>NW_024349519.1:12397475-12797735 GCF_902729225.1 Pteropus medius | reverse complement strand
TGTTCCACACAAGTTAAAGCAACAACTCTGTTACACTACTACAACAAAAGAAAGCAAAAGAAGAAGGAAGGAAGGAAGGAAGGAGGAGGGAGGGAGGAGGAGGAGGAGGGAGGAGCATGGAAAGAAAGAAATGTGAAAATGTACCTACTAATTAAAAAGTAGCTTTCACCAAATAAGTCTTATGGACTTAGGACAAGGTTTTGGACAAGTAGTTGATAGTTATTTATCTGAACAAGTATGGACTAGGGAGTGATCAAAATTAATCCTTTCTTTGGTGAGAGTAGCAAGTTTCAGCAGGGGCCAGGAGGGCCAGCATTTATTGAAGTCCTATTATTACCAGGCTTTTCATAAGGGATACCTTCCTTAGTCTCATAGCAGCCTTGTGATGTAGGTGGCATTATTTCCATTTCACAGATAAGATGAGAAAACTGAGGTTGGCCCACAGTTAAACAGTTAGAAAGTGTCAAATCTAGTTAAAATTTGTGACTACTGCCCATGCTGTCTCACTGGGTGGTGCTAATGAGCAATGTGCTCATTTCCAGACATCCTTTATTTAAAGAAGGTGGAAAAAATATCCTTTCAAGTTCCCCCATCCCTGAAAGGAAGAACAAAACAAAACGGGTCTCTGTCAGAATCCAGGGCCACGTTTTCCTTACACAAAATCCCTGCAGATTCCTTTTTCCTAGGCCGTTTGACATTTTAAGGCCCTTGTAATAAAATAAAAATCTAAAACTGGTGGTGGAGAGGAAAATTCCCCATAATTTGGTTATACTGCTGGCTTTGAAGATGACCACCAAAAATCAACTGGTGCCTTACATAATAGCCTGCTCACTTAATTCTTTTGACATTCTGTGGTAAACACTAAAATTAAGCAAGCTGCTAAGTGACTTGGCGTCCTCCTGGTAAATGATTCCAGAATCTTTGGAGTTCGTGAAAGTGCAGTCTTGGGAGTATCGACACATTTCCCAGACTGATTGCTAGAGATGGTCTTGAGTGAAGCATCTGTGGAGCACCTTTCTCTCTTTCCCTTTTCTTATCATCCCATGTTCTCACCTGTGATGTTATCGGACCCAGCTCTTTTGAGGTGTAGTTCTGCAGTGATAGTGGCTTAAGTTCATTTATGTGACTCAGAAATCAAAAGTCATGTCCCAGTCAGCTTTGCATGAACTTCTGTTCCTGGCCTAGATCCTTAGGCAAAGTTTCAGCCTAGATTACATTACTCAAGATAAACCAAGATGGACTAAAATTGCTTTTCACATATTTCACCGGGAAGAAAGAGAGGAAAAGAGACGGGGCAGGGGTGAGGCGGGGGGAGGGAGGAGGGAGAGAAGAGGGGTGGGGTACAGAGAGAGGAGGAGAGACGAGGGGAAGGAGATGGGAGAAAGGATTGAAGAGCCAAGGGAGAGCGGAGGGGAAGAGATAGGGAGAGAGGATGGACAGAAAATGAATAGAAGAAAAGCACTGGGGAAAAGGGAGAGTAGGGGAGGCGGGGCGAGGAGGGATGGAGGTGAGGAGGGAGAGACTGCCACCCCATCAGAGTTGACCTCAAGAAAGAAAAGTTGAATGTTTAAAATATATCAGGAAAGCCAAAATATCAGTAAGTAAGTGCAGTGATTTCACTTAATTTTGTGCTTGTGAGAAGACTCCCAGGTTCTAAAAAGCACGCTCTCTTTCTGTGCTGTGAATGTTGATTATAGCATCCTTTCAAAATCTTTCCCCTTACGTAATGTTCAGGAAATCATAAATCAGGTAATAACATTTCAGTCTGGCAGCCCTCATTTTAGTTGTCCTATTTAGTTGAAGACCTCCAGTTCTCTGCTGTGACAACCGACTTACTCAGGTGCCTGGGATCTGGGTCATTAGTCAGCATCTGCACTGTCATCAGCATTATCAGGGACTCAGTGAACCAGTTGCCCTGCAAGAGACAAATGGACCTGAGACATCTGCCTACTCTGGGAGGCAACGATTTCCTGTCCTGGTTTTTTCAAGTCCACTAACTAAAAATCTCAGATTTTCTAGCCTTCCTATACCCCTTGCCTTGCCCAGATCCTTCTTCCCAGTGGCAGGAGGCTGTGAGTAATCAGAAGAACCTACAATTTAAGTTCTTAGTACATCTGTGACCACAGATACAAGATGTTTTCTGTAGTAGTGAGTAGTACTTCTGGATATTTACTGATAATTTGTGAAGCACTTAGCTGTGCATGCCTCCCCCCTCATTTGGGTGAAGTCACATTTAATGGTCTCTGACACATTACTATGTATATTATATCACTTTAGGCTATAATATCTCATTTATCCCACCCCCAGTTTTTACACTTAAAATATTTTTAAACTTCTTAAAATATTTAAATCAGTCTAGTTATATAATATTAAAATTCTCCTTTGAAAATACTTGTGTCAGTTGGCATGTAGGACATTTGTCATTTATCTAAGTAAATTATTGAGATTTTGTTTCTTTAGTCTTTAATTTTATGGTTTAATTCTCCAGAAAGCATTTTTACAGAGAGATGAAAACAAATAAGTCAGGAAAAGGAAATGTAGAGAGAATCAGTCTTCCTCTCGACATAGTTTGCATTATTGGATATTTAAAATTGAGGGTCAAGGTTATTGTCATAAAGCAGTAATTTCAAATACATTCAAACTATCTTACACTATTTCATTTATTTTTTTAAGCAGATAAGAGATGTTCTTTACCATATGTTCTGAGCACATCACAGGGAAAGTGGAGAATCATTTACTGGCTTCATCTTTCAAAACATCTCCACTTTATATATTCTGTACTCAGTAATGTGAGGGAGTCTGCCTATCCCTATATGGTTTAACTTTTCCTCTCTTCAGGCGGCTGGCTACTCCCGGAATGCCCTTGTCCTCCCTCGAGATGTGCCTGTAGAAATCCATTGTTATCTGGAAGGCTGAGCTCAGAGATCACTCTTTTTATCTGGCTGTGGAGGAGGAAGAGGAAGAGATCTGGTGTAGGAATATCAGCCCGAGCTTTGGAACCGGGCCCTGAGAGTGTGACTGAGTTTGATTATTTGCTATCTATGTGACCTTGGCCAAATTATTTAACTTCTCTGAGCCTCAATTTCCTTATCTATAAAATGGGGGTAAAAATACCCAACTTGGAGGTTTATGTGGGAATTAAATGAGGTTGAGTGAAATCCGATCTTCAACAAATGATTTTTCCCCTTCTCCTATAAAACCTTCTCAGAACACCCCACCCCTGTCCATGGAAATGATTTCTCCCCTCCTTTTTTCACACTGTAATTTTTAAAATTTTTCAGCCAAAGTTGATATTCAATGTTATTTTGTATTAGTTTCAGGTGTATAGCATAGTGGTTAGACATATAATTTACAAAGTGATCTCCCAATTAGTCTAGTACCTACTTGACACCATACATAGTTATTATAATATTATTGACTGTGTTCTTTATGCCGTACTTCACATCCCCATGACTGTTTTGTAACTACCAATTTGTACTTCTTAATCCCTTCACCTTTTTCACCCTACTTCCCCAACCCCCCTCCCATCTGGCAATCATCAGTTAGTTCTCTGTATCTATGAGTCTATTTTGTTCATTTATTTGTTTTGTTTCTTTATTTTGTTCTTTAGATTACACATATAAGTGAGATCATATAATATTTATCTTTCTCTGACTTATTTACTTAGCATAATACCCTCTAGGTCTACCCATGTTGTTGTAAATGGTAAGATTTCATTTTTTTATGGCCAAGTAATATACCATTGAATGTATGTACCACCTCCTCTTTATCCAGTCGTCTATTGATGGGCACTTAGGTGTCTTCCATATATTGGCTATTGTGAATAGCGCTGCAGTAAATATAGGGGTGCATAGATCTTTTCAAATTAGTGTTTTAGATTTCTTTGGATAAATACCCAGAAATGGAATTGCTGGGTTATAAGGTAGTTCGATTTTTAATTTTTTGGGGAACCTCCGAACTGTCAGAGCAATGTCAGATAGTTCACTGCCTATGTTTTCTTCTAGGAGTTTTAAAGTTTCGGGTCTTACATTTAAGTCTCTAATCCATTTTGAGTTTATTCTTGTATATGGTATAAGAAGGTGGTACAGTTTTTTTGCATATATCCAGTTTTCCCAAAATCAAATTCTGTATAGACCGTCTTTACTCCATAGTATATTCTTGCCTCTATTGTCATAGATTAGATGACCATTATAGGCGTGGATTTATTTCTAGGCTCTCTATTCTGTTCCGTTGCTCTAAGTGTCTGTTTTTATGCTAGTGTCATGCTGTTTTGATTACTATAGGCTTGTAGTATAGTTTGATATCAGATAGTGTCATACCTCCAACTTTGTTCTTTCTCAATATTGCTGTGGCTATTTGGGATCTTTTACGGTTTCATATAAATTTTAGGATTATTTGTTCTAGTTCTGTGAAAAATACCATTAGTAGAGATTACATTGAATCTACAGATTGCTTTGGGTAGTATGGATGTTTTAATAATGTTAATTCTTCCTATCTGTGAGCACAGTATATGCTTCCATTTATTTGTATCTTTAATTTATTTCTGTAATGACATAATTTTTTGAGTACAGATCTTTTACCTCCTTGGTTAAATTTATTTCTAGGTATTTTATTTATTTATTTTTTTATGCAATTATAAATGGGATTGTTTTCTTAATTTTTCTTTCTGATAGTTCATTATTAGTATATAAAAAATGTAACTGATTTCTGAGAATTAATTTCGTATGCTGCTACTTTACTGAATTCATTTATCAGTTCTAACAGTTTTTGGCAGAACCTTTAGGGTTCTCTCTATATAGTATCATGTCATCTGCAAATAATGACAGTTTTACTTCTTCCTTTCCAAATTGTTGCCTTTTATTTCTTTCTCTCGTCTGATAGCTGTGGTTAGGACTTCTAATACCGTGTTGAATAAAAGTGGTCACGCTGTAGTGTTTTATGTGTACCACTTATATTAACACCTGTGCCTGCTTGCCACAAGTTATTCAGATAAGTTTCTTAGCTCCAACCTTGGGTTGCACTTTCCTAGGAGAGCAGGGTTGGTTCTTACGTATCTTTACAGTCTCCAACTCCTTGTACCTATTAAGTGCCTAATAAAGGTTTTTTGATTTTAAATGAATGATGGCTCATTTGAGGTGTGGACAGGGCTGGTTCATTCATCAAGTATCCACTACTATACTAGGTGAACAGAGATGGAGAAACGGATAAAGCAAGAAAAGGGTTAAAGAGCTTACAAAATATATCAGGCTTGGTGAAAAGCAGCCAACGTATTTGTGATACAAGGTAGAACCTAGTAAAATATATAGTTTAACTGCTAGGAGTTAACTGTTAGGAGCTTCCCCACCCAAAGTTGGAAGAAATTATATCTAGTTCATGGGGGAGGGACTCACAGAAGGCTTTCAGAGAAAGTGCCAATGTTCACATTGATGGATAGATAATTTTTAGGGAGGCAGCAAAGAAGGGGGTTTTTCAGTGCAGAAATTAGGCATGAAAATGGCAAATCATCAGTGACGTGCTTGAAAGAACTGAGTGAGTATTCTTTTTGGCTCTGGCTAGGTAAAGTGGAAAAGGAAGAATTGATCCTTGAAGTTGCATTGCTATTGTTTGAGAGGCCTTCCCTCCCATGTTTGTGATGTGGCAGGACAGTCGTCCCAGAAGCCTGAGTTACAGTCAGGGGATTTGCCTGCTCTCTGAAAGGAAAGGTACTTGCATCTTTTTGGTCCATGGTCAGCAATAGAGCTTTTGAAAAGGCTTATTGTGGCATGTTTCTGATTAGAAAGAAAAATAGCAGAGGTCCTGGTTCCTGCTAGGTAATTGGCTATTAAATCTTAGTGTTCACTCCAAGTCCTTCTGGGCCACTTCTTTCTCTCCTTCTTCTTCTTTTCTTCCCTGAAAAAAGTAGCTGCTTATATCTTTGAATCCATTTCGTATTATTTGTCCTGATAAGCATCACAAGTACTATTTCATTTATTCCCATTACAGCCTGTTCAAAAGCAGGTATCCAGACTTCCAATGTATGTTTAACATAATGACCTGTATTGTTCCACTGTCCTCATCACTGATGTACTCTTGATATAGACATGTGTTCCAAGTATGCTCTCAGAATCACCCCCCGCCCCTCCCTGCAGTTCCATGGAACTGCTGAAAATGACCCTCGCCTTGACCTCCAAGACAAACACTTAGTGAAGGTTTATAAACCAAAAAGAATCCAGTGCCCTAATGTGAAAAGAGCACTAATAGAAACACCTATGTGTGATAACATCAGAAGGTGTCCTTATTTCAGTTCAGATACCGTGCAGAGGATCACTGGCTTAGAAGTTACTTAAAAGCAGAATCTCTGTATACATCAAAATACCTCTTCATCTTTATTTTCTCAGGAGGAGAATATAAGGAGACTAGATTGTTGTTGAGCCTATATACACAGCCATGGGTATTTTACAGAAATAGACTTTGAAAGATCAGTAAACAACAAACAGAATTGAAATTGAACACTATACAGAGTAGATATCAGTGGATGTTTGGATGAGTAAAAGATTGTAAAGATAAATAATTGTTTTGTCAAAGATCTAGAGAAAAGTTTGTTTGGAATATTGAATATGATCTCTAGCTCTACATTCATTTCTCTTATCAGCTCCCTAGTTGAAGAATTAGATTTCCTCTCTGAGTTACGTGGTACCCAGAGGTAGGCTGTGCTTACACTACCATGGAGACAAACACTATTGCATTCTAGGCCATCTCTTCTACAGTGAGTCACCCTGGCAACAACCTAGAAAAGAGAGGCCAAACCCAGTTTTCCATGCATCCTGTGTTAGTGGCTTCTTTAGGATAGTTCTTTTCTTTAGTTTTTAATGAGTTCCACTAGCACTTTTGGCTTATCTATTCCTTTTCACAATAATAGCTGCCTCTGGGACTTGTGGTCATAAGCAAAGCAGCCTGATTTTAGAGGACATTCAAATTCATACCTCAAA
The DNA here is from genome assembly GCF_902729225.1 of Pteropus medius. Lineage (NCBI taxonomy): Eukaryota > Metazoa > Chordata > Mammalia > Chiroptera > Pteropodidae > Pteropus > Pteropus medius. The sequence continues at coordinate 12,790,767 of NW_024349519.1, read as the reverse complement.
TTTTAGAAGGCCTCTAGGACACTTATCAAGAGACTTTTTTAAAATTAATTTTTATTTTGCAACATTGGTTAACAAAATCCAATAAGTTTCAGGTGTACAATTTAAAAGTAAGGTGCGCGCGTGCGCGTGCGCGCGCACACACACAGGCACACACACACACATTGCATTGTGTACAAGAGAGTTAAAAATAAATTTCATTAGCTATTTGGGAAGAGCCTGAAAGCAGCTTTAGATTCTGATCATTATTGTAACTATGGCATGTTATGCCTAGATAGTATGAAAGTCATAAATGTCACCTTAGGTTTTATTTTAAAACTCATGTTGTTTCAGTCTGGAGAACTTTGTAACATTTGCCTATTGCAGTGTCAGTGCTCCCCGTCCCACCTTTTTAAAGGGTCTTTATTCTTTCTAATCACTATTCAGTGAAAAGATAGATACACAATATTTTTGTGAACACTGATGAATTTTTTTTCTTGAAGTTAAGCTGAAGGTATCATTTTGTTGATACCTTAGATATCTTTTATAGATTCTGGGTTGAATTTGGCATATCCAGTCATACCTGACTAATGTTAATCATGATATTAGCCTACATTGTGTCTTCCATTTACTCATAACTTGCAAGAATTGTATTTTCCCATTTGTAACAGTGATGTGGGTGTAGACCATCCAAATCTAAATGCATTTTTGGGCCTTTTGGAAAAACCTGCTGATGTTGAAAATGCTAAGCCCTGTATTCTTTTTATGCATGAGGATCAGTCAGGCCTAGAATAAGTTAGAGACTTTTCTGTGTCGATGTTTAACTGAAATTCTGATGAACTGCTCTTTCTTGCTTCTGCCCGTCCCTGGATTAGGTTGTAATGCCTGTGAAATGTTGGCCTTCTCTAGAATAGTCAGGGAAGCATTCTTCAGTGCTTCCATCACTCCGATTACAGTCTGTATCATCACTGTCTGCTTTCCCATGATCCAGTTTCCTAATAGTCATCGTGGGTGTTTCCACTTCCCCATTGCCCCATTTCAAAAGCTTAGCATGTATCATTCTCACCCTTTGGTTCTGCTAAATAGTTTATAATCCTTAACCTTTACCAAGTATTTACCATGTGCTAGGTGTTAAAATGCTTTACGTGGTATAATTCATCGAATCCTCAGCAGCTCTGTCAGGTAGTTTCTATTATTATTGCACATTTCAGATGAGGAAATTGAGACACTGAATTTAAGTATATTGCCCAAGGTAAAGGTTGCAGAGTAAGTAGCAGGACCAGGGTTTGAACCCAGGCAGACTGGCCTCCAGAGCTCTTATGCCTTTAACCTTTCCTTCGACGCCTGCTAGATGTTTGGACGTGGTGCCATTTCTGTGAAGTGCTGATGTTTACAGTTGAACTTCTGTAGGGAGGGAGTTTGGAATACTGGCCTACTTTTGGCTTTGAGAGGATTTGAGCTCTTTCACCTAATACTTGTGTGATCTTAGGCATGTGTATCAGCCAGGGTTCACCAGAAGAGCAGAACTAGTAGGAGATTTATTGTAAATTAAGAGATTTATTGCAAGGAATTGGCTTATCCAAGAGCAGGGGCAGGCTGGGCAAGAGTGGAATCTGCAGGGCAGGCTGGCACTTTCGGGCATAGGCCGAAGTGGCTGTCGTTGGCGGAATTTCTTCTTCGGGGAAGCCTCCATTCTGTTGTTAATGCCTTTCAACTGATTAAATCAGGCCCACCCAGACTATCTAGGAACTGTTATTATAGTCTATAGGAATACCATCTTTGACATTGAACATCACACAGGCAAGTGAGTGGGTCATGGACCTCAACACTTCAGATCATTATCTGGGATAATCTCCCTTTTAGGGAGATTAAGGTAAACTGATTATGGACTTTAATCACATCTACAAAATACCTTCACAGCAACATTTAGATGAGTGTTTGAGTAACTGAGGACTGTAGCCTAGCCGCAGCAAACAACCACTGCAGCAAGTTACTTCATTTCTCTGAGCCTGTGTCCCCACGTGCCAAAGCACCACTGAGGACTGTTGTGAGGATTATATAAAATAATGTAAAGGGTATAGTGCCTGGCGCGTAAGGGTTCAGTAAAAGATTAATTTATGTGTGATGGTGGCGGTAGTGGGGAGTGGGAACAGCAACAGCAGTGGCTGTGGTCTCATCCACAATAGCGACTTAACCCCCATTTTTGTCACTCTCCTGATCATACTGGTTCACTGTAGCGGTTGGCTTCTAAGTGGTATTCCTGCCTAAAATCTCTTCTCATCATCTTCATTTTTCCTTCAAGGCTATAATGGAGGCTTAAAATACCTCCTTAACTCTCTCAGCTTGAAAAAATGTCTTATGAATCAGTGCAGTACTATAACTCCTTTATCTATAAGTGTCCCTCCTGCTTGCTTGCTAAAAGCTGGTGGAATTGTAACTATGGCATGTTATTGCCTTCTCAGTGACGTTGAAATTCATTCTAAGCTTGTTTTGTTCCTTGCGAATTTCTGTAGTGATTGAGAGTGGGACATGCATGAGAACTGTTGCTCTGAAGAAGCTATTATATTTAAGTTCTCTTTTTCCTCTATTTAAACTGCAGTGTAACACACAGCTGGGCGTATTATTTCAAACTCAGCCTCAGTTTCCTCAGCTGTAAGGTGAGCAAATTGGACAAGATGATTTCTTTTCTTTTCCTTCTTCTTAATCTTTTATTACAAATGAATAAAACAAGATATTGTTTTAGGATTTTCTCCAAATATTTTATAGGATTTTTTTTATCTGTAAGAGCAAAAGTAGTTTTTTTTTTCCCAGATCAAACCAGATACTTAAAAAGGCAACACTTAATTGAATCAAATACTAAATAAAAATTATCTAAGTAGTTGAATCAAATAATAAATAAAAACTATCTAAGAAAATCTTCCCTTTCCCCACTCCATCAGATGAGAAACAGTGTGTGAACAAATGAATGAACTTAGGAACTGTTAATATCTATAGAAATACCATCTTGGACATTGAATGTCACACAGGCAAGTGAGTGGGCCATGTACCTCAACACTTCAAGATTATGTACTAGATTTTATTCGTTGGTGTGTGTAAATGATACCATTTCCCAATAATTTTGTCCTTCCCTTCCAGTTTACCGTACCATCAGCTTCACTCAAGCCTTCAGTCGGGGAATAGGCTGGCTCTTTTCCTATCATCTCTTTTCTACTTGGTTGCGCTGCAAACTGGAACACTGGTTTTTGAGTTTATTCATTGGTTTAGAAGTCATAAACTTTATATCTCTCTGTATCTAGTCTCTCCCATTGACACCTATACAATTGGTTTGTGTTCTACCCTGAATGCTATGCCCTCGTGACCAGATATGAAGAGCCTTAGTATATACTGTACAAGAGATCCAGGGTACCCTCTCATTTTAAGGCCGTCATTAGTACATAGTCCCCTGGAAGCAGTATAAGCAATCTTCATCTTACCTCACACATACTTTGGGATATATATTCCCTTGCATTAAACAAGCCTGGGAAACATACCCCCTCCTTACTCACAGGAAGGATGTGTCATATAGGTAACCAGATCCCCTCAGTTTTGTTTTAAGCCTCGAGGCCTAATAGTCAGCAACTTAATCCCTGAGACTCTCTGACACCCTCGCATTGATCACAGTCTTACTGCTTCCTCCAGCCAGCCAGTTCAGTTGTCCTACCTGCTGAGTGACCGAGTCCATTCTAAGCATCCTTGTCTCTTCCCTAGTGTCAATCTTTTGCTTTCCTCTGTCTCTCTTACTTGGGCTCTCACTTTGCCTATACTGTATTTGGTCACAGTGAGTAAATTCTCTGCCGTTTTCTCTTTGGCTTTTTTGTTCAACATGCCACCCAGACATTTTGTTTAAAAATGTAAATGTCATGCTGGTCACTTTTGCAGATGGCATATTTTGAGAAGTCTTAATCAGTCTGTTTGATACGATCTGAATGCAAAAAGATGCTGATAGGGCGATACAGAAGATTAAACTTAGCAACAACAAAAAAGGGCTAGCACCTAAGTATAAAAAGAGAAACAGATGTATGAAATGGTAAAGATGTGGCTTAAAACAGCCTGTAGAAAAGACAGAATTGGGTTTACTCAAGGAAAGCCCTATTTGGGACTTAGGAGACTTCCACAGTGGTCCTTCCTACATCAATGTCTGGTTGTCTGATAAAGGGCAAAGAACTTAATTCATTGTGGAAGTCTGTTTCTGTCTCAGATAAAGAGAGCGTTATATTAGACCATCTTTAATGTCAATTAAAGTTCTAAAATTATGTAAGTGAATGAATTAACAGTGTAAAGGCCCGATGAATAAAATAAAGGCTTATAAATTATGTACTGATTATACCTAAAAGTATATAAATAAAAGTTCTACTGTCCTCTCTGTGGACTAGACAACTCCTGGGTGTTATATCCCAATCACACCACACAGTGCAGGACTTTTAGCCAAAGTATGTCCAGCTGAGAGCAACCAGTAGTGACAAGGCACCATCATATTGGTAAGGTTTGAAAGAATCACATGGTTTGGTTTAGGAGAAGGAAGAATTTAGGACAAAAATGTGGGATATTTTATGGTTGTCAACCAAAGTTTGAGTTCCATACTGTACATATGAGAAGGTAAAACTTCTTTTGAAAAAGTCTAATTTTATCAATCAGATTTTTTATCAGGAGATGCATTTTCTAACACCTGACAGATACATATCCATTGATTCAAAAACTAAATGTCATTTTTAACAATGGTATAGGATTTTACTGAGTGCGTTTGTTTTGTCTCCTGTTCATGGTTTTCTCTTAGCCTGAAATTCTCAGCCCAATAAATGCTTTTAAATGTCATTTCCTCCCATAAAATAGAATTAAGTGCACTTCCCTCTGTGTTCTTGCAGCATGAACTTCTACCCCCATCTAGATCAAATTTCGTTCTGTATTTGGTTTATATGTCTATGTAGCTACATATGCATAAACATATACAGGATTATAACCTTGAGAGCAAGTACTAAATTGTAACCTTTTAAAATATATCCTCCGCCTAGATTAGGCTCTTAATAAATACTGTGAAATAATAGAATATTTTAAATTTCTGCTGAGCAGAAGCTTTTCCATTATTTATGTATAGTACTATCTCTAGATGGTGTTTTTCTTAAATAATGCCAAGTAGTACTTCATTTATTTTTATTATGTGACTCAGCATCTTACAATGATGTGTCAGTGGTAAGAAAGAGTATTTGGTTTCTATTGTAATGCGTTAGCACAAACCTATGAAACAATTACTGGTTGTCTTGCTGAGAAGCTAATTCAGACCTCCAAGTCCCATATCCCATGGTGACTTTTTTTCCAGCAGATAATCACGAGTATTTTTTCTTCTATGGAATTAAAAATGGTAAAAATGAAATAATGGTAGTAATGGTTGGCCTACTTGTTTGTGAAGTAGGTACAATGGGGAACTGCATGTTCGTTATTGTGGGAATTTCACCTTTCCCAGCAGGCCAGTAAGGTGAATCTGGAAGTTCCGATTTCACACCTCTTTCGAATGTCCTGGGCAATAAAATGAAATGTAATTCATTCTTTCAGCAAACCCTAAGCACTATGTATCAGGCACTATGCTAAAATTTGGGGATAAAAAGACAGAGTATCTCATAAATCTGTCCTCTGCCTCTTCTGTTGATTCCATGAGCTGAATGCCATTTGGAATCCTGAAGAACAGGATCTTAAAGAAGCAATAAAAAGTATCAGCAGTGATAAAATTGAAAAGTAAAAGCATTTAGCACTGAGGACACATCGTCACTTCTGGGATATTCTTGACTAATATACTTAACCTGAATTTAGTCATGAGGGAATATCAAACAAACAAACTGGAGAACATTCTATACAAAACTGCCCAGCACCCTTAAAAAAATGTCAAAAAAAAAAAAAAGAAAAAAAGGAAGGCTGAGGAACTGTTACAATTTAATGGAAACTGAGGGCACATAACAGACACTAAATGTACCATATGATCCTACATTGTATCCTGGACCAGCAAAAGGACATTGGAAGACAGTTGGCAAAAGCTGAATAAGGTCTATAAATTAGATAATAATACTTAGAGTAGCGTTAATTTCCTGGTCTTGATAATTATACTGTGGTTAAGTAAGACATTACCATTTGGGGAATCTGATTGAAGGGTATATGAAAATTCTTTGCATTATTTTTGCAAATCTGAAATTATTTCAAAGTTAGAAGTTTAACTTTTTCAATTAAAAAGACTAAAAAGATTTTCTAGGCATGGCCTCTCAGAAGTTAAGAACAAAGGTCACTTTCATATTTTAAGGAAGTAACTTAAATGTTTGTTGAACAAATTGTTCTTAACAAAAAGTAATTCAGATAAAAAAAGTTATTCAGAGGATAATTTAAATTTTGTATAAATTTTAACATATAGCTCACTACTGACAATGGAAGTAGGTAAGGGGACAAAAGTTTTTAAGTTGTATGAAAAATGGATTTTTTCCATCCTGCGATTGTGCTTCTGTGAATGTGTGCACACACGTGTGTATATATATTCTCTTTAAAATATAATGTCATGTTCTAAATTTTGAACCCCTTTGTAGTTATTAGCCTAAACCAGGTAACTTCTTGGTCTCCCTTGCTTGTGACTCCCAAGTAGCTGCTCATTTCCCACAACTTATTTCTATCCTTGAGGAGTTGATACTGAATGGTAGACCTTTAACATATTGTTAGATTAATTACCATCACCAGGGTGATGCCCGGAGTGGAGTGAGATTTAATGCTAACCTCATTTTAAATAAAACCACAAACTTCCTTTGTAAAGGCAATCACAATATCTCTGTTAATCTAAATTCTGAATCATTTTACTGAGTGTGAAATATCATGGATTACATTCGTCATTGAGAAGTGACCAGTTTGGTGAGGAAAGACAATATGAAAATATGAACTTTTCACCTCCAAAATGAGTTACATAAAAGCAGAGCTAAATTTCAATTTTTAACATATGGTCTCATCTTCTAAATAAGTATATGTAGAGGCTGAAAGTAAAGTAAACTGGAAGGGTAAAAAAATGAAATCTTTACACATCCAAAACCAATAAAATGTTATATACCAATTTTACTTCAATGGAAAAAATGAAATCTTTATACTAAATTATGAGTCACCTTCTAATGTATAAAAATTCACTACCTGAACACTGGGTTATTTCCAAAGAACATATCCTTTCATCCAGAACTAACTAGTTCCACTAAACTATATTTTCTCTTTGTTTATAGAAAGCCCTTTGTTTTGAATATAATTCTACTGACATAGCCAGATTTGATGGAACAGAGCTAGTTATGGGACAGTTCTCCTCCACTCATTAGGGAACACAAAGACTTCTGGAGCTTCAGATTTTGATTTTGTGAAAAGAATATTATTCTTCCTTCCTAAATGTAGTCTATTTCTTATTTTAAAGATTAATAGGGAAGTAGGATTGAAACGTGAAGATAATGCTCCCTAAAGTAAAAGTCAAAAAATCTTTATTTGTTTAGAACTTCTGTGGAGGAAAGAACGCCCTTGCTTGAGTGTGTGTTGGAGAGGTAAGAGAGAGGTGGGAGGGGTTTAGTATTACCAGGGTGTGGTTAGTGAATTTTTTCCTGTTGATTTGCTATCAATAAGAAATTCTCCTTTTTTTTCTTTTGTGGAAACAGATGGTGTTCTGCCATTCAGAATCTATTAGAATGGCGTCTAGGAGCTGAAACCATAATTAACCTTATGTGGTATTTGGTGATTGCAAATCGGTCCCATTTAGAGAGTCTAGGCCTAGAAGTCTTGGGATACCATAAAAAGAAACTTACTTCCTAAGTGGCCAACAATCATTGCTAAAATTATTCTCCCCACTTCTTTATTGTGAGACCTCTGATACCTACAGAGAATTATAAAAGTTATGTGTGTAGTTTTAAAAACAAAAACAAAACAGTTATCTGTGAACTCCCAGCCACGCTGAGAAATAGAACATGAATTCTTTAAAATTCCATGTCCCGCACAGAATTCTGTATTTAGTGTAAGGTTACCGTGCTTTTCTGTATATTGTGGCAAACTTTGTAGATATTACTAAAAAACATACTGATTAGTTTTGTGTATTTTTGAACTTCAAATTTTTAAAAAACATGCTGTATGTTTTTGGCTGCGACTTTTTTTGCCCAGCATTATTTTGAGGTTCATCCATATTGATAAGTATATTGCTACTTCACTCATTTTTACTGCTGTTAGTATTCTATTCTGTGAATAAACATCTGTTGATGAAAATTAAATAATTTCTAGTTTTCTCAGGTTTTAATTTTTGTTGTTTAATTATAATACTGTTAATGCATTTCTTATACATGTCTCTAAAGATATATCTAGTTTTTCCATGTACCTACGAATGGAATGCTGAAACATGTTATTTGTGTGTGTTTGACTTAGGTAATGCAAAACAGCTTTACAAGTAGTTGTAGCAATTTACATTCTCACCAGCAGAGCATGTGCATCCTCATTTCTCCACATCCTCACTTACACTTTTAAATTGCAGCCACCAGATGGGTATGTATCACTATAGTTTACTTTGGATTTTCTTGATTTAGTAATGAGATTGGGTATCTTTTCCTTTGTGTTGAGAGTTGGAATTTCTTTTTTGAAGTGCCCATTAAAGTCTTTTATCCAGTTTTCTGTTGAGTTGTTGGTCTTTTTCTTATTGCTGCAAAGGCATTCTTTATACAGTCTAGACGTAGCCCTTTGTTGTTTGTATGTGTAACAAATACCTTCTCCCAGTTTGTGGTTTCATTCTTTATGGTGTCTTTTGATCAACATCAACTTAATTTTAAGGAGGTCGAATTGATCAGTCTTATTCTTTATTGCTTATTGCTTTCACTTTTTAGGATTTGGGAAATTCTTTCTACACCAAATATTTTTGCCTTTTATATTTAGGTCTTCAATCCAACTGGAATTGGTTTTCATATATGGTATAAAGTGAGGAGTCTGGTTTTATTTTTTCCCATAGAGAAAACCAATTGTCCCAGGAAAGTTTATTAAAAAGCTGGTTTCTACACACTAATCTGAAATTTTACCTCACATTCAGCAGACATCCATATGTGCATGTATGGGCTCTATATTTCTTTTCCTTTCATCTATTCCCCCACTGAGTATCCACTAATACCATAATATCTTAATTATTATAGCTTTAGAATGTCTTGATATCTAAAAAGGCAAATCCTCCCACATTTTCCTTGGCTATTTATGACCCATTGTACTTGCATATGCATTTTATATTCAGCTTGCGAAGTTCTACCAAAAAAAAAAAAAAAAAAAAAAAAAAAAAAAAAAAAAAGAGTACTCATTTTGAGAGGAATTACACGTCTGTTTTAGGAGAATTGACATCTTTGTGATATTGAGGCCTCCAGTCCATAAGCATGGCATATCTTTCCATTTATTTGGATCTTTTTAAATGTTTTAAATTTTTATAACTTTCTCCATAGAGATCTTACATAGAGAACTTATAGATCTTATACATTTTTATTAGATTTATTCTTTAGGTACTCTATTTTGGGGAGTTATTATAAATTGTATCAATTTAAATGTCATTTTCTGTTTGTTACTAGTGAATAGATAGGCGGTTGATTTTTTATATATTGATTTCACATACAGTCACTAATTTTGATAATGTATCTGTTGATTTGGGGGGGGTTCTGTGTATTCAATTGTATTTCCCAATAATAGCAAAAAAATGATTTTCTTCTTTTCCAAATTTTATATCTCATATTTCTTTTTCTTGCCTTACTCTACTTACAGGTCTTCTAATATAGTGTTAAAAAAGGGGTAGTGATAAAAGGTATTTTTGTTTCTGATTGCAAAGAGAGTGTTTTCAATATTTCTTGATTAATATTTGAGATATTAGCATTATCATTGACATAATCATATTTTTCCATTAATCTGATGTTGTGGTAAATTACATTGATTTATTAATATTAAATTACACTTGCATTCCTGGCATAAAACTATCTTTGTCATGATGGGTTATTCTTTTTATATATTTGTGAATTTTGTTTGCTAATATTTTGTTAAGACTTCTATATCTTTGTTCATGAATGAGGTGGATTTATAGTTTACCATTATTGTACTGCCATTGCCAGGTTTGAATATCAAAATTATATAAGCCTCATAAAAAAAAGAGTTGGGAGCTAAGATATTCTTTACTTTTTCTACATATGGGGATAGTTTGTATAAGAAAGAATATAGGAATATTCAGGATTTTCTTTTTGCTTTAGTTTTTGTTAATGAAAAAATTTCTAAAATATTTTAACTGTTTCCAAATATTTAGAATAATGTTATTTAAGAAATTTTATTATCTTTTTGATCTCTAGTGCATCTAAAATTATTACCCCACATCCATTCTTATCTTTATTCATTTATATCCTCTTTTTTTCTTGAAAAAATCTTGCCAAAGGGTTATTAGGCTTTCCAATTTTTGGAAGAACATATATTTAGCTTTTTTGGTCTGCACTTATTTGCATTCCATTTATTTCTAGTATTTATGATTTCCTGTCATCTAATTCTTTTGATTTACCTTACTTGTCTGTTTCTAATTTCTTAAATTATTAGCTCATTAAATTTCAGTCTTTTTTTAAACATATAGGGTTAAAATTTCCCTCTAAGTAGTGCTCTCAGTGTCTCCACACATTTTTGTGTATAATATTTTTATTTAGTTCCAAATATTTTATAATTTTACATTTGAATTCTTCCTCATCCATGAGTTATTTGTGTATTTCTTAATTTCCAGGTTTTTTTTCTGGTTATCTTTTTATTACAAGTATCTAACATAATTTCACTGTAATCAGAAAATGTTTTATGTATGCTACCAATCTTTTGAAATTGTTGAGATTTACTTGCTTTTTGGTTGAGTATATTGTCAATTTTTATAAATGTTCATGGGTACCTCAAAACAATACTAAATTTTGAAGTTGCTAGGTATATTGATCTGTATATGTTTATTATATCAAGCTTGTTCATTGTGTGGATCAAATCTATATCATTTCTGAATGCTCGATCTGTCAGTTATTGATAAAGATATGTTACAAATTTCCCATTATTATAGATTTATTGCATTCTCTTATTGCTTATATGTTTTCAATCTATGCTCTAAGATACAAATGAGTTTAGATTTGTTGTATGTAAATTAATGAGGCAGTAGCTTACATTTGGACTATATATAATTTTTAATTTATTGATTCTGATTTTATTTTATGACATGTAATAAACCACACTTTAGACAAAAAGAATTTTACTATCATATTTATCAATTCAGGGTATAAAATATTCATGTTCCTTGACCTTGTTAAGTCATTTCTGGAGTGCTATCCAAAGAAATAACCAGTAGATAAAAAGCTTTATGTACTACAATACATATTGTGATGGTGAAAAATAAAAACAAACACATCTAACAATAGAAGAGTGGTTAAGTAGCTATAACACATCTACATGATGCTACATTATGCAGCCATTAGAATAATTTATAAAGAATTTGTAATAACACTGTAAAGTTATTATCACGGTGAAAGTAGACAAAGCAGAATATAAACTATGGTTTCAAATAATAACAACTATAGAAAAAGTTCTAAAAGGAAATATTTTTCAACAGTAACGTTGGTTGGTGAAATCTGGTCTTTCCCTCTTTCAACTTTTTTGTGTTTTCTGTATTTTCTACAGTATTCATTTTTTTACAATTAGATGGGAAAAATAAACTTAAAAAATATGGACTAACAAATACATTTCTAATTTGAGTGTACATAATTTATGTTGTTATTTAGTTGACATTTTTAAAGTTTCAAGATAGGAAAACCATTTAAAATGTGTGATATGGATATGTATAAAGTAAAACTTAATGTTTAAAATAGATTTATTGTGCTTTATCTCTCACAGCTGAGGCGTTGCTAGATGACAGCCAGTACATTGCTCCCATGGTTTCCAATCAAATGAGCCCATGGACAAAACCAATAGCTATTGGATCCTTCAGCCCACATGTGACAGAGTTTCCAAGAAAACGAAAAGGAAGTGATTCAGATCCATCTCAGTAAGTGAATTTATTCCTCTAACCCTATGGAATCTTTAACTCTAGGGAAAAAAGAAAAAGATTACTTTTTAAATTGTTAATTTTTTTAAATGACATAGTAACATTTAGATAGGAACAATTATTTATCCACCTGTCTCCTCTGACATTGACTGACCTGGAACTTTTCACTCCAACTCTGAAGGTTATTAAATATCCAGGAGGGTCAACTGGAGTCTCAAAGACATAGGAGCATAAGGTTAATTTGCCTAATGTTTATGGTCACAGTGTGAGATTTGTCTTCCTAATTGACATACTTAACTGTGGAGTACATCTTCCTGCAGGTTTGGCTTAAAATAATAATTACCACTTCGCTTCTCACTTTACTCATCATTTATATAATAACCAACCCTTGGTTATCTATGGCTAGTTGAATCATAAAAAACTCTTGCTTTCCATATTTATTAAACCAAGTAGATAAATCAGTGTTGAGAATACTTACTATCCTTGTTTATTTTTGGTGCTTGAAATTGCTTGCAGCCCCAAATATTCTTTTATGACTTTCCCAAAGCTAGAGTTTATGTGGAGAAAGTAATATGACAAAATATAAATCTAAAGCAATTCATTTTATGGTACTTTCCATAAATGTGAAAGTTAATGATAGTTGTCCATCACTATTGAAGGGAAAAATTCTGAGTAGGGGGACAAGAAGAGGACATAATGAAACATCCTAGCTCTCTTTAACTCAGTTCTTCCCAATATACTTTATCATTTAGCTTCAATTTTCAAGACAGCAGAATTAGTGTTATTCAAATTTAAGTACTAATGCACTTTCCAAGACATATGTAAGTCACTTGAAGATTACTGCTTTTGGCTGTCTGTATTCTCAGTCTCCTCTATTAATGAAAACAATCATAAATAACTGCAGATGGCCAAGTGACAGTCTCTCTAGACTGTTTGGTGTTTTACATCCTAAATTATCAGTTGGTAGTACCCACTTACCTTGAACTTGAAGTGACTGTTAGCCCTTTTTGTTTTCCTTTTCCTTTAGAATCATAAGCACCACTGTCCATTCTTAGTATCTAAATAAGATTATGGCTGTTGAAGTGAGAGCAGTGAGTACTAGCGGTAACATAATTTTATGCCATGCAGGGGGCATGGTTGAGAACTTAGTGGTTTGTGGAATAAATAAGGTCATTGGTAGGACAAATATAACTATGCAAAGTACTGACCGATAATGAATGATTTTTTGGCAGAAGGCAACACTAAAGATTTTAGAAATTTTAGAAAATGAAGCTAGGACTCAGAAATATCAAGCAGCTTGCCCAACATTACACAACTAGTTAGACCGCCCAATTGTTATGAGGTAGTTTATTACACTCTGCTTTCTGTCTCTAACTGGACAAGATGGAGTACTTCTAGCTCTTGAGGATAGGCTGTCCATTTCCCAGTGTGTCTGGGTAGGGACGACCCAAGGCCTCTTTCCCTCCAGGTCAGGAATTATGACAGAAAAAGTGGTGAAAAATCATTCTCAGAATCCCTTTACCTATCTCCTTTCAACAAGGATAGAAATATCAGCATCCAGTGGCAGCAGGTAAGTCCTGCACTATCAGTCAAGCATTATTCATAATTGAAGAGGGCATATCGTGGCAGAAGAAAGAGTATACACCCCACTGATTTGCTCATTATCTATCCCAGAACTTTTCCATTCTGCCCCAGTCCTTCTTTCATCTCATCATTTTCCAAAATGATGGTTGTCAAAATGCTTTATGGATTTTACAAAGTACTGATTAGACAGCATCCTTCCAAGAGACTCAGGGCATGAAAACCAGTCAATAGATATGAAGTTGATTTCATCGATGGAGCCTGAGAGTGTTTGATATTTATAAACAAAGAATAATGTAAGAGAAAGTTAACTTTTTCTTTAGCACTGTTGGTTTTGAATGGAGAGCTGATTCTTTAAAACGGTTATTGATGAAGATTCCCTGGAATGTAGTCATTAAACATTTATTGAGTGTGTGACACTCAGTTGACTCAGAGATACAGATACGACACAGAACCTTGTAGAAATGGGAGATATACAAATAATTGTTATACGTCGTGGTAATTGCCACAATAGAGATTCTAGGTATTATGGCCATAAAGAAAGTTGGGGATTTAAATCATGTTGGGATCAAGAGTGAAGGACAGCTTCCTGGAGATGCTGACTTAAGTTTTAAATGAATAATGGAAATGAGCCATTTAGAGCAGGAGTAGAGGAGATATTTTATGCAGAAGAATAGCTGTGCAGAAGCACAAGGTATCATTAGCACACTGCTGAACTGGAAGCAAGTGGTTGTCACAGCAGAGCAGAGGTGCACATAGAGGTGGGTGAGCCATGAGACTTGAGGGATAAACATGGACTGGGTCATTAAAGTCTACTGAACGAAGGAATCTGAAATTATCTTGAATGCGATAAGGAAAATGGAAGGATGTTAAGCATGAGAAGAATTTAATCAGATTTACATTTTTAAAAATTGCTTGCCTTTGTACTTTTAAAAAAACTTTTTATTGTAGTAAAATACATAACATAAAATTTGCCATTTAAACTATTTTTAAGTATACAATTCACTGTCATTAGTTATACTCAATGTTGTGCAGCCATCACCACTATTTCTAAAACTTTGTCATCACCCAATCAGCAACTCTGTACCCATTAAACAAAAATTTTTCGTATCCCTTTTCCCTCAGCCCCTAGTAAGTTCTTTTCTACTTTTTAGATATGTCCTATAAGTGGAATCATATAATGCTTGTCCTTTTGTGTCTGGCTTATTTCACTTAGCATAATGTTTTCAGATTTCAGCCATGTTGTAATATGTATCAGAATTTCATTCTTTTTTTTGTGGCTGTGTAACATTCCATTGTACTTATATACCACATTTTGTTTATCTCTTCACCTATCAGTGGGCATTTGGGTTCTTATCTTTTGGCTATTGTGACTAATGCTGTTAGGAACATTGGTATACAAGTATCTGAGTCCTTGCTTTCGATTCTTTTGGGTATATACCTGGAAGTAGAATTGCTGGGTCATACAGTAATTTTATGTTTAATTTTTAAGGACCCACTAAACTCTTTTCCACAGTGGCTGCACCATTTTACATTCTCGCTAGCCATGTGCATGGGGTCTATTTTCTCCACATCCTTCCTGACACTTGTTACTTTCCATTTAAAAAATTAAAAGCTATCCTTGTAGGTATAAAGTGGTACAGATTTACATTTTTGAAGGACCACTCTGAAAGCAGCATGGACTGAGGGAGGAAAACCCAGCAGGCAGAGAAAACACCTGAGAGACTTTTACCGATTAGATTTTCTGAGCATTGGTCTGAGAGTGTGGCCCTGACAGGAAGAGCCTGGAAAGGAAGAGACATATTATGACACATTTAAAAGATAGAATCTCAAGATTTCATGATTGTTGGTTGGGGAGAGCAGGAAAATAAGAAGTGTCCAAGTTTTCTGACTTGGTCACCTAAATGGAAGATGGTATTATCTATCATTCATTGAGATTGAGGAAAAGAAGAATTCAGTTTTGGACACAAGAAAACTGTGATATATATGGGATCTTCAAGTAGGCATTTGGATATGAGGGTCTGGACTAAGGGCTGTGGCCTGACCTGGATAGAGATTCAGACAGCAAGAATGTACAGAAAGCAGATATGGGGACTGGCATGGGGGCAGTCACTAGGGAACTGAGGATATACTCTGGAAGTACATGGACCTCAACACAGTAAAGGGAAGAGGGGAATCCTACCTGAAATGTGAGAAGATGTGGCTCTAAAGTGGGAGTAGTATCTCAGAAGCAAAAGGAAGAAAGTTTCCAAAAGAGGAATGTATGAAAAATGGCAAATCTGGAAAATGTTTTGATTATATATACTTCCAATTTAATTTGTCTTTGGTCGATTTAGGGAGAGGTCCAACATTTCATTCAAAATGTAGTGAAAATAGTGTTCAGGAAAAGCTTGCACTGTTTTTTGAAAAAATTATGCTACTGTAGTGTAAGATGCTACAGTAAGAAATTGCATCCAAGTGATGTGAATATTATTAATATCAGAAAGCTTATTAAAATTCACATGTAAAAATATTATGACTATAGACCAAATGCCAGCATGGAGGAAAAAAGAGCAGATTTATTAATTATCTAGGTTTGTGCTGCAAACAAAGAAATGAATTATTTGACTAACACGATACGATCATGCCTTTATTCTGTTTTACCAGAGACCATTAAATAAAGGTATTGAATTTGGATTTCATAAGTACAATAGGTTTAGATTTCATCAAGGAGGCAATTTCAGTCAGTGAGTTAATTTTCTAAAACACATATATAATCAAAGCAAAAGCATGATTTAAAACGGCCAAAGCTTGCCTTGTAAAATTGAAATGTATGTATATATAATTCCAGACCATTAGGAAGAAAATCACTACCTGTGGCATTATTTTCTGTTTTAGTTCCCAAATATGAAGGCAGGCTAAAAAGAGAAAAGAAGCTGACTTAATCTGACTCTCTCTTTTGCTTCAGAGAAGTTCTTTAATTTTATATGTACCGAGCAGACTGACAATGATGAGAGAAATAGCAAGACATAGGGGAAGGCACACCATTCTGGATAGAATTAGCTTCACCCAGTCTCCTGTTAGGTATGTGACCCTGAGCAGTCATCAACCTTACTGGCCTCTATTCTTTCTTCTGTAAAAGGGGAATAGTTAAAACTACATGATTCTCCAGTATTGTGAGAATCAAATAACATGTGAAAATATTTTTGACAAAGTACCATAAATATGAAAGCTATCCTTTATTTAGACCGTGAGAAGGAAAAGCACCCAAGCTTTTTTTTGAATATTTATAAGCATCTCTTTATAAATTTTATTAAATATTCTGTAAACAGCATATATTTTTTAAGCAGGAAAATATTATTAAAAACTCAAAATAGTTCTAATAAATAAAATAGATCAAAGATAAGTCAAAGTTTTTTCAAAGCCTAGAAAATGATTAAATTATACTATAGTTAGCCAGTGGGCCACTATGCAATTATTTCAAATTATGTTCTCCAATAATTGAACTTATGGGAAAATAGTCATGTAATAGTGTTAATAATACACTGTGATCTGAATTTTGTTGTGTGCGTGTGTATACACACACACACACAGACACACTGTGGCTAAGTTAAATAGTCAAAGCTGTTTTTGTGTGTGTATCTAAATACATGTTTAGGAAAGATTATAGGGAGACCCATTAAAATGTTAACTATGATTATTCCAGGTGAGATCATGGGTGCTTTTCCCTGAATTTTTCAATGTCCATTTTAAAAATGATACATTTGGAAATATAATTTTAAACTACATATTTTTGAAAAACTACTCACCTGCATAATTTTTTAATGTCGAAAGTAGTCTATAACTATCAGTGGTAGTGGTCTGGTGACTGCATTTCTGAATGAACACACACACATATGTATCTATATTTGTATATAAATATTTATACATAAATATACATTTAGTATATTCTGCTAGCAAGTATACTAATGCAATAATATTGGCAAGTGATCAGAGTTTCCAGTTTTTGATATTTCTTATCATCCAGATGTTTTTAGGCAAAATAAATTTCTTTGATTAAAGATCTGAGATTCTTAATGCATTTTCAGCCTGTTTTAATACAGCTTCTATAAAATTTTTGGTTAAGACATCAATTGTTTTAAAAATAAAGTTATTTCCATGAAAATTATGTTTTTTCTCAATATTGGCATGGGTTAATTTTTAAATAGAACACCAAGGATTGTTCATTGTCAGTTAATATAATTTTTATTATCTTGATGGGGCTGATGTGCTTGTCAGCTTTAGTAGGCGAATAGCTCATGTAGAAAGTAAAAATCATTTCAAGTCATTAGGAGCTCAGGGTAGCATTTATAACTAAATACTTAATAGGAATTAAGTCCATTGGACTTAAGCTCACATTTATTTTTCTCTCAAGGATTATAGAAAAGCTGTTTCATGTAGTTTGATATTTTGCCCTGCTTTTTTGTAGAGTGGAAGATGGTGAACAACAAGTAAAAATGAAGTCCTTCAGGTACTTTGAACTGTTGAGATGGTACCTGGTGGGTGGAAAGGTCTCACACATGTACACCTTTAGCCAAAACAAAAGGTGAAGTCAAGATATAATGGATTCATGAATATTAGGTTTTTCTCATATGTTAGTTATGCTGTGAGAAGTAGTGATTATTAAGTAACCATTACCTTTCTTTTCTATATACTTGAATAACATTCGGCTTATGTATCTTTAAATTTTTCTTGAGATAGCTGTTTATTAAAAACTTAGTTTTAGCACTAGAGAAAAAGCTGATTCATGCTATAAACAAATCAGAATTACTTATGAGAAGCATCTGATTATTAGTAATCCATCATCTTAAATTCTTTGTCAGTTGTTTCAATATTAACACAGAATTTTTCTGCATCTGGCAACATGGCTAGATATCAGCTTTGCTTTTTCTTTTATTCTGTTTTATGGATATGATTCTACAAAACACTGATATGATTCAAAATGGGGGTAACAGTATATGACTTAAGAGCCAGGGTCCTAATAAATTTTTAAGCAGAGAACTAGTCTCTGGATAAATATGCCCCTTCTTAATAAATCCTCCAGAAATCTTTTCAGGTGTACTTCCTTCAAGTACAGTACCTCATTCAAAAAGTGGCTATTTCACCTTCGTCTGAGATACCTAGCTCCCACTGTCATCATTCATTGCTCTCTCCAGTGGCCTTGCTCTCACTTCCCTCCAAACTTCAGCTCCGAGAGAGAGCACACTGCCTTCTGCTGTACATTCTCTAGATCAGGCATCTCTGTCCAATGTTACTGTCTATTTTAATGGGTAATACTGGTAGAAAAAAGAGGTGATCATTTTAGCAAGAAGATAACTATAACACTTTTTAATTATAAAATTTTAATCTGAAAGTTGGTCATGGATAGACCAATGTATGAGTAGATAACTCAATTTTATGTAAATACACATGTAATTTGAATTCCATATAATTTACCCAAAAGTCCATATTTTGTTCCAGGAGTGGCATTGTCCGAGGGGGAATGTTTTGGGGAGAGGAGGAGCATTAGCTGCATCAGTCTCCATCAGTGCTTCTCCCCCACTTTAATGTGGAAAAATTACATTTTCTTTCATCTAATTTAAAATTGCTATAACAACAGATCAAGGCAAGTCTCCTACTTATCCTCTTTCCCATCGAATCATCCCTTTTAAACTCTTCTTATATAAAAATTAAGGAATTGCTATGATCTGAGCGTTATAGGAGAAACAGATGTTTACAGTTAAGTGTGAAGAGTAAAATAGCCTAATTCTTGAAATCTAAGATATACATTTGCCCCCTAACATTTTATCATCTGAGAAAAATGTCTTATCAATGGCATCTTCCTGTTATTTGGCAGCATTTTTCTTTCCTTGTGATTTGTGATGCATTAAATAATGTATCTTACAATTAATGGTGGCTTAGATTCAGTAAATTATGGTAGAGGCGCTGAGGAAGCTGAGAGAGGGAAGTGATTAATTATGCAGTAATCAAAGAAAGCATCTCAGAAGAATAACTGAGCTTGGCTTTGAAGGAGTAGGGTCTTCCCACGAATATAGAAGCCTAAGAAATAGCAAGACGTAGATGAGATATGAAAGACGACATGGCATGTTTGAAGACTAGCAAGTCATCTGGCATTGCTGCTGTATAACATTTGGAGCTCTAGGGAAAGACATGGAGAGATGAAAGGATAAACCAGGTCATGGTGAAACTTGGAATGTCATTAGGGAGTTTGGCCATTCCTCACAGGCAGTGGAAACACATTTTGGCAGTTTAATGCAGTGGATTAGATGATTTGGTTTGTTTAGAATGATAATTCTGAAAGTATTGGGTAGGATAGACTAGACGAGGAAGACATTAGAAAAAAGAACATCACTTTAAAAGGCTTTTGGGGGTAAGTGCAATGAGCTATATCACAAGGGCCTGAATTAAGGCAGTTACAGAGTGGGTGGAGAGGGGGAGGCATATTTAAGAAATATTTTAAGAACTGGAGTCTATGGGAGTTTGTGTTTATTTGGCCCTTCAGGGTGAAGAAGAGGAAGGGTATAGAATAAGTCAAGTGGTATAACCAACCAAGATGAACTCTATAGAAGAGAAAAAAAGGACTAGTGGAAGAAAGAGAATTAAAATGGGGTAAATTGCAGAAAAGCATTCAGCTTGGGATTTCCTGAGTTTTAGGGTGTTTGGGAATCAGTTACGCACATAATTCTAGTTCCAAAAGTCAGGAACTGGATAAAGTATAGCAGTTTAATGGTTACTAGCTTATGAATAGTTATAAAACCTTATGAGGGAACGAGATCTCTTAGGGTGAAGCTATTATGTGAGGAAAGAGTGGTACCAAGTAAGGAATCTTGAGGTCACAGGTATTTAAGGATAGAGGAAGGGCCAAGTAAAGAGACAAAGGGGACTGGGCTGAGGAGGGAGAATAGAGGAACAGGAGAGGTGACAGAAGCCAGGCAAAGAATGAGGAATGTCAGTTGTGTCAAACTCAAGGCAGGGATCAGCAAGAGATTGCATAAGATAAGGATGACCCTTGCTAGAATAGTTTTAGTGGAGTGGGGATTGTGAAAGGTTGGCTTTAATAGATGGAGAAGTGCCTGAGAAAGACTGGAGACTGCCTTCTTTCAGGAAGCTGGCCGAGAAGGGAAGACAGTAGCAAGCGGGAGGGAACCCCTAGAATTAGGGAAAGGGGTTTTATCAGAGGGAAGAGACTTGCACACGTTTATAGACCCATGAGAGGAGCTATGAGAGAGAATGAGATTAAAATGTTGATAATTGTTTAAGCAAACACCAGAGAGGAGTTACCTTTGAAAAGGCTACTCATCTCTTCCTCTAAGACTGGAGGAAAGTAAAAAAACCACTCACCACGCTCTCAGACAGATGTCTCTGTTCTTAAAATGTTTCAGGAAATAAGGTAGGGAAGAATGGAGGAAAGGTAGTGGGTGGGGGTGAAAGCACTGTGAATCTTTTAAATGCCATTCCTATTCCCAGGTCACTGTGGGTCTGCTGACTGTGAAGTATAAAAGAGGTTTCTTTTCCTTCTCAGAGAAGCTCATAGCCAAACTGAAAAACGGAGGAGAGATAAAATGAATAACCTGATTGAAGAACTGTCAGCAATGCTCCCTCAGTGCAAGCCTATGGCACGAAAACTGGACAAACTTACAGTTTTAAGAATGGCCGTTCAATACTTGAAATCTTTAAAAGGTGAGTTTGAAAATGACCTCCATGCTTAGATTTGTGAAGCCTTTCCTGCAATTGAGGTCTCTCTGGTTGTTTTGTTGTTATTGACTGTCGAGATGCTATACAAAGGTGTCTTTCAGCTTTAGAGGCATTAAGTTGATGCTTGTCCATATTCTGTGTGTGGAGAGGATACTAATTTGGTTGTCAGAAAACTTCAATCTACTACAAGCTTTATCTTAAGATTACTGTGTGAACTTCAAAAGTCTTTACATTTCTACTTGTTTTCCCATGTATAATATGAAGTTAACAATGCCTGCTATATATACCTCTCGGTATTTTAGAAGTCCTGAAATGTAGAATTATAATTTTAAATTCTTGGCAGATTTCCATATGGTAGAAGAAATGGCAGAGGCACTCCAACCAGCTAACTGCGTGCAGGTTGGGAAAAGAAAGTACAGGCCTTGAGTCCTTCAGTGCCACACAGAGCAATGCAAGTGTTCGGACGCTGCCTGGCAGTGGGAGCACGATTGGCGGTCTTATTTTCATAAGTCTGTTGTGAAATGAGATAAATAAGATTCTCTTTTACCTACAGCTGGCTCTTGCATAAGTTGCATGCAATATTTCTCTTAAATCTTTCGGCAGTCAACCTTTGTAGGCTCAGCTGAGGTCATTTGATTGCAAGCCTAAAATTACCCAAGAGTTTTTACATTCGCAATGTTCTGAAGGAGGAGGACCTGAGGGAGAAGCCATGAATCAATCAACTAATTCAACAAACACGAACTGAGCATCAGCTAGACTCCTGTTCTGTGCTGGGAATATAAAAAAATGAAAGAGGCAAGATCTCTGGGCTCTAGGGATTCATGGCTGGACAAGGGAGAGACATATATCCATGAAGAGAGCAGTAAAACCTAGTGGGAGGGATGTTAAGCGGAGGTACAAGTGAGAGGAGTAGGAAGGAGACAGTAAATCCAGAGGCGATTTCTTGGAACAGACCATAGGTTTCACCCTTGGCCCTCCTAAGCCGAAGTGAGGTGGACAAGTACTCATCAGACCCTTTAGTTAGTGCTACCCCAAGTGAGATGACTTAAAGCAATTGGGCCTGCATTCTAGAGCACTTACTAGAGCGTACCGCCAACGTGCTTGACATCAGACACACCAGGTCATCAGAGGGCTGCGTATAGATCATGCTATTTTGGTCTATGCATGATTACTTTAAAGACAGAAGGATGGTGAAATGATTTTTTAAATATACTCGACAGCAGTGGTTCTGAAACCCTCCGGGTGAAGGGCAAGTGTTCCCCACCCTCATCCAGTTGATTACTGGAAAAATGATCATGAGCTGGGAAGCCACAACAACCTTACATTTCTATAATAAGGTGTCTAAGTGCTGATTCTGAATTTCTGTACTCATTTCACCACAGTTGGCTGTTAGCAAGGGTCTGCAGTCCATATCTGGGTAGCCCTGCTCCGCATCATGCACTTTCGGAGAACCTGTGGGCATTCTGTGTATGTGGTCTTAATAGTGGTGACAGAGCACAGTTGTGCGTGCATGTGGGTGCTGGAGGCAAACTGGCTCCCTGACTTAAATTCTATGTGACTTACTCAAGTTACTTAACATTCTAATCCTCAACTTCCATATCTATAAAACAGGGATAATGGATATGCCTCATAGGGTTGTCGTTAAGAGTAAAGAATGCATAGAAAGGGTGAGCACAGGGTTCACAAATGGCAGAGGTGGTGGCAAGAGCAGGAGGAATACCCGTTATTGTCATTATCATTATCATTGTCAAATTGTCATTTTTTTAGCCCTTCGAACACACTGTGACACAAGTAAGCGACTGTGTTTCTTATTTGTTTTTGCCATCAGAAATCTGACAGTGGAATTTGTTACACTCTTTGGCAGGTATACAGCATATCCAGCATGCACTTTACTAACTCGCCTCACCCTAGCTTCCGCTCCACTCTCACTGTCTTCTTTTTCTCCGTTCCATGTCCTCGCTCACTCTCACCTAGTTGGGGCTCACCCATTTTGCCCGGTTTATACTAACAGGATTTTGTCGGCATACTTCTGCCAACTTTGCTTCAGGCCAGACCTGTAAATGTCCCTGCCTTCTTCAAGTAGAGTTATTGCTATACCCTGGTCTGGTCCTGCATCTTTCAGCCCACCCTTCTCAACTTCCTCCTCCAAGGCTGCTGTGTAGTAGTAATAAAACAACAACAAATCATTTCTGGGAATTCTGTGAGGCCTACCTAGAAGGTAGATTCCAAAAGAGAAGATTTTCTTTTGCTTATGCCGGGCTCTTAGGGGTGTTACCAGTTTGAGAAAACTTTACCAAGTTATACCATGAGGTGTTTTTGATTTTCTGGTTTTGTTTTTCCTTACCACTTAGGTAATTGGTGAGTTTAGGCTGCAAATCTATTCAACGGCCAATTTGTGGTTGAAATGTCTCAGGGTGTTACCCTACTTTTTTATCTTGCAAAAGCAACGAGGGGATTGTGGTTAGGGGGCTTGGGAAGTATAAAGGAGGGAATTGATTTACCTCTTCTGAATCACTCTTGCCCAGAGCTATCTGGGGACAGCAGCAGCTTGGCTTAACTGTCCCCTGTACCCCCTTGTGACTGTGAAGGGCTTTCCAAGTTAAGGTTGGTAGATCCTACTTTTGACCTGATAATTCCTTATCATTTTTGCCAGCTCTTCAGTAGCTTTAGAGACGTTCATCTTAATACAGTAAACTTTGTGCTAAGGGCTTAAAACAAATCATTTTACTTATACTTTATAATTTTTGTATATTATCAGAAGTCTCCATATGATGTTTAAAGGATCATATAGAAGAATCTATGACTCGATAAAATTTGTTTAGAATTCAAGAATCACCTCCATTAAGGGTAATTCATATGACTAGTTTTAATAAGCTAAGAAATTATAAAAATAACTAAATTCTAGAATATCGATGCATTTTATTTTATTTTTTTTTACAGAGAGCTCTTACTGTCTGCACTTGAGTATAAATGAATAAGTAGTTTCAAGAATTTTCAATCTAAAAGTAGGAAATTTTAATCTAGTAATAACAAAGGGAGAGAACGATTACAGAGGAGATCTAAGAACATGTTAACAGAGAGAATGCCATCATTAATATCCTCGCCAGCAGCAGCAGCATCACTAATGTTCATTGACGACTTACTACGTTCCCAACCCTACTATATTTTTAGTAACTTTTTGACTTGTTTATTTTTAGGTATGACAAATTTTTATGCAGGAGATAATTATCGACCTTCATTTATTCAGGAAAATGAGCTCAGACACTTAATCCTGAAGGTAAGTAAGGAGATATAGTTGTCTAAGTTGTATTTTCCCTTTGATTTTTATTTGAAATCTGAGAAGCAGATTTTCTTCAGTGTGCTTCCTGTTATAAACATATAGGACTCTATGTTGCTCCAAATTTCCTTTAACATAAAAATTAAAGTTATACAAGTAACCATGTTATATTAATTTGTGCTAATGGAAGTAGAGACAGAGGATGGGCATTTTCTAAAAAATGGAGCAAGGCTTGTTTTTAATGCTAAGCTCTTTATACTGCTTAATGCCCTCACTTCCCGTGTCTAGGATCTATTCCCCACTATTACCACCTCTTTCAAAGCCATCTACCTTGTATCCTATTCCTTCAGGATCATGTTCTCTGCACATTAGCCAGTCACTGCTTGCTTAATGAGTTATTAGGTGATGCTCTGACATTTCTGTCCTCATCACTTCATATGTATGGGTTTTCAGATTCACTGTTCTAGAGGATTATTTGACATGGAAAATATGACCATATCATTGGCTCATCCTCCCCCCGTGCCCCAGGAGGTAATAAGTGTCTTGCTCTTGTGCTATGACTACTGGACTTTAAGCCATAGTATGATTAAACAGAAAGATTTTTCATTTATGTTTGCCAATTTTTAAAAACTTTTTATAAAAGCCCCTCTTTTATTTGAACATCTAAATGTAAATATAATATTCCTGACAGGAATATAAAGGATTTTTTTGTTTTTTTGCAGACAACAAAAGATTATTAAAGATAGTGAAATGTATAGTATGCTTTGGAAGCTCTTTCACCAATCTTTAAGTGTTTTTTCAGCCATAACTTAATGTAGCCCCAGTAATGCCCCTGTAGAACGTGTCTGCTGATTTCACCTCATGTTTATATCCAGTTGGTAAAAATTAGTTCAAGCAATGTCAAGAGACGAGGTACCAGACTTACTCTGTGTGTCCAGACATATCCATTTCTGGTTAGTTTGGTCACAGAGGATTTACTTGGTAGATCTTATGGGAGTAGCTGACATATTAGAATTTTTAAAATTTAGTTTAGAATGATACCTTATCATTATCTAGTGATAGTTTACCATTATTCAAAGTATAAAGAGGTATACAGAAGAATATTTTTATCTCTTCCTCATCCCCAGTCTGCATATCCTTTCATCTCAACACATCCATACACAGTCATTGTTATTGATATGTTTTGATGTCTTTACACAGTTTCTGTATGCAGTAGAATAGAATTTGGTATAGATAATTTTTATATTAGGAAATATTTCAACAAAATATTTTGTGGCTGAACTTCTCATGTCAAAAACATTAGTTTAAATTGGGGTCCAATATCATGTTCTTTATAAATCTTTTTACACATATCTTAAGAAAATTTCTTAATATTAATTTTATTAGATCTATGACCACTGTTAATTTTATTGCTACAGTAATTTCCACAGAATCTGAATGTGTGTGAGACAGATGATATTTAAAAATATTTACTTTCATATTTTTAAATCCTAGACTGCAGAAGGCTTCCTATTTGTGGTTGGATGTGAAAGAGGAAAGATTCTCTTCGTTTCTAAGTCAGTCTCCAAAATACTTAATTATGATCAGGTATCCAAAACTGAGGAAATTTTCACACTATGTTTAGTCTTTTTGAACAAATATATTTTGAAGCTGTCTTTCTGAACCCTTTCTTCCCATTGGGCTGTGGGATTAGGTTCTGCTGAGTTAGAACTCCAGGAGAGATGGAAAGATATGTGGAAATGGTATAGGTTTTTATTACTGACAAGAGTGTTCACTTCCTGACCTTCAGCAACTCATTTCATTTTCCTGAACCTCAGCTTCCTCCTATGTAAAAAATGGAAATGATGATTAAGCCTGTTACTCAGGATGTAAAGACTGAATAAAATGTCATATTTGAATGTCTGAAAAATATTAGTCACCCTTCTCTGTTTCAGCAAAGAGACGGCATTAGTATTTATTATTAAGTTATATGCATTTCATAACAGCTTTTCATTTAAACTCTGGCAACAAATCTGAAATACATTTTTTTATTTAACTAGCTGTGTGATTGCTTTATCTCCTCATTACTGAACTCTTTGTAATTTAAACTAGTTGCTTAAAAACTATAGCACTGAAAGTAATCCAACAGAGTGAATAAACTAGCACCCATGGTTTCCTTTTAGAAACCAAATAGTCCAAAGATTTAATCTTAAATAATGCTCATTACTTTCAGCCTATATTCCCTTCAAACTTAAAAATTTGAAGAGAGAGAAGGCATTCATAGGTAATGAACTAAATATTAGAGAAAGATATTCTGAGCCAAATGAATCATGCGGCTGGTCATAGCTGGGTGCACAAAAGCAGGGCAAGACTTGATTATTCTTTTTTCTAATTGGAAATGGAGAACATCACACACATATGCATGCACTAAGGTAATCGACAATTCAAAGTAGCACTGACTTCCAAATTAGGGACATGGATGGAATCCAGTCTTACTGGGCACTGACTTTGCATTTCAGAGACCATTCAAGAGGCCCACTGACTGCTCAGGACTTTGGCATGACCATGGTACAGGGTCTGGTCCCCAGCTTTTCAGATTCAGAAATCTGATTTGCTCTAAAGCAGAGTTTTGATCAGATTTATATTAACCAATCACACAATAGACTGCTGTGTAAATCAGATTGCTAGGTTTTCATTTATTTGTTTTAGTATGAGGTATCTAACTGCCAGGTAATCCGGGCTACTTGTACCATCTGATCCATTTGTTCTATCTCCTATAGGAATATCTACTTGGGTAATAAAGGAGTTCAGAAGACGCATGATCACTATGGGTCAGGGAGGACTTTACATGCAAAGTAGAATGTCCGCTAGGCTTTAAGAAGTGCAGAGAAGGAGAGGAAGACATTTTGCATTGAGAGAGAGAATCTAAGAACTCTAGGGAGTAAAATGCAATTGGCTGGATTGGCTAGGGAATTGAGTTTGTAGAGAAGAGAAGGGGTAATGAATTCCAGGTGACAAGACCATGGAGCAAAGGCCCAGACCTAGGAATGCTCTGCATGTTAGAAGTGGAATGGCAAGTGAAAGGTGTCCCGGGTGGGATTTTGTTTTTCAGTAGCATGGTAATTTTTTTTAACAGTATGATAAATCTCTGAGTCATGCCATAAAATCACAGATATTCAATGACTTCCATATGATACTATAATTGCTTTACTTTTACCCAGGATGCAGTTTAAAGAAAATCATAGTATAATTTAGAAGTAATGTATACAAATTGGGAGATATTAACAAGAGTAAATAGAATATTAGTGGTTAGGTGTTTTTGTGTGATTTGTGTGTATCCAATTATGGTTCTGTGTATTTTTTCTATTTACAAGTATGACCCTGCTTTTAACATTAATGTCACGCAGTGTAGTAGATGTATCTTTGAGCTTAAGAAAAAGCAACTTTACAAAAGAAAGTATTTATCATACGTCTTTATAAGGAAACGTAGAAAAATTATGGTACTGATTTTAAATGAATGTCTACTTTATCAATAGGCTAGTTTGACTGGACAAAGTTTCTTTGACTTCCTACATCCAAAAGATGTTGCCAAAGTAAAGGAACAACTGTCTTCTTCTGATATTTCACCAAGAGAGAAGCTCATAGATGCCAAAAGTAAGTGCTCATTTCAACATGCTTACTGCTTAATGTAATTATACTTATTAGTTAAAAGTACAGCTATATAATGTTTTTGAAAAGTTATCTAATTATGGTTTTATCAAGAAGAGAATTATGTAGTAAGCTTCACAATCAACCTCAGAGTTGAAAAAAAACCAATATAACTGTATAGAGAATTCCTATATTCATACTCACATATAAAAACAAATACTATATGCATATGAAGATGCTTCGTTTGAGGAAACTGTGATTGCTTCATAGTTGCTATTTTTCATATGCTAATAATATCTTTATAAGAAAGTATCATTTGGGGTAAAAAAATTGCTGGAGTTTTCATTATTCAATTATATGCTGAGAGATAATTATTTTCTTGTATGAGTTAGGTCTATTCAATATGAAATACCTTCTATAATTGTGCTTGGGAGGTATAAATATTCTTTGTTTTCTCCAAAAATACTTATTTTTCTCTGAAAATGCTTAGTGCCAAGTAATTAAAAAATAATGATGCTTTATGCCATTGATCATTATAATTGAGTTTTTTCATTTTTTAATTTAATTTTAATTTTATTTTATTTTAATTATCTTTATCATCTATCCCCAGGGGAAAAATAAAGATAAATTGCAAGTGTTTATAAGTTATCAAAATATGATTGCTTAACAAATACATTTTTTTTGGTATGTTTCACTTCCTGGCTTACTGTACAATGATGTCATTGCTTTAAATAACCATTTCTTTTTTTAATTTGTAAAAAAATGTAATAAATGTTCAGAAAACGTTAGGAGATAATTTCAAAATTATTTGAAAATATTTTTTTCTACCTATTCTCTTGCCTCGTTCTGCTATGAAAGCTGGCTTCCAAGTTAACAGCAATTTCCAAACTGGAAGGACTCGTGTGTGTTCTGGCTCAAGACGATCCTTTTTCTGTCGGATAAAGAGTTGTAAAGTCTCTGTCAAAGAAGAGGATGAATGCTTACCCAACTCAAAGAAGAAAGGTATCATTATTTTGAAGTGTCAACTGATATAAGGCATGGATATAAAATTAATGCCCTAAATATGTTATGTACAGAACAAATAAAATATATGGTCAAGGCAAATAATCAAGGCCAAAAGCACCTCAAGAAATAAGTTGTTTTTAACCAGAATTATTTAGATTGGCTGATCATATCTTTCAAATTTATCAAGTAATTACATATTTTCTTTGTTGCCCAAGACTTTAATGGTGCTGTTGAAATTGCAGTTCGGGGACTATCAAGTGGGAAGAAATGGGAAGAGATGGAAACAAAATTTTGTTATGAAATTCCAGTACTACTTTTAAAATATAAGTTAGGTCTCTTTAAAAAACTACAATAGTGCAAGGGCCTGATTTGATTCATTTTGATGAACATTTTTTTTTTAAGTTTATGTTTAAGTTTATTGGGGTTGGTGAATATTTCTTAAGATGTTCTAGGTGTCGTTTTAATTTTCATGATATTGTGGTTCTTTGGTAAATATTTCTAGTTCTGTTTTCTCGCGATTCCTATATAGGCTTGCAGGTATTTACATTTTGAATTGATTTAACATCTATTTTACTTAATTGGGACCTTTTAGGGACTGCAAAATATCATGATGTTTTTGCGTAAGAACGTATTAACCTATCAGATATAGAATTCCTTATGCAAATTTTAAGGTAAAATTTGCTTTCA
This sequence comes from Pteropus medius, assembly GCF_902729225.1. NCBI lineage: Eukaryota > Metazoa > Chordata > Mammalia > Chiroptera > Pteropodidae > Pteropus > Pteropus medius. The sequence goes on along the minus strand of NW_024349519.1, from coordinate 12,760,819 downwards.
CATCTTTTAAAAGGATCTTCATGTAGAGCAAGATTCGGTTTATTTACAAGTTTTGGTTAGAATCTTTTTTGGCAACTGCTTAAGGTAATAATCACTAATACTCACTTTTTAAGCACTTACTCTGTGGCAGATGCTGTGCTAAGTATTTTAATCCCCACAAAAACATTCTTACCTGTGTTTTAGAATCAGAGAGGAAAGACAACTTGCAGAAACTTGCAGAAAGTGAAGTAGGCAAAACTTACTCAAACCTAAACCCCCTACTTTTATGTTATATGATAAAGAAACAAAAGCAGAATGAATCAGCAATCCTATGGGTGGGTCTGTTTGTAAACCATCAATTGCTTCCCTCTTGTCCTTGGCTCTGAGTGGTGGGGAGCTGTCTAAAGTCATATGTATGGCAACCTGAGGGTTGAAATCACCAGCTGGACTGGTGGTACAGAGGCTGTGGAATCCAGCTGATTGGGACCAAATTTTGGCTCTACCACTTGCTAGCTGTGTGACTGTGAACAATTTTCTTAACCCCTCTGAGCCTATTTCCTTATCTGTAAAATAAGGATATTCACAGGGTTGTATGGTTTTGTTTATTGGCTAAGTGCATAGATTCTGGAGGCAAACTGCTCAGGTTTGAATCTTAATTCGTGATTAACTATGTGACTGAAGATAAATTACTAAATTCTTTGGCGTCTCACTCTTTTCAACTGTAAGATCAGAATAATAGAACCTTCCTCACAGGATTGTTATCAGGATTAAATGAGTTAATATGTGTTATGTGCTTAGCATGGTTCCTAGCATATTAACACCTGATAAATGCTGTGAGCTGTTATGAATACTATTAGAAATAATGCACCTAAACTTAGGACAGTGCAGAGCAGATGGTAAGTGCCATTACTGTCATTACTTCAGGGCACTTGCTCTCTCTGCCTTCCTTCTCAAGTCAGTCATATTAAGTGTATATTAATCTTATATTGGGTCATGGCCATATAACATGGAGCTAGTTTCCAAGGGCAGGAATTATTTATGTGGGTGGTCTAAGGAGTCATACTCTATGTAGACCTGAACTGTAGGACATTTTACCCTTATAATTTATCTAGAGATGGTCTAATGCCATGTTGAGTAGATACAACCACAAGTGAGTCACCTAATCTACACAGCAATCCATATAAGAGAAAAACATGGTAGCCAATGCAGCTCCCTTAACATGGCTGAAATCTTTGTGGTGTTTGATGCAAGTTATAAATTGAGTAGAGGCTTATCAAGTTTTGTAAGTGCGTTAAAGATTATCAGACTAATCTGTCTTTCCTTCTGGGAAGAGAAGAGTTTCCACATGGACTTATTTAGTACTCGTATTTTAGTCATCTTTGTCTTGGTGCATGGCTAGTGCCCAGTGTAACCATTTTACTCCTGAAAAACTTGATTTCATCCTCTACCCCTTGCTCTATCATCTTACTCTTTCCTTCTAAGACTTGTAACCTTATAGGTTTGATTCTCAACGTCTCTATTCTTTTTGAGAACCACTGCTTTAGACTCTTCTCTCAAGTATGAGATTCTCTGGGTGCACAAGAGAAGTAAAGAGCAAGAAAGGAGAGGAAGAAGGCATGCCCTGGGCAGCATTGCCCAAGACGGGCTGAAGTTCTTTTGGTGATTTCTTCCCCACTTACATTTTTTCACAGCTTCTATTACAATCTTGTTTCTAAAAAGGTCTGTACATATTGGCTATACTTAAGTAAAAATGGTAGAGATAAGCTGGAGATCATTATCTGACATAGTAGTCTCTAATTAAATAGATTTTTGTTGGTCAACAATTATTAATTTAGACCCTACTGTGTGCTCGGCACCATACCAGATGCAAAGAATACACTGGAAACAGGGAGACAAATCATTATTTACTGACCCTTATAGGGACAGGGGACAGCCATTTGACAAGTAAATAATATTTTAGGTAGTAGAAAGTACAATGAAGTCAATAAAAGAGGATAATGAGGACAGGAACTAGGAAGAAGTAGTTACTTTAGACAACTCAGAGAATATCTATTAAGTGACATTTGATCTGAGAACTGAATGAGAAGGAGTCAGCTATGTACAAATCTATGGGAAGAAATTCCTGACAGAAAGACAAGTATAAAACTCCTAAGATAGAAAAACTTGGTATTCTGGGGACCCAACAAAGATCAGTGTGACTAGATCCTAAATGATGAAGAGAGTGTTAGGAAGAAAGGCAGCTGGGGCTAGATTCGTAGGCCCACTACATGGGTTAGGGGCAGTGGTGTGCTGGTCAGTATGCAACAACCAGCTTTCTGAGTGTAGTTCTGATAAGAATGTTGGTTGATGTTTTCCTTTACATTAATTAGTAAAATAAAAGTGAAACCATGAAGACATGTTCTTGAAACTTAACTCATTTTTCAATATGAGGGACTGTGCTAAAAGTGATAATGGTTTTTTAATTACAAGATTATTTACTTAAATTTATTGTGCTATTCACTGTATAACTACAGATACAACACACAATTTAAGTTAATCCAAACTGTTTTGTCCATCACTTTCATAAATCTACACAATCAGGAAAAAACAAATCAAGCTCTGATTTATAGCTTTGCCAATTTCTGTGGTGTAAATAGTCACATGGTAGCTAATTTAAAGCTGCCTACATGAGGTCATTGAACATGGAGTAGTGAAGGGATGTGTAACATACCATTACATGAAATCATGTTCAAAAAGAATTTTTAAAAATATATATTAAGTATACAATATGAGCCAAACACTGTTCTATATGCTGGACCCAGAGCAGTGAACAAAATCCTTGCTGATAAGTGCTACGAAGAAAAAGAGAATGAGAAGTTAGATTTAGAAATAGGCCTTCAAATCACTATTTCACATTATATTAAAATATGGTTTTAAAAAATAAAGCATACCATCAACAAAGTGAAAAGACAACCTACTGAATGGGAGAAGATATTTGCAAATGACATATCTGATAAGGAGTTAACATACGAAATATATAAGAAACTCAATAGCAAAAACAACAACAACAACAACAAAGAATTTGATTTAAAAATGAACAGAGGACCTGAATAGACAGTTATCTTAAAAAAAATATAGGTGGCCAACAGACATACGAAAAGATGCTCAATGTCACTAATCATCAGGGAACTGCAAATCAGAATCATATTGAGCACTCACCTCACACCTGTTGGAATGGCTGTCATCAATAAATCAACAAATAAATGCTGGCAAGGATGTGGAGCAAAGGGAACTCTTGTACACTGTTGGTGGTATTATAAATTCGTACAGCCACTACAGAAAACAGTATGGAGGTGCCTCAAAAAATTAAAGATAGAACATACAACCTAGTATTTCTACTTCTGGGTATTTATCCAAAGAAAACAAAAACAATTCGAAAAGATATATGCACCCCTATGCTCATTGCAGCACTATTTACAATAGCCAAGATAGAGAAACAACTTATGTCCATTGATAGATGGACAGATGCAGATAAGAGATATATATATATATTTTTGCATATATATATATTATATATATACTATATATCTATATAATATATATAATATATATCTATATAATATATATAATATATATATAATATATATAATATATATAATATTATATAAATAATATATTATATATAATATATATCTATAATATATATAAAATTATATAAATATAATATATATAAATAATGCAATAAATAATGATATATATAATATATATCTATATAATATCTATATATAATATATTATATATATATATATATATATATATATATATATATATATATAAATAATGCAATACTAGTCAACTATAAGAAAGAATGAAACACTTGGATAGACCTAGAGGATATTTTGCTAAGTGAAATAAGACAGAGAAAGATAAATACCATATGATTTGACTTATAAGTGGAATCTCAAAAAAAAAATAAAACAAATGAACAAACAAAACAAACAGACTCAGACATAGATAACAAATGGATGATTGTCAGATGAGAGGCATGGGGGATGAGTGAAAAGGAAGAAGGAATAAGAGGTAAATACTTCCAGTTATAAAATAAATGAACCATGAGGATGTAATGTACAGCACAGGGAATACAGTCAGTAATATCAGTGACAGTTACTATACTTATGGTGATCTCATCGTAAGGTATATAAATGTTGAATCACTATATTATACACCTGAAACTAATATAATATTGTATGACATCTATACTTTAAAAAAATTTAGAGCGTAATTAATTATATTGCTTCATTATGTATTATAATTTTTAAAGAACAAAAACGTTTATCATTAATAAAGTTTGTTCTTAAAACATTGTTTTTCATCCATTTATATTTTTATTTTTAGTTTTGTTTTTTATAATACACATGTTAGTACAAAAGCAGATGTATATAGTTTATACACATGAAGGGTGCTTAAAATTTTTGTATAGCATGCAAAAGAAATGTATGAAGGCCATCACTTTGGAGATTAGAGATGAGTCTCGGGGTTACCCCTAGGAACGTCTCTGCACTTTTAGTAGACCCTTAGCCCGATAGTAAGGAAGAATTGTGCTGCATTAGGTCCAGTGGGAGCTATGTGACCATTGCTATCACTGCAGATTATGAAGCACCAAATCACACACCCTGGGTATGCTCCTCTTAGGACTTAACACCAGAGAGGGGCCAAAACATGTGGATCAACTGGGAGAACCTCAAGAAACATTTCAAAGGATCTATTCCCCAGACCCTACAGGATGATCAGTGGAAACATGGAAGATTTAAGAAGGCAGCTTGATGACATCCTTTCCCACCATAATGAAAGTTTAATCCTGAACTGGGAAGTGCCCAGTTTGGAAGAAAAGATTGAGCCTGCCAAGCCTATGGCCTTAGAGATTTATCAGACTCAGATCTCCAAGACAGAACACCAGCAGGAGCACTGGGCCATCATGCTGAAGGAAAGGAGAATGCAAGCCTATCAGCAGGTCCTGGGCTATTAAGGCACAGGCAACACCTCTTTCTAGGAAATCCTCCTCGACACCCTCCTTTTTCTGGTTGGACCTGAGTCCCTAGCACCCACTTTTGGTAGTCCATTAATAATCCTGAGCATGTCTCGTATTTCCTATCTTTTCTACACTATATTGCAGTTATATTTTCTATGTTTGCCTCTCACACTAGAATGAGAGCTTTATTTCTCTTTTCAAGGTGCCTAACACATAGTAGACTCTCAAACGTTTCCTGAAGGAACACATGACCATCTCCTTGTCCTTTGTTCCTGACTGACCACATAATTGGTTTCAAATCCACACGGACAGTTGAGAATCCAATGAATTAATCTATATGATAGTGTTTTTGTTTCACCCAAGAAGCAATTTAAACAATTTTATCTCAAGAAGTTTTGATCACATGCTATGGGCTGAATTGTGTCCCCTGAAATTCATATGTTGAATTCCTAACCCCCAATGTTATGGCATTTGGAGATGAGACCTATGGGAGATGATTAGGCTTAGGTGAAGGAATGAGGGTGGGGCCCTAATACTGTGATTAGTGCCCAATATAAAAAGAGACACCAGAGGGTTGGCTGTCTGTGAGCACACGGCAAGATGGTAGCTATCTACAAGCTAGGACAAGAGCCCTCACCAGGACTATGTTGCCATCCTGATCTTGGAATTCCAGCCTCCAGAACTGTGAGGAAATAAATATTTGTTGATTAAGCCACCCAGTCTGTGGTACTTTGCTATGGAAGTCCTAGCTAACTAAGACAGCACACAATTTGGATCATTTTCTGTACCATAATTCTCATGAGAAATCGGAAAAGGCTCTGCAGTGGAAACCAAAGGAATATGGGCCTTACTGAAAATAAACGTAGGTTAATCAAATGGGCATTTTACAATTTGGCTTGAAATATGGAACTACAAGCTACAAATTGGTGGTAGGACTACCTTGTCTGGGCTCGCTCTTCTTTCTAGATTTTTCATTTTGATTTTTGTGAAATTCTAGAACTGTACATGACTGAATATATGTATCTTGGAGGATTTTTCTTAGGTATGGGAGCACAAGTCAGTCACTGATGATAACCTTGGAAGTATAACACTTTGTGTCTGGTCTTTTGACCCTTTGCAAAGATACAAAAAGGAAAGTGACGTGCTTTCCATGAAACTACATGATATTGTTACAGTATTTTGAAGCAGTTTTGTAAACTTTGATCTTAAGCAAAAACACATGTATATAATCATTCTTAAAGAATGTAATAATCAAACTTTAGTCCTTCCATGTGGTTTCTAAAAGGATTTTTTTCATTATAAGTTTCAGAGATTTATAGAAGAGCCAGGGAAAATTTCTTTTCTTTGAAATAAATATTGATAATCTTACTGGAAAAATACAGCTATTTCAAGAATACCTGGCAAATGGTCAATTAGAGCTGATTCATAGTTGAATTCTGTGATGAGCTAAAGGAGCCAACTATTTTTAAGACCCTCCAGGTTCTCATACTAAGCTCTGCCTCATAACAACCATGCCAGTGGTCAAGCTTTAGGACAGAGTAGAAAGGACTTGGGTTCTGAATTCAGTAGCTTTTTAATTGTCTGCCACTTAATAGCTGTGCAACCTAAGGCAAGTTCCTCTCAATACATGGAAAATGGGTGTTATGGGCTGAATTGTGTTTTCCCAAATTTCCATGTTGAAGCCCTAGCTCTCAATGTGACTGCACTTGGAGGTAGGGCCTTAAAAAAGATAATTAAGGTTAAACGAGGCCATAAGAGTGTGGCCCTAATCCAGTATGACTGGTGTCTCATAAGAAGAGGGACACACCTGGAATGCACACTCACAGAGAAGAGGCCACATGAGGACACAATGAGAAGTCAGCTGTCTACAAGCCAAAAAGAGGCCTCAGGAGAAACCAAACCTTGATCTTGGACTTCTAGCCTCCAGAGCTATGAGAAAATGAATTTCTATTGTTTAAGCTACCCAGGCTGGTATTTTGTTATGATTGTCCTAGCAGACTGATACAGTTGGTATGATACAGCACCTCATGGGAATATGGTCAGGATAACACATGGCTAATCCAGTGCTTGTCTCCCAGTAAGCACTCGATAAATGGAAGCTATTATTTATGGCTCAGAAAGAAGAGAAGGAAAATAAAAGAACAAGAAGAAAATTAGTAATTATTTAAAATCTATACGCCAAGCACTTTGCAAAAGTAACTAAATCTGCACAACAATTCTGTGCAAACCAGACCCCATCTTGCAAATGAGGAAACTGAAGCCTAAAAAGAGTATTTGTCTAAAGTCACATAGAAAGTGGCAGAACCAGTAATCTGGCTTTAAAATCTGTATTTTTTCTCCACTGTGCCATGCCACTTAGAGTAGCTTCCAGTATGCCAAAGATGAAAGATCCATTTTAGATGATTTCTGCAGTAGACATGCAACGGGGGTGGTGTTGGGTTGGGGGGGAGGGTTGGCTCTGGTTGTAGGAATGTATCCCCACCCAGACACGATGTCCACTCCCACATCAAGCTGGGCCACACGGATGCCTGCAGTCTGAGTCAAATATCTCCTCAAAAAAGGATTTTTTAGTCTGTTTAAACACTTGAACTGAGTACTCACTTAACACTTCAGAGCTCTGTGCCAAAGGCATGAGGTCAGTTTGGCCTAAGGAATGGTAAGGGCATGTGTTAAGGATCAGTATGGCCCTTCCTCAAAGTGCCTGGTTTGAAGACAACTGCATGCAGACAGACATGTAAACAGATGCCTGGACCAGGATAAGGTAACTGCAAAATAGAACCCTCATTCGCCACATGGATGACTTCCCATACATGAGATCATTTTGCATTCTACTTTAACCAAAGACAGTGTTTGTCAAGTGAAATAATTATATTTTGCATATAGTTGCTATTAAATTGTTCTTTCCGACAGTAATTGGCCAATATAATTGTTTTAAGACCACTCCTTATTAATGATGAAAGTTAATAAAGGTGGTTTTTTTCCTTTTACTGGGACATGTTACATTAAAATTTCTGATTATTTTTTAAGACTATTTTTAGAGCAGTTTTAGGTTTACAACAAAATCAAGAGGAAAGTAAAGAGATTTCCCATATATTCTTGGCCCTCACACATGCATAGCCTTCTCTATTATGAACATCTTTCACCAGAATGGTATATATATTTTCCAAGGATGAAACCTACATTAACACCTCATGATCTCCCAAAAGTCCATAGTTTGTTTACCTTAGTGTTAACTCTTGGTGGTGGTCATTTTGTGGGTTTGGAGAAATATATAATGACATACATCCATCATTATAATATCATACAGATTATCTTCACTGCCCTAAAAATCTATGCTCTGGTTGTTCATCTCCTCACCACCACCCTTGGCAACCTCTGATCTTTTGTCTTCATAGTTTTGCCTTAGTGACATTTAAAAATAAAAGAATAGAGAGCAGAAAGCAGCCCTTTTAATGCTAATTGAAACTGAATTTAAGATTTATGGAAAGGCCATTTCCAAGATTAGCCACAAGTCGCTCATAACAACATGAGTTTGAACTGCATGGATCCACTTACATGTATATTTTTTTCAATAAATACTGTAAGTATATTTTCTCATGATTTTCTTAACATTTTCTCTAGCTTACTTTATTGTAATGCAGTATATAATACATACAATGTACAAAATATGTGTTCATCGACTTGTGCGTTATTGGTAAGGCGTCCAGTCAACAATAGGTTATTAGTAAAGTTTTGGGGAGTCAGCGCACCTAACTCCTGTTTTGTTCAAGGGTCAGCTGTGCTTTTCTCTTTGATTTTGTGTATATTTGAGATTTTTCATAATAAAAGGATTTTTAAAAGTAATAAGATTGACATGAAAAACATTTCCACCCTGGTTCTAACAGTAATGTCATGGATTCGAACTTTGAAAAAGCTTCTTCTAAGATAAGGATAAAATTACGTATCTCAACTTGTGAAATCAAAGGCTGATGAAAGACTGCTACCAAACATCTTAGGTATTTAAGTTTATCTTGAAAAGATAATCAGTAATACAGCCACACATGGAGAATCCACTGGCTTGTGAAGTGTGGCGGATCCTGTCAGTACCACATGACTTATTCTCTCAGCACTTACCACTTCAAGGGCCTGCCACCTGGTTTCCAACGTCTGACACTGTACTCTCTGCTTGATCCCTTTTTCTCTGGTGTTTGGAGACAGATCTAATTATCTGGGTTGATTGTCCAGATAATTAAATAGGATAGGGAATAGGTTGGAAAGATAATGACTAGTAATTTAAGGCATCTATGGACCATGGAGGAGGTGATGTGTTAGTTGTTGAATACCGGGTCCTAGGCATGGCTATCAGGAGCTGTTCCCTGCTTCATTCTCCATTTCCCCATCTCAGACAATGCATCAGCCACATCTGACTGCTCTCTTTTAACTCTCGGTGTATGCTGGCTGTTCCCTCTGATTGGAACATCTTTTTGTACTCATTTTCCTCCATCACCCAGGCTACTCCTGTTTGAACACCTTCAGTGACAGAGCACTCACTATCATCAAATAGCAGGGCGTTAGTGGTTCAGAAAGGGAGGCTCTGGAGCCAGCCTGTCTGGATCTAAACGTTGGTTTCACCCTTCCCCGCTATAACCTTGGCATTAACTCTCAGTTTCCTAACACCATGGGGGTAACACTAGAACATCTCACAGGACTATTAAGCAGATTAAATGAATTATATACTTAAAGAACACAATGTAAATATATATATGCCTTACTGTTAAAATGTACAGCTGAAACTTACTGGATTTCATTAACCAATTCACCATAAAAATAAATTAATTAAAAAAAAGCATTTAGAGCATAGCACATAAAGTGTTCTATAAATCTCTACTATTACTATTGCTATTTTATAAGATAGCTCATATCATCATCTATTAAAAAATGTTTTTAAAAGAATATTTGTAGTAACGGTTTTACCAAATAGTGCCGATTTAAAACAGTGACTGTTCTGGTCTTTTCTAAATCTTTACAAACAACGGTTTTAAGTAATTTTTACTGGCCCTATTTCCCTTCATTTTAACCTTTAAATCGCTTTTTGGGTGGATTGCCATAATCTGTAATCTGCCGCCTTTTATGCTTGTGTTGCATTTTATTGTTTTCTTAAGCATTTATTGATACACATATAACTTTGTTATAATGGTTATAGTTATGCCAAATTTTGAGTTTTTATATAATTATTGATATTTGAGCATATGGATTATTTCCAATTTTTTTATTATTCTGGTTGGACCTGTTTGACAAGCTTTTTCCTATGAGTTAATTGCTTGGGATTTTTCTGAAAAGTGAAATTTGAGTCATTTTGTTTCTATAATACCTTTTATTATAAATTTTTCCAGTGTTCTCTAAAATGTTTGTGTAATTTATCTATAAACCATTATGTACTAACATAAGAAATTTAAGAATGTATGCATAATTGTCCTTTAAACTTTTGAATATAAATAATAATATACCAAAATTTTAATAAGCTGAAAACAATTTCTTTGTGGCTAAGAGCAAGAGAGCATGAAGTTTAACTTTTTCTAATAGATATAAATTACTATATTTTTAAAAATTGACTTATAATAATTAAGTAGTTATAGATCTATTTAAACCTAGATTAAAGCAATCTGTTTACTTGATGTAGTACATATAGTTTAGTTCCTGAGAAAAATAACTCATTAAGAATAAAATAAACACAACCAATGATTTTTTAAATGAAATGCTATTTCCCTTTCATGTTTAAAGAACATGTCATAGCACAATTATAACTACTATAAATGTTAATGTAAGAAATTTAAGAATTCATGATTCAAATGCTTTTTAAAAATTCTTTATCTTTTTCCAGTTTTATTGAGATATAATTAACAAATTTTCTTTTTTAAAAACTTTTGAATTAGATCATAGAAAATTCTGTACTATCCACTGTACGGGTTACTTGAGAAGCTGGCCTCCAAATATCATCGGAATGGAAGAAGAAAGGGACAGTCAGAAAGACAGTAATTTTACCTGCCTTATTGCCATTGGAAGATTACATCCGTATATTGTCCCACAGAACAGTGGAGAAATGATTAAAGTGAAACCAACTGAATTTATAACCCGTTTTGCAATGAATGGAAAATTCGTCTATGTGGATCAAAGGTAACAGTTATATGCCATAATGATTAGAGTTCAGTGGGATATTTAAGACTATTAAAATGTGACTCAGCACTGCTGGATTTTTTTTAAGGCTTCAGAACAGGAAATAAAGTTGAAATGAAATAACAATATGGATATATCGGTAAATTTGTTCAAGCCAAAATGGTGCCGAAGCTGGGCATGGTCTGTGGCCACAGTTTTATTGGTGAATGGTAGAAAAAACATACTCTAGATTGGGTGGGTGTCCTCTGAGGTAGCCTCATGCCTGGATGTCAATTCTTTTTTGCAGCTCTGGTTTGGGTCTTGGGCAGTCAAAGGGAGCCAGTGATGCACATGACTCACTCATCCCTCAGTCCACTTTCCTGCTATCCTGAACACATATGGACCGACACTAATCTGGAAGTAAATTTTTTCACAAATTCTGAAGTTTCTTTTTAATTTTAAAACTAGGGCAACAGCAATTTTAGGATATCTGCCTCAGGAACTTTTGGGAACTTCTTGTTACGAATATTTTCATCAAGATGACCATAGTAATTTGACTGACAAGCACAAAGCAGGTATGCATTGAGTGGGGTAAGGTTTTGGTATTTTTTAATTGCAACTTCAACTCTTAATTTCTCATTCCTGTGAAATCCAAAACTTGAATTCATCTTCAAAAGTTTGATTTATATAGTGGTAGACTGTTATGCTGATTATTATCTTTTCTTGTTAAGTTCTACAGAGTAAAGAGAAAATATTTACAGATTCATACAAATTCAGAGCGAAAGATGGCTCTTTTGTAACTTTAAAAAGCCAGTGGTTTAGTTTCACAAATCCTTGGACCAAAGAACTGGAATATATTGTGTCTATCAACACTTTAGTTTTGTAAGTAATTTTTTATGTTGTTAAGACCTTTTATTAATTTCAAATGAGTTTTTTGCTTCCCTCTTATCATCCTGCTAAGCCATTAAAGCTTTATGATTCTCTGGCTTTATTACAACTTGGGGGCGTGTGTGTGTGTGTGTGTGTGTTACTAATTCGTTTACTGTCTGTTGGCATTAGTTCTCAGAATTAAGCTAGAAGTTTGCCCTTTTAAAATATATTCCTTTTTGCTTAATTTGAAGTATGATAGTAAAGGTATTTTATTCAAGCATTTCCTTCCTACCCTCCATGGCTTTGTCTTGTCCCTTCAACAAATGATGTGGATGTGCCTTTAAACTGTATATCATTTTAAGAAATTGTTTTGTTCTTCACATCATTTTACATGTACATCTTTTAAGCTGAGTACTACATGGGACTGTACAGGAGTATTTGGCTGAGGTATGAGCAGAAATTCATCCCAAGCACTGCTTGCCAACTCTTGTCTATAGCTGTCAGCCTGAATGAAAAGCCAACTTTTCCTGATTTGCTCAATATGCTAGCATGGCCTTGTTCTAAGCATTTTTCTTTTTCTATAAGTTTTGTGTTAATTGTAATAAGGTTTCATTAAACCAGTTCTATTTCCTTATCTTCAATATTTAGCTTTAAAAAAGGCCCCCAAAATTTAGTACCTCCAGCAGTATCGTATTACCCATTCCAATAACCTTTGCCTTCTTATCATTAGCATAGTACTTGAGAGTTTGTAACTGTGAGAACATACATTTTATAAGGTAATAGGGCATTAATTAGGTACTTAGCACATTAATACCTTGATCTCTGGTGATGACATTAACAAAATGTGTATATAAAACAAATGGATCAAGAATTGACAAATCAAATACACTCAGCTTAAGGTAGTTACTTTAACAATTTCTTTCACTTAGGTGTTTCTTTATTCTAGGGGACATAGTGAGAATGGAGAAGTATCATTACTTCCTTGCAGCTCTCAATCATTAGAAGGTAAGCTTAGTTTTAGATGATAGAAACTTATTACTTAGATTGTTATTATTAAGTTACCATCTTTTTCTGTCTTGGAGAGGGAAAATTTCAAGGTGAAATTGAAAAGACTTCTATGGGTTACCTTCTTCAGAATTCTCACAGTACTTTCATCATACTTCCATTGTAATCTTACATTGTATTGCAATTAGTTGTTTGCGCAACCGGCTCATCACTGGATTGTGAGTTCTTTAAGAGTAGGAATGGTGTTTTATATCCATTATCTATCCCTAAGCAGCTAGCATATACATGTATATAGTTCCTTCTACTTTGTGACACTCAATAAAATGTGTGTTGGACAAATTAATAAAAAGCTTTAAGAGGGAATTTTTGCCTATCTGTGTTAGTTTTCCACCCAGGAATATTTTAATGTATCAAATGTATAAATAAAAATAAAAATATTAGGAAATATTAAAAATAAAGCAACATTGCTTTAACTTTAGCGTGGACATTAAAGTGAAAAGAAACTGTCAGTACCCAAGGGTTGGGTCATGATTGTAACCTCAGTGATTTTCTACACATTTGATTCCTGTCACTCTTCAATAACCATTAAACCATCATTAATTTTGTTTGTAATGCAAGCATGAATGTTCTAACATTTTAGAATGCAGGTAGTATTTTTTTTTTTTAGAGAGAGAAATATCTAAACTGAAAGAAAGATATTAACCACAGTTATATGCTTTTTTAAAGTCCTCAATTGAATTTTTCCTTTTGTTGTTATTTAGAATCCTCTAGACAGTCTTGTATTAGTGTGCCCGGAATGTCTACTGGAACAGTACTTGGTGCTGGTAGTATTGGAACAGATATTGCAAATGAAGTTCTGGACTTACAAAGGTAATGTTTGATTGCTACAAATATCACAAGTAAAATTATTATACTTACAAAATCAATATTCAAAAATCAGTAAGTTTCCTATATACAAACAATAAACAGTTCAACAATATGATGGAAGATCACCTTTACTGTAGCAACAAAAAAGATGAAAAATGGTATTTAGATATAAATTTTACAAGAAGTGTCCAGAACTATATGAAGAAAAAACTTTAAAATACTACAAAGTTAGTCAAAAGATGACATGAATAACTTTCCAGATATGTTTTTTTTTTCAATAGAAAGACTCGGTATTATAAGGATATCAGTGTTCCTTAAACTAACCTATAAATTCAATGTGAATCCTGTCAAAATGCCATCATGCATTCATTTTTTTAGTATCCAACAAATGATACTAACCATATTAGAATATCCAGGAAAATTCTAAAAACCAAAAGTAATAGATTGAGACTAAGACTATCAAAAAGACTAAACACATATGGAAATGTGTTAGATGGTAAAAGTGGCATTTTAAATTAGTAAGAAGAAATGAATGAAACAGTTAAGAGCATTATAATAACTCTATAACCATCTGAAAAGAAAAGAAAACTAGATCACAACTTTATTCTTTATACTCATTTAAATTCCAGGTAAATCAAAGAGTTCAAAGTAAAACTATAGAAGTATTTCAAGAACACAGGGATGGATTTTTATAATCTTAGTTTGGAAAGGCATAAAAATCATCATGTAAAATCCAAAATTTATTAAGAAAAAATATAAATTATATAAAAACTCAAAATTTGGCATAACTATAACCATTATAACAAAGTTAAGATAAATTATACACTGCAGAAAATATGTGTATTTCATAATGATAAAGTGGACTAAGTATTTTAATATATGAAGTTTTATAGTGTAAATTTATTAAACTTTATATATAATAATCTTTATATAACTTTATATAACCTTGATCTATGTTAAACTTCATATATTGTAAAAAAGTTATTAACCAATTTTTTAAATTCAATAATAAAAAATAGTTGGAGAGTGGACATAAATAGAAGATACAAATGGCCAAGAAACTTTAAAAATTGGCTCAATCCCACTCACAGTTAAAAATATATATACAAAACTAAATGAGATACCTTTTTTCATTTAGAAGATTGTCAACGATTTGAAAGTTTGATAATACTCAATATTCCTGAGAGTGTGAAAAAACGATCACTCTTAAACTGTTTGTGGGAATATAAATTAGTTGAAACTACTTTGGGGGGCAACTTGACAATACTTATCAAAAATGTGAATATGTATAATCCTAGACTCGGCAATTCTACCCCGGGAGCAAACAGTCTTATATAATAATGCAAAGAGCGATGAACAAGACTGTTCATTGATGTATTTTTAACAGTACTGATTTAATTATTTATCATAACCATAACTTGTTATGGCATATCCATACAGTAGAGTACTCTGCAACTGTTAAAAATTTTGTAGCTCTATTTTTATATGGAAAGATCCTTAAAATATATAGTTAATAGAAAAAAAGCAAAGGAATAGAACAAAATAGTATGCATAATAACTCACTTGTATAAAAAAAAAAAAGATGTGTAGATATGTGAGTGTGTGTGTATATAGGCCCATCTCAAACTCTTGAGGCCAGATAGGTTTTGAACTCAGAATTTCTTTGGATTTCAGAAAGATAGTGTTTTGGAATTCAGTTTTGTTTTTTTTTTAAGGAGTATGTATAGTACTCCCAGAGAACAGTTACATCATGGGCAGCACCTCATAATCAAATAGTATTTCTGCAACAACGTATTTACAGATTAAATGGTACAATGTCTGGAAAGAAGGGAGGTAAGAGTTTGGGGTATATACATTAAGTAAGATTGGGAAAGGATTATTGAAGCTGTTTGGTATGTGTATGAGATTTTACTAATCTACTTTTATATCTGAAGTTTCCTTAAAATATTTTTTTTGGAGTGAAGTTATGTAAATATTCATAGTAAGTAGGACAAAGTGGGATAAAAATAATTAGCCTCATATCAGTTAGGTCAGGTTTTGCGAAGTTCAGATCGATTTGGATTTTGCTGCCAAATGAGTTATCGAAAATCTTTCGGTTTTCAAGGTGTTTTGGATTTTGGAATTGTAGAAAAAGACCCTATAACTCCATGATATAATATATATCAAGATACTTCTTCCACCTGTTCAGAATTTGTTACCTTTCATATTTGGGAGTAGATATTGGGGAATGGGAGATATAGAAAAAAGAAATTTTTGCTTTTTGTTTTCTTTTTGTACAGTTTGAATTTAAGTTTTTCAATTAAAAATAGCTTAAATGGAAAAAAAAATCACTAGTAAGACAGTTGTCATGCCCTGATAGACACCTGGGTTGTTTCCACCTGTGGCTATTGTGAATAATGATGCCATGAGCGTGAATATACAAATATATGTTCTAGTCTTTGCTTATGATTCTTTTGGGTATATACCAGAAGTAGAATTGCTAAATCATATGGTAATTCTATTTTTGATTTTTTGAGGAATTGTCATTCTGTTTTCCATAGCAGTTGCACCATTTTACGTTCTCCACCAGTAGTGCACAAGGGTTCCAACTTCTCGCCAGTGCTTATTCTTTTCTGTTTTTTGATAATAGTCATCCTAATGGGTGTGAAGTGGAATCTCATTGTGATTTTGGTTTGCATTTCCTTAATGACTAGTGATGTTGAGAATCTTTTCATGTACTTATTGGCCTTTGTGTGTCTTTTTTGAAGAAGTGTCTATTCAGGTTCTTTGCCCATTTCTCAATCAGGTTATTTTGTTTGTTGGTTTGTTATTGTTGAGTTGTAGGGGTTCTTTAAATATTCTGGATAGTAACCTCTTATCAGATATGATTTGTAAATGTATTTTTCCAATCTCTGGGTTGCCTTTTCACTCTGTTGATACTGTCCTTTGATACATAGAACTTTTCAATTTTGATAAATTTGACTATACCTCTTCTTTTGTTACATGTGCTTTTGGTATCATATCTAAGAAATCGTTGCCATATCCAATGTCATGAAGGCTTTTCTCTATGTTTTCTGCTGAGAATTTTATAGTTTTAGGTGTTACACTTAGGTCTTTGATCCATTGATCCACTTTGTGTTAATTTTATATATGGTGTAAGGTAATAGCCAAACTTTCTTCTGCACGTGGATATTCAGTTTTCCAGCTGAGGTACCTCCATATATAAATGACTTCCCCACTGCATCCTGAACACTCTAATAGTATCCAGCTGTAAATGTTTGGCTCAATTTCTGCTCCTCTTAAAATGCCCTTCCATCACATATGGTCAGATGATTTTCAACAGAGCTGCCCAGATCATTCAATGGGGGAAAAGATAGTCTTTTCAGTGTGTGGAGGAGGGTGGGAGAAAGCATGGTGGTTTCAGAGAACAAGATTTGACTGAGAGAGGAGTTGGGTTGCTAAGAGCAGTGAGGAGTTTAAGGTGACATCAAGTAGTGGGGGACTTAAAAAGCAGGTTTCTGCCTAGTGGACTAACATGAAGAAAGCTATGTTTCAAAAGATTAATCTGGTAGTGAAGCACATGGGGAAGGGGTAGTTTTCTTCAAGCCAAGGCCAAGTTGATCTGGTGGTGATTTAAAGCCATGAATCACAGAATGAGAAGCCAGGCAAGCTATTTAGATTGAGTGTCCTGTGAAAAATTCCCCAGACAGGCCACTGATCTTTTCTTTTGTTTTCCTACCTTATTCATTCCATTTCTGTTTTAATAGCTCCCTCTATAATTTCTTGTCAATTGCTGTCTTAGGAATACGTAAAGACATAAATGTTTATGCCAGTGTGTGTTTCACATAATTGAGCATTTAATAATATATTATATGGTACTTGTCAGTTTTATATATTTAAGTCTAGTGCAGAGATTTATGATCAAAGTATATGATTATATTTATGTCATTATGTATCTCATTGAATTTATCCCTGGGGATGACCTATTACAGTAAAAATATGACACATTTTCTACTTAAAGGTTGCAGAATGTTAGAAAATCTTTCTTTACTCTCAGTTCTGTTTGGTATCTTGATAAGGAACTGACTCTTGATGTGAATGCCTGTTTTAAACTAAGTGTGTTATTTTATTCTATTACTTTGCCACATGCTATATTAAGATAGGTATGATACAAGCTTTTTACCTCAGAGTTTTATGTTTCTATTTTACAGAGTGTTTTTCAGCACTCCATGGTCAAAAATAAGTCTAGCACCGAACAAGTCAGTCTATTGTGAAAACTGTCGTGATATAGAGTGTTATGTTCCTTCACTGTATTTTTATCAGATTATGATATATTCAGAGAAAATCTCTTTCTAAAAATATGTGAGTAGATAAAATGTTTTATTTATTATTTTTAAAGGTTACAGTTTTCTTCATCCCTTGGTGATTCAAGTCCAACAGATTTAATGAAAGATACTCACACGATAAACTTCAGGAATGTAAGTACAATCATAAATAATATTCATGAAATAAATGAACAACAAAATTTGCTCCTTGTTATTTCTCCCTAGAAAATAAGCCATCCTATAAAAAAATACATGAACTCTTTTCTAGGTAGTCTGTGGTTTTAATAGGCAATGTAGAATAGTGGTTAAGCATGAAGTTGCTGGAACTGTACTATCTGGATCCAAATTGTGACTCATACACTTACTGCTGCTTAACCCCAGTCTTGTTATTTAAACTCTCTGTGCCTTGATTTCCTCATCTGTAAAACAGGGATAAATAATAGCACCAATCTCTTGGAATGGTGTATGAGATAAGTGACTTAATATGAAAACAAAAATAGTGCCTGGTACAGCATGTGCTCAATAAATGGCAGCTATTGTTATTTTAATAGATTCCAGTTCAGTGGATGAAATGTACTCCTTGTGGTCTGAAACAAAAGTTTAATATAAGCTACAAATATTTAATTCAGTTGAACAAACACTAGCTATTTGAAATGCATATACAAAAGTGACTAAACATAGCGCTAATATCTAAAAGATTCACATACAATATAATTCTAATGTAGCCCCAACAACAAAAAGCTCAAAGTATGTCTATAAATTAAGTGGTATAAGAATATGGTAGAAAAGAGTAATTAAATTTTAACAGGGACAAAAGGAAACTTGCAAATATATTTTTACGTGAATATCATAAGTCTTTTGGTCTAGTATTTTAAGACTTTACTCATACATTTAGCAAATGTTTATTGGTTACCCATTTTGTGCCAGGCCATATGCTACAAACAGGAGTTAAATCATTTTAACAAAAGTCTCCAAGTCATGTATGTATATAGGCACTTTATAAAGTACATCAACTTAGGACAATACAGGCAAAGGATTTCTTATTTTGATGAGTTACATTGAATATTAGATTGTTTGGCCTGCAACTGTGTAAGTGTATAACTTTTGGTAAAAGCCTGATTTAATCCATTCTCCACTCCAAAGCAGTATTTCCCATTGTAGTTTCATAGGAGATATAGTTTTGCCATCAGTTTTTAAAAACTGAAATAACTTTGACCCAGAGCATAATGGTCATGAACTTTTCCTTCTTTATCCCAAAAATTTTCTTATAGGACATACATTCAGTTATGATATGAAGAATGTGGGCTTTAGAGTCAAGTAGATTGGTAGAGAATTATGGCTCTAACACTTTGGGTGAGATATTAGCCTCTTTAGGCCTCAGATTCCTGACCTATAATACAGATACCTCATAATATTTTTAAAGTGAAATGAGATGATGCATGTGGAGTGCTTAATTACGTAACACTCAGTAAATTCAAGCTGCCATGTTGATGATGGCGGCCCAAGTCAGATGACTGCCAAGAAGTGTTTATTCAAGTAGAAACCTTACTACTTACTAGTCTGTCTTTTCAGATGTCAAATAAGGAGTTGATTCCACTAAGTCCTTCTGAAGTAGGGGAGCTAGAAGCTACAATGCAAAACCACAGCACTGCTGATCCCCCCAGTCACGAACCGCTCCTAGGTAAGTTTTCTTTGGCAACTGCCTGCCATTTTGGTTTCCAGAAACTCCTTCTTAATCACTCTGTTTTCAGGAATAAGAGATTTTAGAGAAGCAAACAAGTTGAAAACTAAGATTTTTCCCATTCGAAAGCCTAAATACAATCATCATACTTTTGATTTTAAAACGTATGTTACTTATATCAACTGAATCAGTTATGGATATTGTTAATACATACAATTTAAATAAAACTAAGGTATTTCCTACTGAGAAGAAGTGTCCATTAGGGATTCAAGAATTTTTAAAGGATACCAATCATAAGTATTCATTTTAACTATATTTATGCAAAGTCCAGATCAAATAAATTGAAATAACAGTTTTATACCCCCAATAATTGACACTGACCAACTGTGAACATTTATGTTAAAATCAAAGGACTTGAAGGAATCCAGATCATCTCAAATTCTATTGTACTTTGAAAGATATGTAGAAAACTTTGGCTAATCCATAGCTATGTTTAGCCCTTAATATCTAGAACCTCTTCCTTGTCTCTAACTTAAACCTCATTTCCTTAGTCCTTCCTTAGATCCTTTTTCAATTAAAAATCTGGTTACTCCCCTTGTTTTAGAAGGTGATGCTTTTGTCTCAGCCTTCTCATTTTGGGATTAAACAAACAGTTATTTTCACAAGGCGGATTAAAGTTAAATTTCTCTTTGCAAGTCACACACACATACACACGCCTCTAGCTTCCAACTCTCTGGGAGTCTGTACCTTTCCAAGCTGTTATTTTCTATTAGAAAACTCATAGATTAGCTCACTTATGTGTATTGAGTATGTTAAGTACAATTTATCTGACAGCAGGTTGTTATAAAAATAGGTTACCCACTTAAAAATTTATTAGGCTTCTGCAACTTAGGACAGTTTGTCCTCAAATACATTGTATAGTTTTCTAGTCTTGCTTTGCCTTTTTGATGATAATCATTTTTTTAACCTCCAAGTGTACTTACACAGGCCTGTATTTTAATTCTGTAGGTGATGGTGCCCAGTTGGATTTCGATGCCCTCTGTGACAATAATGACACAGCCATAGCTGCCTTCATGAATTACTTAGAAGCAGAGGGGGGCTTGGGAGACCCTGGGGACTTCAATGACATCCACTGGACACTCTAGCATTTGATTTTTAACTCCAAAAATGAAAAACGTTTTTAGAGCATTTCATTTACAAAGAACTGTATATTCTACAGTACTGCATTGATATTGTTTTTATCTTTCATTCCTATTAATGGTCTACCGATTTTTATAGATTGGTACCTTACTTTCATAGAAGTATGGGGAAATGTAACGTTTTCCTTCAAATAGAGCTGCTCAGAGCTCCCTATAGACCCCTTTACTCAGCGAACTGGCTTTAAACCTACTAGTTGCTATTTTTTGCTAAAATATTTCTAATCAAGAATATCACAAACATCTTACTTGGTTTGGTTTTTATTTTTCGATTCAGTTTTTTGAGTTTGGGAAGTTTAATATATTGGCATTTTCCTTGTGTCTAAGATTTATTTATAACTGACTTATAATAGTAGATTTTTATGATTTGGAACATTTCCATTCCTTGTATATTTCCTTAAATGAGGATAGGGCTTACATACTTTTTAAGAAAATGGTGATTACTTGAATATTTAAAGGGACAATGCAATTTATAGTAATGATCACAATGAATACTGTATTTGGTTATTTTAGACTTGGGCAAGCACAAAGCTAGGATATTTATGCTCAGTTGAGCACTTTGAGATGGATTTAAAAGATGATTTTTTAAAATTTAAAACTCAGAAAAAATTGAGAGTTTCAACTTTGCTTACAGAAAAGGAAAGATTTTGGGCCCTAGATCTTGGTAATTAACCTTTGCAGATATAAGATTTACTATTAATCTAACCACTCAAGGTTTTCATTACAGAACAAACAGGTTTTTGATGCTGAAAAGGTATGTAGTAACTGATTAGTCTTAAAGGAAGAAACTGGCCCAGGCAGATTGTCTTGTATAAAGTCACAATTAAATTCACATATTTTTTAAACGTTTGATGTGTATAATCCAATTCTACACATTTGGAAAAGTAGTGATAGGCTAGGAAACTAGTAGGGAAACCTTGAGGCTCAGATGTGGGATTCAGATATAATTCTCTTTCTCTAGATGGTTCTATACCTTACCAGCAGATTTCCCTCAGAGGCACTCACCAAAACAAAGCATTGTGTTGATCTTGCCTATTTCTTTAGGCTGTAAGTAATAGATTGAACTTTCATCAGATGCATTAAATGGCAAACATACCAACAGGCGATAACCAGAAGCATATGCTCCATTCAAGTGTGATATTAGCAGTGCCTCTGTGGACAAGAATATATTGGCACATTATCCTCTTAAGCCAATACAATGTTCCAGCAATGTCAGAGGGCAGTACCACTCCTGGTTCTGATAGTTTAGGACTTGAGACACTCAGGTATAGAATAAGCCAAAGAAACTCTACAAGATGAGGGAGACTGGTTTACAGTAGCCTGAGCATGATAGTTAGGTTTGAGGAAGCATGAATGATCAAATCTGTTTTCTAAGTCAGGCAGAGGGGCCTGCCTACAAACATAACACTTTAGGGGTCTGAACCATTGCAGGTTAAACTTGGCCTTCAGAATTGACCTAAGCCAGAAGTAGCAGGATAGGTCATTGTAGCTAAATGGCCTCAAAAGCAGATGAGGCAAACCTTCATGATGCAAGGATCTGAGAGGCAGAGTTTCTAGTAGCAAGCCACTGCTACCTTACAGAGTCGCAATTTTTTTCTCTTTGCAAGAGGAGTTGTTCCATAGACCAGTTGGCAGATAACCAATTGAATGCTCTGATCCTTTAAAAATTCACTCCAATATTTTTCTGTAGATCTTGCCCTGGACCCAAAATCCAATCCACACATTAGATGATACTATTGCTCTCCCAAGTTTAAGGTTTTCTTCAAAATGCATTCTATTTGCATTTGATTGCTATTAGGAGTGACAGATATTTTTATGGTTTTACTGGATATTTTCCCTCCTACCAATTAATTTCTTGCATTTTGGTGTAAAATCTCTGTACACTGACTGACAGCATCAAAAAAAGGTACTCAATTTTTCTTTTTTTTAACTAAGAATTACCTACAGCAATGTAGTGGGGTGGGAGGAGTGCCTAGAATCAGAAGAGCCCACTCAGCCTAAATTTAGCTGTGTGACTGCAAGCAAGCCATTTAAACTCTTTGTACCTCAGTTTTCTTGTTTGTAACAAGAGATTTGGTCTCTGAGTTTACTTCCAGTTCTGATTCTGTGATTCTGATCCACAGAACTTGAGTGTTAGGGTCAGACTCTAGAGCTGTATTGTTCAGTGTGATAGCCAGTAGCCACGTGGGACTGTTGAGCACTTGAAATGTAGCTAATGCAAATAGAGATGGGCTATAAATATAAATTGCATATCAGATTTCAAACACTTAGTATAAAAAAGAATATAAAATATATTAATTTTATGTTGATTACATGTTCAGATAATATTTAAGATATACTGAATTAAAGCATTAATTTTTTTAATTTTTACTTTTCTAATGTGGCTACTAGAAAATTTAAAATTACACATGGGGCACTTATATATTTCTGTTAGACAGCTCTGTTCTAGAATATTTTATTAAGTGAATATTATTGAAGTAGACCAAAGCTTATGCTATGAGTATGCTATTTACCTCTAAATGCTGTTTTAAAAAACAATTGTGCATTGATCCTTGATTTAATACAATCAAATAACTGAAGCTCTGTGTAAAAATTTTAAACTTTTGAAACTAGTAAACTTGAAAATGTGATCAGATGTTTTATTACAGAATGATAGCTTGAAATTAAATAAAACTTGAGGTAGATGTTGACAACCTATGGTAGTCACTAAACTTGGAAATCCATTAAAAAAAAAAAGACAAACAGGAAAATAAAGAATAGAGACTTTTGGTAAATAAATGGGATTAAAATACTTAATTACAGTGTCACCATTGGGGAAAGGCTGTTTTTGAGTCAGATTCTTTGACGAATCTCTGTAGAGTCTGGGCCACAAGTAAATGAAATAGCCACTATCTAGTTGTCAGACCATATTCAGTGTTAGATCCCACTCCAAAGTATCTACCACTCAGGTGGGTCATTGTGGGCTCTGGAATTGGAGATTCAGATTTGCCAAGTGTAGTGTTAAGAGCAGAACAAGGCTGACACTTAGAATAATCAGAAGCCATAAAAAGCAAAAACAAAAACAAAACAAACCCTGCTAAGTGGCCACTAGGTGTCACTTTTTCATTTCTACAGTTCTTTGTTCTCAGGTTAATTTTTCCAAGTTCCATGGAACCTAGAAGAGGCATTTATTATTTTTTTATTATGTCTGCCTCTCTGGTATAGGTTGTTATATGAGAAATGCTTTTTGAGAGAAAGTTCTTCCCATATAATATAAAAGCTTTGGTTTTAGGGAGCTTTCCAGATGTGGCTCTAGTAAAAAAGCTGACCTTAGAAAGAAAACCCGTCCAAATGAATATGCTCTCTGACTCAGTTGAGAGTGTATGGTGTGCGTGTCACTGCTCATACAGTCTTGAGTTTAGCTTTGTCTTTTATACAATTTTTAGCTTTTTCCAGTTCACTTGTGTTTGTCTGTATTTTGGTATTTTTAAATTTTGTGATAAATAATGAAAAGAGTGAAATTAAACTATATTTTATAATAATGACCAGTTTGGAGTTTTTTATTTAATATATTAAAATTCCTTCAAGAAGTATTTCCTTTCACTGCTTTCTGAAGTTGAAACATAGACTAGGTAGAAGATGAGTGTTCTCAAATCACTGGGTATAGAGGTATATTGAACTACGTCACTATATACATTTTTAGGTGTATTCATCACGGTATGTTAACTGCTATAATAACCAAAATCTCAGTGGCTTAACCAAGTAAAGGTTCCTTTCTGCTCATGTCACAGTCCAATGTAATCGATGCTGTCTGTCTCTCTATCGTCTCCTTCCTCCCTGCTTCTTCATTTTTCTATCTCTCAGTTTTGCTTTTTTCTAAGCTAGTTTTATCCTCTGGTGGATCATAATGACACTCAGAAGCTCCCAGCACATTATTATTCTTATATGTGGCAATATAAGTAAAAACAGAGCTTCTTTAATTCACACAAAAATGTCCATCGATTCGGCCTCTAGATTAATTTGGTTCACATGGTTAACAGAATCTACAAATTGGCCAGCCTTTGGTCACATGCCCAAACCTAGATTTAAAGGCATTCTTGAAACGGAAGTCATGTCAAAAATAGCCAACTGTCTGACATGCTAGGCCCAGGGAAGGAATGGGGATGTATGCAGAAAGGACAATGGAAAACCTATAATTGATCATAGTTGATGATTTCCTAGGACTATGGGTTTAGGTGTGTGAGCCTCTAGTCTCTTTGTTTTGGTTATTTTATTTGGGAGAGTGGTGGAGTGGAGCAGCAAGTTATATACACATTTTTAACCTTGGCCACATTTTCTGGGTAATATCCAGCCACTGGTCACTTTGGAGGACTGTCCATTCCTTAAGGTAAGTGTGTTCTGAGAGAGTCAATAAAGAATTATCTGAAATCCTTGTCTAGCTATGTTTTTCTGGCATTTGATTTACAGTTCCTTAGGCAGTCCTAGTTCTTGGCTGACCGTTGGGTGTATTTCCCACATTTACCCATGTGCAGGGAGAAATCTGTTGCATTTTAACTTGAGAATAAATATGTTAAAATAATTTTTGTGATAAAATATATTTTTTAAAAGGCGACACTAAAATGAGAAGTCTAGATTATGTAAGCTTATGACTTAGTAGAACTCTTAGAAATCTCATTTAATACTTGCTTGAGTGAGCAATAACCCAAAAAGCTTCCCATCTATCTACCAGAATTGACATCTAGACCAATAGCACAAAGTACCTGACTTTTTAATTATTTAGGAGCCCATAGTGTCCTATTTGATTTAACAGAGATCAAGAAAAGCAGTTATCATGCCTGAAATATTCATTCCGGGTGGTGGTAGGGGGGATGGATATGAATTAGATTATATGTAAAATAAAATTTATAATATTCACTGTAGAATAAAGGCTATTCTATTTCTTTATAATAACATTAGTAGCATATTTTTAGTTTTCTAATTATAATAACAACCGTATATTCATTGTTGAAAATTCAGGAATACAGAAAAGCGCTATAATTTCACCACTTAGTGAAAAATCATAATTAACACGGGTATTTCTTTATCTTTTTCTAGGCCTTTATATAGGCGAAGCAACCTTTGGTTGACCTCACAGATTGCAAGGACCTTGTCAGCTTACAATCCCTTATTTTTTATATTTTATGCCTACAGCACGTGATCTTCCTAGGTGGTCTCTCATCCAAGTACTAACCAGGCCCAACCCTGCTTAGCTTCCAAGATCAGATGGGATTGGGCTTGTTCAGGGTGGCATGGCCATAGACAATTCTCCTCTTTAATCTGCTCCCCGCCCCCACACACACTTCCACCCCTGACCTATGGATGTTGCCATTTCCCCTTAAGAACTGGATCTCTGAAGGCGGAGCGTCTCCTCCCACATGCTCGGGGAGTTCACCCGGGATCTGGAGCACCTAGGGGGCCTGGCGCACCCAGGGATAAGGTCTGTGGCTCTACCTGGAGCGTGAACCCAGGACCTTCTTCATGTAAAGCAGAAGTGCTAACCACTACACTATGGAGCCACCTCCAACAAAATATTTTTAAATCTTTTTCGTAGCCAATTATTTTGTAGTTATAGTTCTAAATATGCTTCTATTGCCACTTCCTGATTTACCTAGAATGGGTATGGAACAGGAAGCCAACGATTTATTTAAATATTCCCCTTTTATGGAACATTAGGGTGTTTGGAAAGTTTAAATATTATGGGTAATATGTCAGTTAACATCTGTCTACATAAATATTTTGCTATTTTGTTTAGGATGAATTTCTTGAAGTGTAGTTACAGATCAAAATTGCTCAATTGTCCTACAGAAAGTTTATATACAATGCTCTTTCCAGAGTTAATTTTTCTGGGGTTAAATATGTTTTTTATTCTTAATTTTGTTTTATGCACAGAAAGAACCCCCTTCCAAGATCAAATAAATATACACCTATGTTTTTTCCTAGGTGTCATGTGGTTTCATAGTTTTATACTAAAGGTTTTGATTTAGCCAGTTTATTTTAGTCTATAATGATATAGAAGTCCTCTTTTTCTTTCCAAAATATTAACCACTTGCCCTATAGCCATTCAGTGACTACTCCTTTTTCATTGATTTGAAATGTTACATTTACCAATTATTAAGTTCTTATGTTATTCTGGGATCCGTTTGGAAAGGAGGTGGTGGTGGGTAAGGAGGGACTCCTAATCTATTGAATTCATCTGGCTGTCTATTCTTTTACAAGTACCAACTATTTAATTAAATGTAATAGAGTTTGATACTGACCTTTCTATTATGTATAGTGTATCACCTTTTTTTCTGAAAGTTTCAGAGTGTGCCACCCCAAAATAAGCTACTTTGGCATGTTATTTTGAGCTTAAGGTGCTTGAGAGACAGAAGATGCAGGACAGTCTCTGTGCCCTTTTCTATGTAAAAGCAGGACATGAAATTTTCCCTGAGAAAGATGCCCTCCCTGCACCAGGAAGAGAAGAACATCCTTATTACCAGAGACTGGGATGCTGAAATGGACCTGCACAAACAGACCCGATCTTCCATGTATTTCCTAGTCACTGTCCTACAATTTATACTGACCCTAGCCCAAGCCCCTTTGTCTTGTTACATAACCTCAATTTTCTTTCTTTGAGCAAAAAGGTATATACATGTTGGGGCCTAATGGCTTCTTCAGGTCTTCATTTTCCTTCTGAAGACTCCATATACACAAGCACAAAAATGAGTTTGTATACTTTTCAACTGTAAATTTGTCTTATGTCAGCTTAATTCTTAGGCCAGTTAAAAGACCTAAGAAGGTAGGAGGAAATTTCCCTCCCAACCACATACTTTTTTCTAATTTTCTGAAAAGTTTTAAAAATAGAAAATATATTTCTACATATTTATAAATTTATGAATACTGGCTTTTTCTGATTTAACACTTCTTTAACTTTTTAATTTCATACTACAAATAGATCACTTACATCAATTAATTATACTTATGTTACAACTAAGTCGGGAATGGCACTAATGTGTTTAGTGTTCTATGCTTTTGTTATATATAGAATACATTTATTCTTGGAACAATCTGTCCAATCCTGCAATCTGCATTCTCTTGAGTTGTTGCAATTCTGAGGGAATATGAATAAAATCTAAATTTCATTAAATTCTTACTATGGCAGGCACAGTTTCTGAGCATGTATTAATTTAAGCCTCCTAACAACCCTAAAGATAAATGCTGGTCTTAATCCATTTCCACATGAGAAAACTGAGGCTCAGAGAGTTAAATAACTTGACAGTGCTACCCGGCTCATAATGTATGGAGTCAGAATCAAGACCAAAGCAACCTGGACTGGTGCTCTTAACCTTGCATTTTGGTAAACCCTTTGATTTATTCTCAAGGTCTTTCTACCTTTCCTCAACCCCCCTCAATATAATACAAAAATTTTATTTTTTAAATTGTAAAACATACATAACAAAATTTACTATTTAACCATTTTAAAGTGTATAGTTCAGTAGGGTTAACTATATTAACATTGTTGTGTAATAGAGCTCTAGAATATTTTCATCTTGCAAGACCGAAACTATGCCCATTGAACTAGAACAAATAGTACTAAAATTTATATGGAATCACAAAGGACCACAAATAGCCAGAGCAATCTTGAGAAAGAATAAAGTTGGATGTATAACATTCCCTAATTTCAAACTCTACTACTATAATAAAGCTATAATAAAACATTATGATACTGGCACAAAAACAGACACACAGATCAATGGAACAGAATAGCCCAGAAATAAACCCTTGCTTATATGGTCAACTAATCTATGACAAAGGAAGCAAAAATATACAACAGAGAAACAAATCTTCAACAAGGGTGTTGGGAAAATTGGAGAGATACATGCAAAAAAATGAAACCACTGTCTTAAACCATATACAAAAATAAACTCAAAATGGATTAAAACTTGAGTGTAGGCTGAAACCATGAAACTTCTAGAAATGATAGGTCGTAAACTGTTTGACATCAATCTGAGTAATATCTTTTTGGATATATCCCTTTAAGCAAAGGAAACAAAAGCAAAAATAAACAAATGGGACTTCATCAAACTAAAAAGCTACACAGTGAAAGAAACCATCGAACAAAAAGAGACAACCTACTGAATGGGAGGATATATTTGCAAATGATATATCAGATAAGGGGTTGATATTTAAAATATATAAGGAACTCATACAACTCAATGACAAAAAAAAAAATCCAATAAAATAATGGGCAGAGGATATGAAAAGACATTTTTCCAAAGACATACAGATGGCTGACAGACATATGAAAAAATGTTCAACATCACTAATAATCAGGGAAATGGAAATGCAAATCAAAACCACAATGAGACACCACCTCATACTAGTCAGACTGGCTATTATCAAAAAGCCAACAAATAACATGTCTTGGCAAGGATGTGGAGAAAAGGAAACCCTCATACATTATTGGTGGAACTGTAAATTAGTGCAGCCACTATGGAAAGAGTATAAGGATTCCTCAAAATATTAAAAATAGATCTACCATACGATCCAGTAATTCTGCTCTTGGGTATTTATCTGAAGAAAAAGGAAACACTAATTTGAAAAGATATATGTTCCCTTATGTTTATTGCAGAATAATTTACAATAGCCAAGACATAGAAGCAACCTAGGTGTTCACTGATAAATGAATGGATATAGAAGATTGTGTGTGTGTGTGTACAATGGAATATTATGCAGCAATAAAACAAATGCACTCTTGCCACTTGAGACAATATAGATGGACCTAGAGGGCATTATGCTAAGTGAAATAACTGAAAGACAAATACTATATAGTTTCATATGTATGTGGAAAAATAAAACAAATGAACAAAACAAAACTTGACTCAGAAACAGAGACCAGAGGGATAGTTGACAGAGGAGAATGGGGGATGGGTAAAAAAGGTAAGAAGATTATGGTCAATAATGCTGTAATACATGTGCATGGTGACAGATGATTACTAGAATTAGTGGAGTCATCACATTGTAAGGGATGATCATTATACCGTACACCTGAAACTAATAAAACTAGTATAATACTAGTTACCAACTATACTTTTTTAAAAAAGCAGAATTTTTCAAACATGTCACATTGAAAAAAAGTCATGGCTACAGATTCATAATGATTACAAGCATATTAAACTCACTGAGAAGTCCTTCCAGAAACTATTTAACTGATTAATCCATCATTTCCTAAATTAATTTGACCATAGAACCCTAGTCATATTGTTTCTATTAAAATATTATGAAATTAGATTTTTACAAAATAGGTATCTGATATTTTCCATAAAAATATAGGGTCATTTATTACATTGCTGTCAGTTCTCTGAAAAATGTTATTCAACTTTTATAATTTATCTTGTGGAATTTGGTCTCTACAAATTGCTTAAAATTTTAATGGTTAAAAAACAAGAATATTTAAAATAATATCACCACATCTTCACACTAGGAATGAAAATTTCAAGAGCATGAGGCAAAAGGAAATTCTAAAACACTATCCTATTTTTTGTGATTATTGTAAACCAAAATGATTAAAAAGAATGAATAGATAAAAGAGATGATGTCATTTTAATAGGATATTTAACTGGTATCTTATACAAATGAGGAACATGGTCACTTGGGCCCAATATCTAGAGCCTGACTCAACTCTAGATTTTTATGTTTTTATGTACAGTTTTGGTGAAAATTTATTAAATTGGTCATTTTTGAGAGATCATAGAAAATAAATCATTAAAAATAATAGCGACAGTTGCTGGGAACATGCAAGGTTGGAAAACATTATAAGGCTTAATGTTTTTCCAAGATATGTGTGTTCTGAGGAATACCGGTTTCAAGAACTTAATCTAGCCTTTCTCTAACAGAGTAACGTACTATATGGTGCTGAAACATGAAGGGCCATTTTCTTAAATATAACCTAATATAGAAACAGAATTCATCAAAATAAATATAAAAATCTACATTGTGATCCCAGGAAAAGTAACATCAGCATCACTTAGGAGCTTGTCAGAAATGCAAATTCTTGGCCTTACCCTAGGCTTCTTGATTCAGAAACTCTGGGAACAGGGCCCAGAAATCTATATTTTACTAAGTTCTCCAGGTGGTTCTGATAAGATTGGAGAACAATTGCTCTAACTCTCGTGTGCTATTTGTATGGTTGTCTTACCCAAACTTGTTGAGACTTCTCAATCTGTGATCTTGGTAATAGTGGAATTTCCCCACATTGGAGGAGCAGAATACAGAGACTATTTTCCAAATATAACATTTAATGAGCAATCAGAAATGACCCGCCCTCTGTAGCAAGATAGAGTACAGAAGTTGTCTATGTATTTTTAGAACACAAAGAAAATTTGCTAGCATTTTCAGGAAAACTAAAAAAGATCCAGTCTCTTGTCACTAGCTTTAGATAACTGGTCTATAAATAACAAATAAAAGGAAAAAAATAACAGGATAAGAGTATAGCTATGAAGTTGACTAATATTTGTGGCAATTTAAGGAGAAAATAATGTAGGCATTCCCCGGCTATGAAAACAATCCAAACTTATATAAATAGAAAGAGGACATTTTAAAGTAGCAGAGGCTGCCTCCAAGACAACAGAGAGTATCTTCGCTCTAGGGATTGAAGGGTCATCATTCCACACCATGAGGCAGATCCAGTTTCTGAGGCAGCCTCTTGGTGACTGTCTGTATAAAGAGGTGACATCTGGTACTGGGCCATGGAGGGTTGCTTGAAGGCTCCAGTCACAACCACCACCCTCAAAGGGATTCCTGAAACCTATCTCCCTTTTCACAGACCTTCACATTCACCTTCGAAGCAGTGTGAACTGTGCTGAAAACTGAGTTCCTTAGCCAGGCATTTCAAAAAAATCCTGGGTTACGTTTCCTCTTGCGAGGACACTTAATTTTTCATATTACAATGACACTCTGGAGCAGAGTTTTTCTGTCTAGTTACTATTGACATTTAAGACTGGATGATTCTTGGTTTGGGGAGGCTATCCTGTGCACAATAGGATGCTTAGCACCATCTCTGACCAATACTCACTAGATGCCAGTAGCAACCCCAATTGTGACAACCAAAAGTGTCTCCAGACATTGCCAAATATCTTCTCACGGGGTGAGATACAAAAATCCCTTCCCCTTCCCAAGGTGAGATCCATTACTCTACAGATATACTTTTCGTTAAAGAGGGTAGAAAAAAAAAATCATCCTGTTCTTTATCTTCATCAAGACTGCTATGCCTGATACCTATCATTTTCCCTTTTTTATTTATCATCGCCCTTCCCCCCGCTGCCCTCCTCCTACCTTCCTGCCACAGTCTTTACTTCCTTCCGTACCCAGACTGGTCCTCTAAGGCTGTCATTTCTCTTGTTCTTTGTCAGTGTTGTCAAATCTCTGACCTCATTGTGGTTTGGCCTCACATAATTCAGAATATCCCAGCTTTGGATCAGTTCAGCTCTCTGACAACCCCCCTCCTACACTAGGACTACCAAATATCGCTTCAGAAAAATCACAGGTTTGCGTAAACTCATGGTCTCACATCAATGAGCCTCAGTGAGGCTTCACAAGGTTCTTGTTTCTCCTTGCTCCATTCTTTTCCATCACTGCCTTAAGTAGAGAGCTATTCTCCATTGGAAAGGCATTCAATATTAACAACAGGTTGTTTTATATGTTTTATTTTGGTCTTATTAATAATACTGTAGTTTGAAGAATAGAAAATTTGAGTGTAGGGGTAGGGAGGAAGGTATTCTATCTTCCTCCCTACCCCTAAGGAATGACCAACCAAGTGGATCCACCTTTACCCTGCCAGAATGAGCCTGGAGTGGAGACACCAGAGAGAAAATGAGCTTCTGGATGCCTAAGGCTGATTCTGTATGAAATTAAAAGTGACCAGATAGGTAAAATAAAGTTTTGCTCCATCCATTGACTCTGAAATATGTTCCTGGTGAGATTGTAAGATTGTGCCCTCCTGGGAATGGATAGTATTCACATGCCCTCTGAGGCATCGCAGGACATGACGACAAGGCTGCCCGTATTTCTAAAGCCAGTTGTCTTGACCATTTACATTAACGACTAATTCAAACTTTTCCCACTTTCTTCAAACTTTCTATGTCACTGCTTTTTCCATATTCTCAAAAGACGTACATCACTTCGCCATGTTCAGCATGAAAATAAAGCAGACTCTTATTTGATGTGGTCTACAGTACAGAAAATCAAATGACAAAGGAAAAGTGAGACAAAAACAGCAGCATGAAACAACCAGAAACCATTTAACGAAATGCCAATAGTAAGTCCATACCTATCAATAATTAGTTTAAATGATAATAGACTAAATCCTCCAATCAAGAGACAGTGGCTGAATGGATTAAAAAAAAACAAGACTCAACTATATACTACTTACAAAAGACTCACTTCACTTTTAAGGACACACACAGACTGAAAGTAAAAGAATTGAAAAAGATATTCCAGGCAAAAGAAAGGGGGGTAACTAAACCTATATCAGACAAAATAGACTGTAAGCCAAAGTCTGTAACAAGAGAAAAAGAAGATCATTAAATAATGATAAGGGGTCGGTTCATCAAGAGGATATGTTAGTAAATATTTCTGCATGCAATATAGGAGTACCTAGATATATTAAATAAATATTGACAGATTTGAAGGAGGAAATAGACATCAATACAACAATAGTAAGGGACTTTTCAACAATGGACACATCATCCAGATAGAAAATCAATAAGGAAAGATTTGGCATAAGCTACACGTTAGATCTGATGAGCCTGATATTTCCATAACATTTTATTGAACAGAAGCAGAGTAAACATTACTCCTAAGTGCACATAGAACACTCTACGAAATGGATCATATGTTAGGCCACGAAACAAATCTTAACAAATTTTAAAATATTCAGATGATTTCAAGCTACTTCTCTGACCATCAAGGTATGCAACTAGAAATCGATTACGAGAAGAAAACTAAAAAATTTACAAATTTGTGCAGATTAGGCAACATGCTCATGAACAACCAATAGGTCAAAGAAGAAATTAAAAGAGAAACCAAAATATCTTTAGAAGAATGAAAATGGAAACAACATACCAAAACTTATGGGATACAGCAGTTTTAAGTTTATAAATACCTACATGAAAAAGAAAAATCTTAAACAGTCAAACTTCACACCTCAAGGAACTAGAAAAATAATTTTTGCTGGAGAGAAATGTATATTCCAATGCTGTTGGGTAGAATGTTCTGTAAATATATGTTAGATTCACCTCATCTAACATGTCCTTAAATCTATAGCTAGCAGAAGAAAGAAAATAAAAATGAGAGTGGAAATAAAAGAGACTAAAAAGGTAATAGAAAAGAGCAATGAAACCAAGAGCTGTTTTTCAAAAGATAAAATAGACAAACCTTTAGCTAGATTACCCAAGAAAAAAAGAGGACTCAAAGACTGAAATAAAAAAGGAATAGGGTAAAAGGAGTCAAATATGAGGTAACAGAAAGGAATCTAACTGTGGGCAGTGAACACGCAATGCAATATATATATATATGCCTTACTGTTGAATTGTACACCTGAAACTTACTGGATTTCATTAACCAATGTCACCTCAATAAAAAATTAATTAATTTTTTTAAAAAGGAAACACACATACCACAGGTGTACAAAAGATCATAAGAGACTACTATGAATAATTATATGCCAACAAGTTGGATAGCATAGAAGAAATGGATAAATTCCTAGAAACATAAATCTACCAAGACTTAATTATGAAGAAATATAAAATCTGAATAGACCTATAATTAATAAGAAGATTGAATCAGTAATCAAAAATCTCCCACCAAACGAAAAAGCTCAGGACCAGATGGCTTCACTGGTGAATTCTACCAAATATTTAAAAAAAGATTTAAATATTTGGCATAAGCTACACGTTAGATCTGGGATGACATCAAACTAGAAAGCTACTGCACAGCAAAAGAAACTATCGACAAGTTGAAAAGACAGCCTATGGAATGGGATAAAATATTTGCAAATCATATGTAAGAAGTTAAGATCTAAAATATACAAGGAACTTATATAACACAATAGCAAAAAAACAAAACAAAACAAAACAAAAAAACCTCTCAATTTTAAAAATGGGCAAAGCACCTGAATGGACATTTTTCCAAAGGAGACAATGAATGGCCAACAGGTTCATTAAAGGGTGCTCATTTCACTAATCATCAGAGAAATGCAAATCAAAACTACAATAAGTTATCAGTTCATATGTGTTAGGACAGCTATCATCAAAAAGACAAGGATAAGAAGTGTTGATAAAGATGTGGAGAAAAGGGAACCCATGTATGCTGTTAGTGATAACATAAATTAGTACTGCCAATATAGAAAAAAATATGGAGCTTCCTTAAAAGTATTAAAAATAGAGCCAGCATGTGATCCAGTGATCCCACTTCCAAGTAAATGTCAAAGGAAATGAAATTAGTAGCTCAAAGAAACATCTGCACCCCCACATGTATTACGCCATTATTCACAGTAGCCAAGATATGAAAAAAACCTCAATGTCCATAGATGAATGGATAGAGAAGATGTAGTATACATATTATCATTCAGCCATGAAAAAGGAAATCCAGCCTTTTGTAACAACATGAATGAACTTGGAGAACATTATGCTAAGTGAAATAAGCCAAATACGAAAAGACAACTACTACATGGTCTCACTTGCATACAAATCTATGAAATAGAACTCACAGTTAGAGAGTGGAATGGTCATTACCAGAGGCTGAGGAGTGGGGTAAAAGGGGAGATGTGGGTTAAAGGGTACAAATTTTCAGTTATAAGATGAATAACTTTTGGAGATCTAATATACAGCATGGTGACTTTAGTTAATAATAATGTACTCTCTTAGCAAGTTACAAATATACAGTACACTCAATTGTTCTCATCACACACAAAGAAATGGTAACTATGTGGTAATGGATGTTAACTTGATTTTGGTAATCATTTCACAATGTATATATATATACCAAAACATCACATTGTACACTTTAAATATATGCAAGTATTACTTGTCAGTCATATATCAATAAAAGTAGAAAGAACCATTGTAAATATACTTTAAAAACACATAGAGAAAGAAGTGGTATATATATACAATGGAATATTACTCAACCATAAAAAAATGATTGCTATGACATGGATGGACCTAGAGGGTACTATGCAGAATGAAATAAGTCAGACAGAGAAAGATAAATACCATATGATTTCACTTACATGTGACATCTAAAAAAAAAACCATAAAGGAACAAACAAAACAAACTCATAGATTCAGAGAACAAATTGATGGTTGCCAGATGGAAGGGTTTTGGAGGGTGAAAAAGTGGAAGGGATTAAGAAGTAGAAATTGTCAGTTATAACAATAGTCACAGGGATGTAAAATTCAGCATATGGAATATAGTTAATGATATTGTGATAAGCATGTATGGTGTCAGATGGGTATGAGACTTTTTGGGGTGATCACTTTGTAATGAGATAAATGTCTAATCACTATGTTGTACACCTGAAACTAAATTGTATGCCAACTGAAATTGAAAAATAAAGAATTATAAAAAACAGAATCACCAAATAAACGATACACGTACCATTTAAACATTTTGTTTTAACCTAAATTGTGTACCTCCATTTGTTAATCTTCTGAGTTAGGACCAAAGCATTTTTCAGGGAGTCCATTAATTGGAGTTCTGCAGAAATCTGCCAATAATCTATCATTTGTGACATTCAATTAACATTTCTTTTGATGAGGCAAATGAGTGCAAAATCATACTAGATTTTTGGTTTGTTTTCTTAATCCAAACTTTTACAATTGCATTACCCACACCCACTTGGACAAAAAGAAAAAGTAACAACCTACAGTTTTAAGGTTTTTCCAAAGATCAGCTTTCATAAAAACAATCATTTGATTTTAAACTCTCATTTCATCACTTTACATTATTCAATATAATAAGCACAAAAGGCATGAACAGGTCTCAAAAGAGAAAGAGGTCATTTGGCTACAGAGTCTATTCACTGCGCTCCTGCCACAATTTGATTTCCTTCCACCAAGCCATCCGGGTCACCAGCATGCACAGCCATTTCTTCCTGTCAGAACAGAAGGGGACCCTCTCTTCTGGTCCAAAGAGCCCTTCTCCTGGGCTCTGAGTCCAATCTCCCAACACCTCCAGTACTTCAGTCTATCTTCTTCTCTTGTATTACCAACATCTTCCTCTTTTCTTTCCTGTTGGCATTTAAACCTACTCTATTTATTCTTTAACAAAAATAATTATCCATTAGGCCCATGTCTTCCTCCAACTACCATCTTCCCCTTTCCAGCTGGGTTTCCCCTTGTAATTTGCCCACACTTCCTACTTTCACTTCCTCATGTCCAATTTACTACTTGTCTCATACACCTCCAGTGAAATGCTCATCCAGATCATCAATGACCTCCTCCTTATTGTCTCTAGCATTTCTTTCTTTGTAATATTCATCACTGAAGACCACTTCCTCCTTTCTTGAATCTGCCTTCCTTAGCTTCTGTGACAGGTCACTCCTGGTTTCTGAACTCTCTGGCTATTCAAACATTAGAATTCCTTCAAGCTTAGTCCTAGGCCTCTTTCTTTCCACTGGCCTATTTTCTGTGATCTCGGCCACTCCTAGAGCTTCCCTACCACCCAACTGCTTAAGATTCTCAAATCTGTGATTTCATTCTGATCTTTCTTCATAGCTCTAGAACTATATATGCAACAGGCTATATGTTCCAGAGAGACCTTAATCTCAGCATGTCCAAAATATAATTCATCACTTTGCCGTTCCTCTCCATTCATCTCTTTCCCTGTGCTGCTTTTTTCTTGTAGGACACCAGGATTTATCCAGTATTCAAGCCAGAAACCTGTACGGCATCATTCAGCACACCCCTCACACTATACATTTAATCAATCACATCATTCAGTTAGTAAATATTCATCTATCTTTATCAATTCTTTATAAGTTAGAGTTGTTAGTTTAGCAAATAAAAACACAGGACATCCAGTTAAGTTTTAATTTTAGACAATCTATTGATCTGAAATTCAAATTCGAATTTAGCTGTCTCATATTTTATCTGGCAACCATATTATAGGTTTTCAATTTTAATTACTGCCTTAGTTTAGGATACTAAAAAATTAAACAGAAGCCACAATTGCAAAACTGATAACTTGTAACACAAGCTATCTAAGTTCAATTTGTTATAGCTGAAACTCCTTCAGACCTACATGTTCCAAGATAGGACCACAAAGTATTTTAACAGTAACTCCACAGGGACCCATGTGTCCCAACATGACTGCTTCCTGCTCCAGAAGTATCTTAGTACAGACTGCCATAACGAAATGCCATCAGCTGTTGGCTTAAATAACAGAAATTTATTTTCTTACCATTTTGGAAGCTGAGAAGTCCAAGACAGAAGTACCAGTATGGTTCATTTCTGGTGAGAGCTCACCTCTGGTATGTAGATGGCTTGTAGACGGCTTCCAAAGGCCCCATATCCAAATATGACATTTGGGGGTAGGGATTTACCATGTGAATTTTGGGGGACACAATTCAGTCCACAACATAGAGCTTATCTAGGTTATAAATTGGACCAGTCCCTTACCAAATGTCACTTATCAACTCACACCCAGAAACCACTCCATGACTAACTAGCCTCTTAATCTCTCCACTTTGAGATACTACTGGGACTTTATCAAAATGATGTTCTTCCTTGCTCAAGAAGGTTAATAAAATTTGATGTAGGGCTGCAATAGCAACATCCGCTTTCTGTTTTTTAATTGGTAAAGTAGCTTCTCTTCTCTCCCTATTTTTTTTTCCCCTCGATGTTTGGTTCTCAAATATTAGCTGCATTGAAGGCACCTGGGGGCGAGATCTGGGATGCAGCCTAGAAATTTGCATTTCTAACAAGGTCTCAGTTGATGCTGCTGCTGCTCTAATGACCACACTTTGAGAAGCTCTGCTTTAGACATCCTCTTCAATTGTCTGGGGTAGGGGCTGAGCACTGGTAGTTTTTAAAACTCTCCAGGTAATTCTTATATGCAACGGGGTCGAGAACACTGCTGTAATATATTTTCTACTCTGTAACTAGTTTGCTTTTCGAAAAGCACAAATCTGAAAAAGGAACTTATATCAGCTGAAAACATTTAATGGCATCACACTACCCTCAGGATTATACACCGCTTCTTACCAAATCTTACGGGGTTTGTGTAATGTGCTTCCAGCTTAATTCTTTCAGCCACCTACAGCCCTATTTCCAGCTACTTCACCACTTTGTGTTCTACAATCCAAGCTTACTGGATCACTGCAGTTTCCTGAAGTTGATCTTCTTCTTCTCTTTGATTCTTTGCACATTTTGCGTCTTTACGGGGAAAGTTCTCAGAAAGTTCTCACACCTCTCTGCC
This sequence comes from Pteropus medius, assembly GCF_902729225.1. Classification (NCBI taxonomy): domain Eukaryota; kingdom Metazoa; phylum Chordata; class Mammalia; order Chiroptera; family Pteropodidae; genus Pteropus; species Pteropus medius. The sequence goes on along the minus strand of NW_024349519.1, from coordinate 12,721,303 downwards.
TGGCTACTACTTACTTTCCCTTTAGAGCCTTACAGCTAACAAGTGCATAGGCCAGCTTGTTAGAAGTGCAGAATCTCAGGCCTCACCCCAGACCTATTGAATCAGAATCTTCGTTTTAGCAAGATCTCAGAATGATTCATATTTACACTAAAATTTGAGAAACACTGTTTTCAAGCTCCTATGGACATATTTTCTCTGGATTGAGGCTTCTGTGCTCAAAGACTCAGCCAGATGTCTCTTCTCTGTGCCCCCGCGGTAATCTTCACTAGCCCCTAACACACTGCATCTGTGTGCACCATCTCTCATTGGCCGCTGAATTCTTTGGGGGCAGGACTGTATTCATCCTTGCATTTTTCACCCTAGTTCAATACTTGGCACATAGCAGATATTCAATACACAGTTGATTAAATAAATGTTTTTAGAAGCAAAAAGCATCAGTTTTCCAGTTTAAAGAGATTTGGACTTAAATTCTTGCGTTGCCACTTACTAGATATAGGACCTTAGACAAGTCATTTACCTCTCAGAACTTGTTACCCACTGGTAAAATGAGAATAACATCAACTATCCTTTAAGTTGTTGTCAGGATTAGTGATATAATAGATATACACCCAGAGAGCACTGCACAATAAATATGAATGGTCCTCACCCTGGGTTCTCTCAAGCAGCCAGACTTTATTGCGTTTAGTAGAATACTACTCATTGGTATAGAAAGCCAGGCCATACTTGAACTTAATGCCTTTTCCTCCCTATTTTCTCCCCATTCTGTCAAAACAAAATCAAATCAATACAAATGAGAATTTACTTGGAATCAATGTTTTTCTTTGCTTTGTATCAGAACGACAAAACTCAGACATACTGGTCTTCAAAGACCTATGCAAGGGGTCCCAGCCAGGCTCTGGAACCACTGGGATTCGATTTTTTAAATCCTCTTTCCCTATTTCTATCCCCCAATGTCCTAAAAAAATGTGAATAAGGGAACTTTTTGTACTGTGATTCAAGGTAGGCCAGCAAATAAATGATGTTTAAGCAGAATAATCTGCTAAAGATGTACTAGCAGGAGGTTAATTTGCCTTGAGAAATGTCTTATAGCCTTTTTGATAATTCACCCTGAGGTCGCTCTAACATCCTCCACCTTCATTATCCAAACACATGATTCTAATGCTCCCACACTTCATCTAACTATTGAGCTAATAAGGAAAGAAGGTGAAATTATAACATCAGAATCAAAGGCTCTAAAAGACCAAGGGGATTTGAAAGAAGAGAAAGAGAAGGTGGAGGCTGGGGGTGAACTTTCCATCTACTGCAGATTTTACTATATGTTGACTATAAGACCATCCCAGATCTCAGCCATTCTATGGGTCAGAAAACTGTATTACTTCACTTGAGGCCACATTCACCTGAAGTGCTGTGCTAGACTGCTAACCTGATGACTGTTTTGTTATAGATCATGCTGCCTCCTACTTCTATGATCAGGGAGCAGAGAATGATGCTAGAGTTACTAAATAAACCACAAATGTCTTAAAGATGTTTCTTTGAACTCTAGCCAAACCAAATGCTTTGCTCTGGTCTTTGCATAAACAACATTTGGATAAAAAAGCATTTTTATGCTTTAGTTATCTTTATTTGTGTAAGGTTCGAAGTAATCCATCACCTGCTGCATACTTCTGAAAAAATCATGAATAAAACAAGTTGACAAGATTTCTCAATTACAAAGAACTTCTCTGCAACAAGTAAGTTATTGAAATTGTGAAAAAATACAGGTTGATTTTAATGTGTCATCCTGACTGGCCACGAGGTGCCCAGATTAAACATTTCTGGGTGTGTCTATGAAGGTGTTTCTGGATGAGATTAGTAGTTAAATTGGTGAACTCAATAAAGTAGATCGTCCTCCCCAACACAAGTGGGCATCATCTAATCCTCTAGGAGACCTGAATAGAATAAAAAGCGAAGAAAGGAGAAATTTGCCTCTGTTTTCTGCCTCACTGTTTGAGCTGGATGTCTCATCTCACTTCTCTTACCGCTGGACTTGGATTTACACCACTGGCTGCCTGGGTCTCAGGCCTTTAGGCTTAGACTGAATTATACCACCGGCTTTCCTGGGTCTTCAGTTTGCAGACTGGATATCTTGGGTCTTCTTATCCCAAGATTTATTATGAGGAATTCGCTCACGCAATTGTGGAGGATGAGAAGACCCAAGATATATACAGATATATCTATTTTTCTGAAGAACCCTGAGTAATACAACAGGAAACTGCTTAATGAGGGTTTGGATTAAAAGATTGACAGCAGGAATAACAAGGTCCCTCTCTCTTCTTTGCCTTCCTGGAAACTTTTTCTGCATAAACTTGGTTTAAAATCTATTGTGCTTTTGATTGAGTTAAATATAACACCAGAGGACTAAACAGTATTAGTTCTCATCTGGTCACCTGAAGGGGGGAAAAGTTAAAATCCCTGATACAAATCCATTGAGTAATCCACTGGTAACATCAACATGTCTCACTCCTGTCTTTGCACATTATAATTCCATTTCTCTGGCAAGGTATTTCTATTTGTCCTGCAGTACAACCACAGGCTCTTCAAAACCCAGTCTTCTCCCCTTGGAGATCCAGAAGAGAATGAACCCATTTAGCTTAAATTCCTAGTTATCTGGGTCTCAGGTCTCTAGCTAAGCCACTCCTACAGGATTCTTCAGACCAGAGCAGCTGGCTCCCTGCTTTGCTGCCTCCCTTTCCTCTCTCACCTCAGTCTCTCCATTTATACAGTTTTAGCTCCTGGCCCCTACTCCAAACAGAACAGCCTCTTAAGGCAATCTTATCAAATGCAGTGTGGAATGATTCTGTGGACCTAGCACAGGGACACAGTGTTCATCCAGTGTTCACCTCTGTGCCTGTCAAGAGAGAGGCCTGTGGAGGTCATTGTCCCTGGCAGCCTCAGCCTGTCCTGTCCTGAGGGTCATACCTGGTCACCTAATCATAGTCTCCTGAAGGCCATTTATCTTCTCTCTACTCCCGATCTGGGCCTACTTGTCCCTTCTTGTCCCTTCCCTGAGTATGAGACAAGCACCTTATTTCTTCAGTACTGACCCACCTACTCCACCCTCCACCCCAACCCCTGCAGACAGGGCTGATTGTTTGACAAGTACCACTTGACCTGACCTCTTTTTTTCTGATGCCCAGTTTTCACTGAACCACTTGTATACTCATCCTAAGTGGGTGTTATCAATTAGTTGAAGCTTCTTACCTAGATAAGTTTATTAGACTCTAACACTACTAGGACTCCTAGGACTGTTAACTTTGATATTAATCGTGTGATGGATATGTATGTCGATTCACATTAATTTACATCCCTCCCCCCCAGGAGTTCTTGGGAATCCACACTTTAGGACCCATAAACTAGCGTACTCAGCACTGTAACCCACAGTCCTCACAGAGAGGACACCACTTCAAACCTTTATCTAGATCTGGAACAAAAAACTTAATTAATTACCAAGGGAATGTTAGAAATAATGTTTGTCAGTGAACGATTGTTGCTGTAGTTATTTAGAAATGACATTTTAGGCAATTTAGTCTGTCAACAATAAAATTATGAAAACTATAGGCAAATATTAAGGGAAAATGGGCTAACTTTTTCTAAGAGGAAATTTCTCCACCTTTTTGTATCATTGGCTTCATACAATGAGTACCACAGGGCATCTCAGGGAACAAGGTTATCCTCACAAGAAAAGAATTGCTCCCCTGTATGATCCCTTCAAGAAAGTGAAAGAGAACTTTTAGACTCTTTATGAAATATTGATCTATTCTAAGAAATTCTAGGTTTTGAAAAACTTTACAAATTGCCAAGCTGAGGCTCTCATTCATCTTTTATCATGTGAATAATAGAAAGATTCAAATACAATTACCATTTATTTGATCACTAACAATAAGTTATTTACTATTTGCCGTTTCTTCTCCTTCTGAAAATCAGCTCCCAGTTGATTCTCATTGTTCTATGAAGTTGCTGTGAACACTAAATTAGCAAATACTAAACCACGTCTCCCAGGGAAAACACAGGATTAGGTTCCTATAAACCTCTGGTTATAACATTTTCATCAACTGATTAATACATAACCTCCTTTTATGTGTGTTTCTGTTAAAAAACACCATATTTAATATATATTATTGATTCATTAACAGAGGACTCCCGGCTAACAGCACCATAACTCATGTCTAAATGAAGCTTTTCTAATACATGGTATTTTTCTGTAAGGCACATCACAGCCTCCTCATGCAGAGCGCACCAGACACACTGTAGCACCGTGTTTGGGGGCCCTTGCAAACAGTGAAGTCACCAACAAAAAGCACAAAAATGCACAATATGGTATTGTATAGTCCCCCAAAGAAAACGTGTTTATAGTATAAGAGCTAAAAGGAGCCTTACCTTGTCCAGCCTCAGCTGGGAATGTGTGGTCAAGGGACTCAAAATTTTTCACAGCTCCGTGCGAGGCCACAAATGACAACAGAAGTGCTAAGGGGTTTACTGATCAATTTTAATGAGTAGGTCAATTCACAAACGTGGAATCTGTGAATAATGAATGACTATAAATATTCTTAGTTCTCCATCCACCTCTCCCTCAAATGCCCTAGTTCCTGGCTTTCTCTTTTAGAATCCTGCGAGACCTGCTTTCCTGAGGCAAAGTCCCTAGTAAAATCCTTTCTTTTCCCACTGTTAAAGTCACCTGATATCTATCACTCTCTGCAGGAAACAGATGTGAGCTAGCAGGAATTGGATGCAGTAAAATCAACCACATTTAATAGGTCATAGCTGATACAGTACCTGTTCCAGAGATATTTATAATTTTGTAGAACCTGTTTCTTAATCATGTAGAATGGAACTTTAATAGAGGAATTGCACTTCTATTGAGTGGTAGGGTGGTGGATATTAGGGGAAATAAAGGTAAAAAAGGCACGTTTCTGATATTACATCATAGCAATTCTTACTAGCTCACATCTGTTCCCTGCAGAGAACAGGTGACTTCTGAAGTTCTGTTTGATGCCAGCAATATCAGAGCATGAGAGTCCGTAACCCATTCTCCCTGGGGTTTCCATGAGTATTTCAAGCTTCATCTCAATGTCCAAGGACCTACCTGTCAATAGGCCCCAAGTTTTCAACCAGATGGAATCCTGGGGTTGAGCATCCTTCATACCATAGGAGATCCCTGGTGTTGGGAGTACCTTCTCCCGGGGCTGGCTGAATGAAAAAGCATGTTCTATGACAACCTTCCAAGTGTGGTTTGAGTCTGCTGTCTATTGTTTAAAGGTTTATCATTATAACAAGATGATTCTTACCAGAGCCTGCTGAGATAAAAGCTGCTGCCCCATCCCATACTGGGGCATATGAGTGTTATTTCAGTGGCTGTGTACATAGCTCTGTAAATCTATACTTTGGATTAAAGCCCAGCTGGAGGATGGAACATTCCCTTGTATGTATTCCCTGAAAAACAATCACATATGCTTAGACATGAAAGAAAAGCAAGGCTGCCCATGGCAGCTCCCCACATTGCAGAATTTCAAAAATGCCTGTGGCCTCATCAAAATGAACTGTCTGAACAAAAGGAGGTAAAAAAGTGAGAGGAGACTGGATGTTGGCTGATTTCCTGGCCTCTCCTCCCTTCCACCCCCAGCCTTCCTCTCTACAGATGTTTTCGCTGAGCTTCTGTCAGCCTTCTTGGCTTACTCTTTGGCTCACTCCCCAGGGAACTGTATTCAAGTAAGTATGGCAAACGTTGCATGAATCAAGAAAAACGATTGTCTTTCCCCAGCTAAGTAACTTTAGTTTTTGCTTATTTTTAAATTATATATTTTTTCTAATTATGGAAGTTGTCAGGCTCATTGTAAAAAAAGTTGGAAAATGTAGATAAGCAAGAGAGCCAATGACAAAAATTAAGTGTAATCTTATCCAGATATAATCATTGTTGACATTTTTATTGGGTTTTTTTTTTTAAGACTTTATGAATCAATTCAAATAGATAGTGTTTTCAATGGGATTATATTGGGTATACTGTTTTGTATATTGCCTTTTCCCCTCCACTTGGCAATATATTTGAAGTATATTGTCATGATAGCACATATCTTCAGAACATCTTTTTTTAAAAAAAAATAGACTATTTTACAGCAGTTTTTACATTCAGAGCAAAACTGAGCAGAAGATACCGAGATTTGCCATACACCTCTGACCCCCTACATGCATAGCTTCTGCCATTATCAACGTCCCCCTCCCAGACCACCATTTTTAATAGCTGCGTGGTCCTCTAATATCAAAATTCTTTTAACCAATTCCTATTGTTGAACTTTCACATTATTTCCAGGGGTTATACCCAAGATACATAGAAAGCATTTAATGGCCAGCAGGCATGGGCTGAACAAGCAGAACGACCGGCCAGTCAGACCAAAACAGTTCTGGAGAACCTAGACTACCTGGCATGAACCTTAGTTTACTGTTTGAATAGCAGAGAACTCTAGGGGAAGACCTAGGAGACAGGCAGTGTAGGGATACTCAGGGGGAGGGCTTCCAGCAGCACCTATTTATCAATAACAAGAGATTTTCAAAATATTTTAACAACACATATGGTCCTATTGATGTAAATTTTCTGAACATTGAAATATATATATATCAATATTACAAATAGAACAGTTATGAACATCTTTATAGATAAGTTTGCACGGATCTCTGATTATTCCCAGATATACCTTTGCTGAGTCAAAAAACACAATACATTCATAGAGCTTTTATTATGTAGTTCCAAATTGTTTTTCAAAAGTTAACACAATTTTTATTTTTACCAATCTTATCGTTTTAAAAAATCAACTTTACCATTAAAATCTGTAGGGTAGGTTTTTTGCTTCTCAGATCCTCTCAACCCAGCAAATCCATGTATAGATATGTGTCCAAGAAAAATACTCTTCTATATGCAAAAAGAGGCATGTACATGGACTTTTATTGTAGTGTTGTTTAAAATAAGAATAATACCTCCTCCCAAACTGAAAACAAATGAAATATTCAGGAATAGGGGGAATTATAGTAATCTATATTATGAAATATTATATAATGATTAGAAAGAGTGAAGATATATATGAGGACATGGGAAAGTCTAAGACATATTGAGAAAAAAAGCAAGCTGCAGGACAGTATACACAGTGTGTGAACAGTAATGTTATATGAAAAAAGTATTTGAATATGTAAAATAATGTATTTATAAAAGCATATGTGTCTGAGAAGAACATACATCAAAACATCAATACCTCTGGAGAGAAAAATGGGATTATAAGACAAGTAAAGGTTTCTCATTTTTTGGTCTATATAGTTTATAGGGCTTGAATTCTTATAATGATAAGCTGTTCTTATCGTATGATTTTTAATGACATTCTTTTTAAAAAAAAGATTGAAGTTAGTTGACTTTTTCCTTTTGTATTTTGTTTTCTTTTTGTTTTTCCTAGCAGAAGAATTCCCCCCAACCCAAACTTTTAAGTGAAATTCCAACATATATGAGACCTGAAATTAGCGTTGCTCTAATTACAAATCAGCTTCAAGGGCCTGAGATCTGTGCAGTCACATGAGCCCCACCTTGATTTAAGGCTCTACTGTCTATGTCTTGAAATTCTTAACAATTTTTTAATAAGAAGTTCCACATTTCCAATCTGCACTGGGCCCTGCAACTTACGTAGCCAGTCGACTAGACACTCTTTGAGTTCCAAGAGTCTTTTGTGAGCTTTCAAAGTATCAGAAGAACTTGCTAGCTAAGGAGGGAGTGGATCCTGGAAGACAGAATCCTGAGAAGCTTTCTGAGCAGCCCTCAGCATCCAGGTCCTGAAATCACAGCTTGAAGTAACTGAAGATTTCAGGAAATATATGGGCTCAAGGCTTTGCAGTCAAAAGCATGTCAATGCCAGGTACATCTGTAGCACTTTTATTGCACAGCGTATCTTTCCAAATGTCTTCCTGATTTCTGTAGAAAGTGCCTGAGAGTACACATTAAGTCAAAATCTGCATGTAACCTAATAAATGAAAATTTAAACCAGAACATTTGGTTAAAAATGAAATGTAATGCCTTCTTGTTATCTCATCTCGGAGAAGATTGGATGGCTGATGTTTCAGGTAGAGGAAGACTATGAGAAAACCTGTATTCTAACTCTTAAAAGAATTTTTTTCCTTAGGGCTTATTTCCAATGATTTCATTTTTCTCACCCTTTGTCAATTGAACTGCTAAATGTTTGAGAGAAGATTTTGTGTGCAGAAAAGAATAGTTGTATCTCTGTCATACAAACAGAAATGAAATGTGTCTCATCTCATAGGGCTTGTCTTGGAAAACCCACACTGCTTCCTTTTCTAACAGTTTGCTTAGAAACCATGCCCAGAAACCACTGCTTCCTTTTCTAACAGTTTGCTTAGAAACCATGTATTCTTTCCTAAAATCTTGCCTGAAATTGTTGTGTTCTTATAGCCTGACTTGGGTCATGTCATGTCCTTACGCAGGAATCCTCACTAACACCCCACTGCCAGCGGGCTCGTCTGCTTTCCTGCCTTTCTTCCTTTCTGAAACCTGTACTGTATAGAAAACTCATGAAAACTTCCATTGCTCCAAAATAGCCGCTTTTAAGCTTTAAGTGAACATCCTGCAAATTATCTCTCTATGCAAAAAAAATATATAGATATGGCTACAAATAACTATTGACATACATGTGTCTTTCATTGTTGCATTCTCTCCTGTTTAATTGGTTAGAACATCAATTAAATTATAATAGAATAAAATACAATAAAATTTGTTAAAAAACTATCTCCTCATCAAATTTAAGTCAAATTCCTTATGGCGGCATTTAAGGCAGTTTCCACTCTCTAGAAAACGTTCTTCCCTTTTCTTCATTTATCTGAACAATATTTGATTAGAGTCACACTCACTGTGTGCAACTCTTTAGAGGTATTAGAAAAGCCATCTTTCCCCACGTCGTTGTCCTTCCAACAATCCCTTTGCTCTGTAATCCTGTTGCACTTACTGTATATGCTGCTCAGTGATTGCCATTCAACATATACCAGCTGTTGTGTTATTTCTGTTTTTCTAAACTGAAGGTAAAACTGTCTTGGGCATTCTTTAATCTTCTGCCTTACTTAGGACAGTGCCCTAGATTCAATAAGCAGCTGATGAATATTTGATAATCGAAACGAGGGTGTTATTACCACCACATAAGGGGACGTCACATTGTTGTTTTATTCCTAAATGTCTGTGCAGCTGTAGTCATGACCGTCCTTATTCAATTTCACTGTATGTGCTTTCTATCAATTTCTATAGTTCCAAACCTGATATCACTCTTGTTTAGGGTCTAATGGGAGAGTTTTGGCTTCCAAGATTCAACATGGGTTTCCTCCCTTTCCCTCTTATTCCCTTTCTCTCTTTCTTTTTCTTTCTTCCAAATCAATATCCTTAAAAAATAGTGACTTGATCATTTTTTTTAAAGGCTAGAAACCAGGGGCTTCCCAGATATAATGAAGAATGTTCTCCTTATCCTCGTGGTCTAGGCCTTTACCACCTGAGGTTTTACATATTCTATTCCTCTAGGGAGTCACTTCTCTTTTCAAGTGCCTACTGTGCTTCAGGGACTTTACCAGGTGCTTTATACACAATTATTCCACTTCCTACTCACAACAAGTCTGCAAGGTAGATGTCCCCCAATTTTGTTAATAAGAAAAAGGAAGGTCAGAGACATTAAGTAACTTGCAGTTATCCCTCTTTCCTGGCAAAATTTAAAGAGACACAATCGAAGCAGTTTAGCTTACATAACTACTAGCTTCTCAACAATGTTAGAGACTAAATTAAAATATTACAAACCTCTCCAAGGAAAGATGCTCATTAAAGTTTCCAATTCCTTTGAGAATATAAGTGAACATACATTTACTCCTTTCTAGCTTTAATTTCTGAAATGTCTGGGCCCTCAGTGAGGCCTTTGCTAACATAGACAGGGCTGAGGGTTTCCACAGGGATCTAACATTCTTCTCTATCCTAAGTGCTACATTTCAGGACTCACTGGATTGGGAGTAGTCTGGTGACAGGCAGGTAGGACAAGCTGGAACCACAATCAGAACCTCCCACTGGTGTGGGACAGATGCTGGGGGTTAGACCCAGCTGCAGCAGGGCTAGGTAGAAGTTTAATTCTGAGCACCTAGAGATTATGACACTAGACAAAAAGAAGTGGTTCAGAAAAGCTATCAAGTTCACAAAATCTAGAATGTAACAACGGGGATGTCGCATGACTACAGTTGCTGCTGTTTATGAGAGCTTCCTGTGCCTGGAACTTCACTTACATTATCCATAATCTTAAAATAGCGTTTCCCCAAATGTAGTCCATTTGGAAGAACACAGTGCTGCAAGAACAGAAATAGCTCTGGGGTCGAATAAGTGTGAGAAACAAAGTGTACCCCATTTGCACCCCACCAAAGAAATTACATTATTAAGTGCTCTAAAAATACAAAAATAAGCAAAAAATTCTTTCAATCAAGAAGTCATGCTGAAAGCATTTAAGATAAGAACATATACTGAGCAACAGAGATGGCAACTGTAGTCTCTGAAAGTCTGAGAAATTTTTGTTGAAAGGAAGGAGAGAGATAAGATGGTAGCTTAAATACGCAAAGCGAAGGATTTTTTTTCTATATGAGGGTAAACAGGAGCACAAAGAGGCAAAGCGACCACAAAAAGATAGAGCTTGAAGATAAAAATATATATTTATATGTCTGTTTTCTCAAATAAATTGTGAGCTCCTTCATGGAATGCCAAAAAAGTCACTCAAAAAAGGTTTTGAAATCACAGGAGAAATGATAACTAATGGAATATGATCCCATAGAATGAACAAAGGTCTGAATCATGAAAACCTGAAGCAGGAGAGTGGAAAAGTGCTCTCTCTGAGGTAGAAGAGGAGAGGGAGAGGATGAGGAAAACACAGGGGTATTCTTGATGTAGGAGAGGCTACACGAAGGAGCTGTTTTGTGAGGGAAAGACTCCCATCAGATGGCCTCGACCAGTACAGCGATGTGGGAGGCCAGGTCACTGCTCTTAGAGGGAGCTGGCAGCATTCAAGAGTGAGATAGAGTGCGAAAGGCACTGAGCAAGACAGAAAACAGCTGTTGAGTCCCATACATTTGGGAGTCAACAAGAGATGCATGCAGCTTTGCTGAGTAACAGTGAGAACCCAATGTGAAGAGGAGTCCATCCAGTGTGGCTTAAAGGCACAGCCCTCGATCCAGATTAACCAGGTTTGGGTTTGGATCCCAGATCCCCACTTTGCAAAAAGTGGTAAGAATTAAATTAGGTAATATATGTAAAATGCTTAGAAGAGAGTGCCTGGCACATTAGTAAGCACTCAATAAGTATTACCTGTTATTAGTATTGTTGTTTAGTATTAAATTGTGGTGAAACCACTTATATGGATCTTGTGATTTTTCTTAAAGAAACGGGAGGTCACCTGGGACAACCAAAAGTAGGATTATAGTCTTGACATGAGGCAGGAACCCAAGGCTGAGGGTTGGCCCAGCAGGCACTGTAAGAAGTCACAAGATGACGAGTCTGGGTTCCTAACTAGATAGGGAGTATAGTAAAACTCAGGAGGACAGAGGTGAGACATCTGAGCTTGAACTTTTAGCTCATGCAATGCTTAGGGTAACAACAACACCTAAAATGAATGTCACTTTAAAAATACTGGCTACCATATATGCGTTCATTCCATTTCTTTGACAAACATTTTTTCAGTACCTACTGTGTGCCAGCCACTCTTCCAGTGCTGAGAATACAGCAGTCAATGAAACACACAGACATCCCTGTCCTCCTGGAACGTACACTCTAGCAGGAGCCCTAGCGATCATCCAGCTCGACCTAAACTCCTTCCTCATGTTATTGCCTTAATCTTCTCCAGAAACCAATTAAGCACTTATTATCAAACCCATTTTTCAGATAAAGAAATTAAAAATTTGCCCCAAATCAAATAGCTAATAAATGGCAAAACTGAGTTTCAAACACTGATCTAATTTTAAAGTCTATGCTTTTAAAAATTGTTCTGTATTTCATCTCCACGTTGCTGAATAATTTTGGTAGGTGAAGAGGGAAGCCTAAGGTTTGAGGGGCTTAGGCTGAACCTGTAAGGTCAGAATGTTAGGCCCCTCCCACTGGTGTTGAGTTCCCCAAGAATGATGGGAGAAGTTGAGGTACAGAGGAAAATGTGACCTTGGTATTGAATCCTGGAAGAAGTGAGAGTGAGTTGTGGAGGGTAGTAAGAGGAAGTGTGGACTTCTCAGGCAAATTAGTGACAGAGCCATAAGGTGAGACCAGCCCTGGTTTGCAAGAAGATCAACTGCTTCTTCTTGTTCCCGATGAGTGGAGAAGGAGTGGGAGAAGTCGTGTCCTCCATTGTATAAGGTCTCAGATGCTTTGCTCAGGCAAGAAAATGAAAAGGGCAAGTGTAGCGGAAGCAGCTGAGGTTGAAGAGCATCCCAGAACATCATGTCAGAGGCTAGTAGACTAATAGACAGAAGCCTGGGGAGGGAGAAGGATTTAGTTTCCAAAGAGTAGGCAAGAGAATCCAGGAAGATGAGAGATAGGCTGGAGATGCAAGTTAAAAGAAAAGCAGGAGAGCACTGCATCCCTGGAACACTGTGAGAGGGGGTTGAAGGTTTGCATGCACCACATTCCAAGTGGAATGTCAGAGAGGGCAAGTCCAACTGCAAACTTACCTGCCTAGTTGTATATCACTCATAAATCGCCTCCTCTCTGCTTTTGGTGCTGGGGAAAGAAGGATCTGGCATCATTAGAACTTTCCAGAGAAACTCGACTGTTGCTCTTCTATCCCACTGAATTCAGAGGTATTTGTGATCACCAAATTGGGACGGGCAAGGATATCACCAGGTATATATTATTTCACACCTATACCATCTCATTATAACCTTGCCAGGAGCCTATGGTGACATCAAAACCTGATTAGTGGAACCATGCTTTAAGACTTCAAAGTTCCCAAATTGTTCAGCTACCAGATACTGAAGAGGGTGGGCTGAGTGGTCTAGGTTGGAGAAAAGTCCCACAAAATTTAAGTTAGAGGTTTCATTGGTTGTCTTTAAAAATAGTTGATCCGTTCCTTTTGATTAATGCTTCTCTAAAATTATAATTTTAAAGGTTTTGATGAGGGGAGGGGAGGAGGAGGGATTCATTTCAGTTGTACCAAATAGTTTGAGAGGCCAAGGATATAGAAATGAAGGGGTAGGTAGGGTGTAGGCAGAAGAAGGATTCTAGTTTATAAGGTCTAGGGTGTGAGTACTTCTGACCTTTAATATGGATATGAACCTCCCGGGATCTGGTGAAAATGCAGATGCTGATTCAGTGAGTCTAGGGTGGGACCTGGGATCCTGCATGTTCTTAAGTGATGTTGATGTTGCTGGTCTATAGTATGGACCTACATTTTATAACTAGTCCAAAGTTAGCTTCAAAACATGGCTTATTTGGAGATAAGAAGGCTATTAACCAATTCATTAAAATAGATTGGGCATTAAATTTATGTATAATAGTAAGATGATTATAAAACTTGCAGCTAGAATTTGCAGGTTTAAATCCTGCAAATAAAACTTTGGGTGAATTATGGATCATCTCTGAGTCTCAGTTTTCTCATCTAAAAAATGAGGTAATAAGATCTATCTGTGTCGCCTGACCACAGGGTGGATGTGAAGGACAAATGAAATGACTCAGTAAAAATGCTGTATAAATGGAAAGTGCTGTACATGTGTAACTTATTATTATCATCATTACATTTGAAGCTAAAGAAAACACACTAACTCCCATTTCCACTACTTTTACTTTAATAGACAGATAACATTGCCAAACATTTACATCTATCTGATGCTGTTAAGCACAGTAGGATTATTCGGTTTACTGTCCACAACTCTAATCACATTAGTAGTACTAATGTTAGCCCCATTCTGCAGAAGAGGAAAGTAAGGCCTAGAACATTATGGTTACACCCCAGTGCTAAGTGTTGAGGCTGTGATATGACCTTGCCCTGACTTCAAAACTCAAGCTCTTATTCACTATATTCAGTTGACTCATTGTAGCAAACACCCAGCATCGTAGAAGGTGATGGTATAGAATTAGAGTTGGCCAACTTTTTCTGTAAAGGGTAAGGTATTAAATATTTTAGGCTTTGTATGCCAAATTTTGGTCTCTCTTGCAACTACTCAACCCTGTCACTGCAGCGCATAAATAGTCATAAACAATATGTAAAGGAAAGGTTGTGGCCATGTTCCAATAAAATGTTATTTACAGAAACAGGTAACAGGATGGATTGGGCCTGTGGGTTCCAATTTACTGATCCCTGGTCTAGAAAAGTCAAACTTGATCAATATGGTGTCTAGTAGCCACATGTGGCTATTTAAATTTAAACTTATTTAAATCAAAAATTAACCACATCTCAAGTGCTGAATAGACACACGTGGTTAGCGCTTGCTACACGGAACAGGGCAGAGAATATTTCCATCAGCACAGAAAGTCGTATTGGAGACCCCTGATCTAGATCATCTTTGGGAGCAGGAGAGAAATCCTAACAAGTAGCTATGAGGACATGGAAATTCTGAGTCCTGGCTTTGCCATTTTGCCAGCTATATGACTCTAAGCAAATCATGCCATCTCCCAAAGCTTTGGTTAACAGGGACAATATTGTCCTCACTGTGTTGTTGTGGGACTTGAATAAGGAAATACATGAAAAGCACTTTGGAATCTATTATATTAGGAGCTGCACAAACACAAGCCATCATTAGGATACTAACTGCTATTTGAAATGTGAGAAAATATCTGAAGGCAGATTTTGTGTAGGTACCTGGATTTAGAGAAATACATGTTTTTTTAAAATTACCCAATGGAAGCTACTGGGATGTCAGAAGAGTTACTAAAATAAAGAATTCTTATTATTTATACAGTATTCTAATTTTTGGAAGGAAAGATGCACAAAACCAGGCAGATCTCATGGGCCATTCATCTTTCAGAGCTTGGAATTTTCTTAGTAATACTTTCAGGAAACAGATGAAACTGTCCAGATAGGAACTGGGCAGGTCTCAGTTTCATTCCTTGAAAAGAGATCAAAGGTTTATTCTTCTTTGTTACACTCAAAGTTAGGAAGGATGGAGCTATCTCACATTTTTAGCCTTTTCCTGTTGTTTCTCCTTCACTGGGATCCCCTTTGCATCACAGCCATTGTGGATCCCTGCACAGGTCAAGGACAAAATTCAATTTTGCTACTATAGTGATAGACCAGGCCCTGGGTTACCCAGATGATTCCAAGATTTCTGTGGTTCACAGTGTCTCTTTCCTTCCTCTCTTGTTCCTAATATCAGCTATAAATCAGCCTTCTAGGAAAATGTCCACTCTTACTTCCCTTCCCACCAGTCTTCGGTTTCTCTGTCCCTCTGGGATCCTGACTCTCAGGGTTCTGGGAGCCAAGCTACTCTCCAGTTCTGGGCCATTTTACTACGGTCACTCATTTGAGTAAACAGAGGAGAAGGTTTCTTCCTGTTTAGGGCTGGGTACGAGTCTTCTGATTTCTGTCTATAAACAGGAGTTATGTTTTATATTCTTTCTTATAGCTTTTCATATGCAATACCTGTCTCACACATCTCTTCTTTTCATCTTTATTTGCCTATTTCCTTTCATCTTTATTTTTTTTTCACTAACTACTTAAGTACTCTAACAAGTCTCTGCTCCCAGCTAACACTTGCTTATAAGGCTAGAATGAAGTTTCCTATTCTCACACCACCAACTGGTGATGGTGTATATTGGTTGAACCTTTAGAAGAGTAATTTGGAAATATTTTTCTAAATCCTTAAAAATCTGTATATTATATTCCCAGTAATTCTACTTCCAGAGAAATATCCCAAGTAAATTATAGAGATGCACTGAAAATTATTAGACAAGGATATTCATTACTGCATTATTTATAATAGTGAAAACTTAGAAATCACCTAATTGCCAAAAATAGGAAAAGAATTTAAAAGACATCAAATTTTAAAATGGAAAGAAATACAGCAAAATATTAACAGTGGTTTTGTTTGGATATCTCTGGAGTTTCTCTGGTTATCTCTGCAGTAGCAATGATTTTTATTTTCTTCTTTGTTGTTTTCTATTTCTTACAATGTGCATATAAATGATGTGAAAGAGGTTATAAAAATGAAGTTTCTCATCTCCCTAGCCTGGCTATTTTGTATTGCTCTACAGTATTTCCACTCAAGGATTCAAAATACATAGTTACAGGTTCAGACAACTGTCACGTTAACCAGAGAAGTCTATAGGGACAGCCACACACAAGACCTTCCCATATATATTTGAGCAGAAAAGCCTAAGAGCTTATTTGACCAGTTAATGGTCTATTTAGAAGAGGAGAGATTGAAGCCAAACTTCCTGAAATTAGCCCACTATCGGCATACCAGCATAGGGAATGTAGTTGCCAAACCCGCTACAAAACCCCTCTTGTTGTCATCATTGTCCCTGCAGTGCTGAAGAAATGGCTAAGTGACAAGATGTCTCTGCAGATAAAGGCAGTTGGGAAGAAACAACAGTTAACCGAGAAAAACAACGGCTTTCTTCAAAATATAGATGCGGATGAAGGTGCAATGGAGAAGTAAGCCAGCGCTGAGCTCTCAGGAGCAGTTTCTGGAGGCCTGTCTGGAGACTTCATCGGGCCAATAGGACTCAAATAATGAGTTTTCCAAGTTCAGGATTAAGGATGACATTATTCTCTACAATTCTTCTAATTTGACCTCATGAGTGTTTATTGTGGTAGGATCTGTGAGACACTACAATCACAAACTAGGCAGATATTAGTTGAAAAGAAATGGTCGAGACTCTAGTCTAAATTTACAAAAATACTTTTTTTGTTTTGTGTTTTCAATACCTCCACTTGCTAAAGGCATAAACCATTTGAAATATTTTCTAGAGTAGAGGAAGTCCAAATATTCATGTAAGTACATATATGCATTTTTAAATACAGGATAAAAAATGGATACTAATATAAACCGATGGTTAATAATCTTTTTAAATAGGAAAAACTTTTTTAAAGTAGATTTTCCAGGCCCCCTCATACATCAAAAAAGCTATTATGATATCAAAGATGTTTGAAAATGCATTTATAATTTACTAATAACAGTAGGGTATATATTTAGAAACTTTGAATAGTGTTTATTAATGTAAACAATACTTATTCAGTCTATAGAAATGTATGTAGATTCCAGGACTTCTTTCTATGCAGGGTAGATATAGAGTGCCCACAGACTGGGAGCACTGTCATAAACCTCCATTACAAATATACTGTGATTCCTTCAGAAGTATATGTGAGTGTGTGTGTCCGTGTGTATATTCTTATATACACATATATGCATTCCAGCAAAATAATAATAGTCCAATAGGGAATTGGCAAAGGATATCAACACAATTATCAAGGAAAAAAATACAAATGAGTTTTATACATACAGGTAAAGATGCTCAACCTCACTCATAAAAAGGATAAAACTAAAATGAGATACCAATTTAAGCATACAGGATTGGAAAAGATAAAAACCTTTAATAATACATGGTTGTAGAAAAAGAGTGGAAAAGAGGAATTCTTATCATTTTTTTTTCTGGAAATGTAAGTGGATTTAACCTCTTGAGAGCGTAATTTGGTAAAATCTATCAAAATTTAAAATACACATATGTTGACCCAGCAATTCTATTTTTAGGGTTATTCAATAGATATACTTGTACATATACACACTGACATATAGATGTGTAGGGATAGTCATTGCAGCATTGGTTATAGTAGCAATTGATTGGAAACAATCTACGTATCCATTAATAAATACCGATTAGCAAATTATTAGAGAGACACAGGATAGAATACCATATAACCATTTTTAAAATGAGGTGACTTTGTATGTACTAATATGAAATGGACTCCAAGATAGGCTGTTAAAAAAATATGTGGTACAGAATATTATGTATAATATCCTTTCGTTTATATTTAAAAAGGCATATGTATTTACATAAACTTAGATGCTTATTTATATATAAAATCTCTGTAGAAGAATCAAGAAACTAGTAAACATTGGGGAAGGACATCTAGGGGCTTGAGATCAAGATGATATCATAGACTTACTCGTTTCTGCACAGTCTTTTGAACCACATGACACTTTTTAATTCTACTTTTTAAAAAGAATTGATTATTATACACATTTGTGCATGTGTACACACACAGCTGCACAGCTGCAATAGCTTTGCAATATGGAATATCACTGGTAAATCGTGTATTGATTCAGTCAACAGATATTTATCCAGCCTCTCTATTCCTATCTTGTACAATAAACTGTGCTAGACATCACTCACACAGAAAAAAATCAGAGCAAGGATAGTGGGTGCTTTTGGGTCCCGGAAGGATTCCAGTGTTCTACCTCTAGAAATGTTTAGGACAGACCTAAACTGTAGACCGAAGACATAATCACAATATCTGTTCTGATTGTGTGCCTTACAGTTTGCTAAGGGAATTTAACAAAATGGACCACTTCTCGGACAGATCAGATGTTGAGGAAGGCATCTTCTCTGAAAACTCTCAAACTGACTACCTTCAAGAGGTGGAGACTAAAAAATGGGTAAGGGAGAAACTTAAATGTCACAGTGGGGGAAAAAAGGAACTTTATTTTTCATATCTCAAAGCAGTAAGGAACTCTGCGAGGGTTTCCTTATAACAAATAGGTGCAGGATGTTCACAGCTTGAAACCAGAAGAGACATTGCCTCCCCCAAGGGCTGCTGTCATAACAAAAGAGACTTAGTAACCTTCCCATGCAAAAATCTGTGCAGCACTTGTTACTTTTGTCCTTGAGATTTGTGACATTTTCCACCTTAGAGCAAATTGCTGTATGTAAAATTGCCCTCTGCTCACAGATTGTCTTCCAATAGAATGAGTCAGAAAGATCTATTTACTCCTTATTCAGTCTGAATCTCTCTCAGTCTTTGAAGTTCAGTCACCCAGCTGATGTGGAATGAAGAAAGTTAAGACAAAGCCTGAGCTTGTCCTGGAAAGAGTTTATGCTTTCACTACCATTTAGATCAAAGCAAAGGCATGGCCGAGATCCCTTTTATTATTGATGAGCCAATCTCTCCATAGATTCCCCAGGCTATTGGCTACAGAGGAAGGTGGTTTCAACCAGTCAGAAAAACATAAGGAAAGGATGGAGTGGGACTTTCTTGCTCCCAGGCCCCAAAGGAAGCTTAGGATCCATCTGTCTACTTCTCTTTTGAATATATTTTGAAATTGAGGATGGCTAACTCAGCAAACCCACAGAAGGAAAGGTTCTCAAAGAATATTCTAAGCTGAACTTTACCTTCAAGGACTCTACAGTAGGTAAACAACAACAACAACAACAACAACAACAACACCCCAAAGAAATAGAAGGCGTGAAAGAATGGAGGTAGAGGTCTGGAGAATAGATAATAATGAGACAAACAAAAAGTGAAAGGAGAGATAGACAGCCAGACAGATACCTTTTATGGAAAAAAAATAAATAAATAATAGAAACTGAATTAGAAGGGGAGTCTTAGGATTAAGTTTTCAGAAAGTCTGAGAATGAGAAAAGAAAAATAAAGAAACTGATGTATGGGGGGGGCTATGATCTCAGGGAACATGTGAATCAAAGGTATTACTTTGCAAATAGTATCATCTGATTCTTTGTGGGTGGCTTGTCCCTGGACTCCGGGAATATGCTGCTATCATTGGACCTACTCTGCCACGACACCTTCCCTGCATTCACCATCAGTGTGCCCTGCTGAATGAATTCTGTTAGTCAGTGAACTGTG
Source organism: Pteropus medius (assembly GCF_902729225.1). NCBI lineage: Eukaryota > Metazoa > Chordata > Mammalia > Chiroptera > Pteropodidae > Pteropus > Pteropus medius. The sequence continues at coordinate 12,701,432 of NW_024349519.1, read as the reverse complement.
ACACCATCACTTGTTGACTCAGGACAGAATAAGTCTAATTAGAGAATAAAATTATTCATTCTGTAAGAGTTTCTCAAGTAGCCCATAGTCTCAGGGTATAAGGCATATAGATTATTTCTTACAAACTTCAAATCAGGGCACAAGGTTTAACAAAAGGTTTAAAAAGTTTTTATGATTGTATTTCTTTATATTAATTTATTTCTAAGGAAAATTCTGTAATTACATAAAAATAAATCACATGCAGTTACATAGTTAACAAATGAGTATTAATAAATTAGGCTCTCTGCTGATAAAATGACAAATATATGACTTCTTAAGGAAGAAACATTTTTCTTATTCTCTGGAAGCAAATCAGAAGGTCTCTACTTTTCAGAATCTTACATTTGTCTTTTTATAAGGGAAGAATATAAGATTTAAAGGACAAATTCAGAAAACGGAGAAAGTTAATAGAAGTTAAAAAATTTTAATTGTTGGTTTAATTAACAAAATAGACATTAGCCAAACTGCCAAAGATGCCATATCTAATCATCCGAGCCCCCCAAAATATTTACAAATGAATATTTTGCTCTGCTTTCACATTTTCTGATCCTGGCACTGCTCTATACAGTGTTGATTTCAAGTGTCAGGTGAGTGAACATACTTTCCTATTTTCTGCTTTTATTTGCATCTCTCACGAGCAGAATGTATTTGCTTACTGCTGAAGTCTATTTATTCTAAAACCACTTATTTTGCATCGACTATGTGCTAGGCACTGTCAAGTGCTGAGGATACATATATATCAAATCCTTTCACTTCAGTGAGCTCTCACACTTGGAGGGACTCAGACAAGGAAATGGCTATGTATGATAAATTCATGCTTGGAGTAGCAGATGTGCTACACAGTCATGGCAGGGGCTGCACAGGGAGATGGATGACTGGGAATATGACAACTGAGTTTTGAAGGATAAACTGAATGGGAGCAAATCATTTTAGAAAGATGGGACAGCACACGCAAAGACAAAGGGGCCAGAGAGAAACTGTTCTGAGAGAGGAAGGATAAAAGAAAAGGCGTGAAGGGCAAGCAGGTAGGCCGGACACTAAGGAAGTGGAGATAGAGCAGGATGCAGACTGGAAGCCGGATGCGGATAGGATTCAAGAATTGATGAGGACTGGCAGCAGGGATGCCACGAAGAACAGAGGGAAAAGACATAGATTTAAAAGATAGGTATTCTTGGGCTTGGACACAGTGGATATGACATGGGTAATGAAGAGAGAAAAGAATGTCTCCCGTGAAAACTCAAGAACCAATTCCAGGGTTCTGGCAGAGGCATCTGGATAGATAAGGAATCAATTATGCAAGATGGTGAACATGGACAAAGTAGAGGGAAAATAAGATGTATTCAGTTTTTTGTTTGCTGAATCTGAGGTGCCTATGAAACATCCAAAAAAGAAATATAAGCCCTTCAAAGAGCTGCACATAAATGGAAAGTAATGCCCTCAGGCTGTGTATTTCATGCAAGCACATGTTCAGTTTGTTATTAAAAACATACTCACATAACTATGTGTTCAATCCTGCAGATTTAAAAAAATCTCTTATTTCTATTGTGCTTTTCAACTCTTTTGTGGTGTATTAACCATGACAATGAATTGGTTGATGAAGATAAGAAATATTATCATAGAAAACTGGACATAGAACCTCAGAGGTGATCTGGTCCAATTTTCTTATTCCAGAACAGGAAACTGAATGTTAGAGTAGTTAGTTGGTTCAACATCCATAGCAGTAGAACAAGGCTTAGAATTCAGGTTCTCCAATTCCCAATGTAGTGTTCTTTTTTCACACCACAGTGCTTCTGTTGCTTTTGAATATCTTAGCAAAAGATTTGGTGGGAAGAAATTGAAACCGTGAATGCTTTTTATTTTCACAAAGAGATAGTTAAGATACAGTGGAGTCATATGATACTTGGAACATCTAGCCTTAGTTTCTTCATCTATGTATGTGATAATTATCCCTACATCACTGGTGAGGTGCCGATGGGTTGTGGAAGTGGCAGTGGTATGGACTAGATATTTCTTAGTCTGAATCCTGGATATAGTGAAAAAAGTCATGGCCTTGGAATCAGAAAAACTAGTTCAAGTTCTGGTCCATACACTTACTAGCCATGTGTATTGGTTCCTTGTAGTTGCTGTAAAAAATTACCACAAAGGTGGTGACTTAAAACAACAAAAACACATTCTCTCATTGTGCTGGAGGCCAGAATTCTGAAATCAAGTGCTCAGCAGAGTCACGCTCCCTCCGAAGGCTCTAGGAAAGAATCCTTTCTTGCCTCTTCTAGCTTTCGGCGGTGGCTCCAGACATTCCTTGGCTTGTGGCTGCCTCTATTTTCATATGACCTCTGTGTTTGCATTTTCTTTTCTGTCTCTCACTGGGACACTTGTCATTAAATTTATGGCCCACTCAGGATTTCCAAGATAATCTCATCTTAACATCCTTAAATTAATTACATCTGCAAAGACTTTTTCCAAATAAGGTCACATTCACGGGGTCTTAATATTAGGATATGGACGTATCTTTTTAAGGTGACCACTATGCCATACAACCTTGAGAAGATCACTAAATGTGAATGGCCAAGGGGATTTCAATAATTACCTTTGTCCACCTCGAGGTTATCATGAGAAGTAACAGAAAGAATGCATATGAAAGAAATTTATTAAGTGTTATGTGGATGTTAGTCATTTGTATTGACTTGGCCAGAATTTATACAGATATTTTAATAAAAGATTGATTTGTTCTCCCCCCTCCAACTTTTTCTCCTTCCAGTTTAAAAATAGTTTTGTTGAAACATAAGAATTTCAGACTGAACTTCTTCAAAGGGCAGAGGAAATATTTCAGAGTGTAGTTACTAAAGAAGAGAAATGTTCGAAGATAAATCCTTGTCAATTGTGTGCATGCACAGACTTGAAATACCAGAAAATGCCTTGAATGTTTCTCTATAACAAGGCAAAGGATAAAGAAAGAGAGAAATTTTGTGGGTCAAACTGAGAGTAGGATTTCCCCCAGAACTCTTTATTATGAAAAAATTTAAATAAAGAGAAAACTTAAAAGAATTGTATGATGATTATTCACATTCTCACACTTATACTTTAAAATTGTTGCCATTTGTCACATTTGTTTTATCTTTATATATGTAAATGGAATTTTCTGAACCTCTTAAAAGTAGGTCAAAGACAACAGATACTTCATCCCTGTTTATTTCAGACGGCATCTCTAAAAATAAAGACTTTCTTCTAATAACCAAAATATCATTATCACATTAGGAAAATTAGCAATAATTTCATAATATATTCTAATATTCTCAATTCTCAAAATATTCTCTCAATTGTCCCACAAATGTCTTTTGTGGCTATATTTTTTTTAAAACCAGCATCCAAACAAGGTCTATGAAATATATTTGGTTATTTTATTTCTCTTTTAATACAGAATAATCCCACTCCCTCTTTCTTTTCTTTGACACTGACTTTTTTGAAGAGACCGGTCATCTTATTTGGGTGGAGTGCTGGAGTCCATGGACGAATGGAGTTTTAATACTCATCAACACTTCAAAGAGCTCTGTCTGTGGACATGAATGTTCTACATGTCCCTGTCCCAGCCTTCCTCTGTCAATGGAGCAGGAGGCCAGGTCTGCTTATCTTATAAATGCATTAGAAGGCTCCAGAGAGGTCTATATGCTTGCCCCCAGAGAAGAGGGAATGGGTAGGCCAGAAGGACCCCAGCCACTTGTGATAACACTTTTGTTCTGTTTTGCTTCTTTCATCTTTATCAGAATATGTTGGAGCTGGAGGCTGAGCATAACCAGGACCTGAAGAGTGAACAGGATGAGGAAGAAACAGTTCAACATGAGGATCCTCAAGTGTCCACCTCTTTGGAGTTTTCAGAGGAGAACATCACTGAACTGTAAGCCTTGATACATGCAAGAGGGAACACGTAATAATGTTTTGTGGAGGGGGAAATAAAATTTCACAGAGGACTTAGAGCAAGCCTGAAAGATTTAAAATCCATACATGAATCGAACCATGAAGCACTCATGTGCACAAGTAACTACATTACAGCAAGAATACAGAATAAGGACATTCTAGGGATACAGGCAGAGCCATGGGGTGCTCTTTGAAAACTTTTCTTTGAAGCCTGGAATTAATACATATCTTGTCATTCTCAGATAATTTTCTAGATAGAGAAAGTACTATAATTATCATTAAAAATATATTGTTAAGTGCTTGTAGTCCTTTTCCCTATTTCATACCTCTCCTTCCCACCTAAGATGCAACCACTGTCCTGAAATCAATACTTATCATTCACTCCATACAGAGAAATCTAAAAAAATACATATATATTTACTAAATGTAAAATATGCTTTATTTCCTCCGGCCTTATAAAGATCTGTTAAAATGGATATTGAATAAACTCCCAAACTTCTTTCTGAGGCCTAACTGCCTATCTGGCCTATTTTGATGACAGAAAATGAATAAAAAGACCAACTTGCTATTCAGAGGGAGAGGGTTTAGGGCCATGTGTGGCATTCCCAATTGCATACGTAAAAACTGATCATAATAATATTTCTGCAGGAGTCAGGAGAACATGTTCTTCCAGCTAAACCACTGGAATACACAGATGGGTCTACAAGTGAAAGAACTCGGAGCTGATCACATAGGCTGGATGGAGAAAATTAACAATATTATACAAAAAATAAACATAACAGAAACCACAGTGAAGAGGTAATTGTAGGGTGTTGAGGTTGGTCAGAAAATAATGAAAATTTCATAGCTTCAGAAATTTAGGAAACTCTGGGTTTAAGTTCCCCAATGATCCTTGAGTTTTACCCAGTACGACATGAAAAAATATTAAAATATGTTTGTTTAATGCATATCTGAATTTAAGTGGAAAGTTATAAAACAGAAAAGATAAAATTAATTGTTATTTATCTAGTCACTGGTATAACAAGAATGGGCTTTGGAGTCAGAGGGACCCAAATTTGAATCCTGACATTGACATTTCTTGGATAAGTTTATCAACCTTTTCTAAGCCTTGACTTTCATTTTCTGTAAAAAAGGCACTAATGACAGCCACCTCATTGGTTTCTTGTGGGGATTAAATAAAATACTGTAGGTAAAAATATAAATACAGTGTCTGATATACAATAAACAATAAATGCAAGCTGTTCTCAGAAATAATTTCCCCTGGCCTTCTGAACCATCCAATCACCTCCCAAACTCAGGGCTACCCTTCTTCTAGATGTTTTCTCACCTTTTAGTAAAATATCTCCTTCACATTCAGTTAAACAATTCCATGTCTTTCTGTTAAACGTGTCTTCACAACAGCCTTCTTCTGACCATCCTATTCAAAAAGGCTCTTTTTTTCATCCAAAGCACTAATAATATTTGTTTTTTAAAAGAGTCTGTTTTTGTTTAAAACCTATATATTAAATTTATTTTCCATTTTTAAAATTAAAGCATAATTTACATACAGTAATTTTTTTAACTTTTTATTTATTTAATTAATTATTTATTTTTAAATTAAGTTTATTGGGGTAACATTGGTTAATACAATTATATAATTTTCAGGTGTATATTATAACTTGATATCTGTATATTCTATTGTGTTTTTACCGCCCAAAGTCCAGTTTCCTTCAACTACCTTATATTTGATCCCTTTTACCCACTTTACCCTTCCCCTACCCCCTATATTTGACCCCCTTTAACCATCTACCTTTCCCTTCCTCCCCCACCCCCTACCCTCTGGTAACCAGTCTATAGTCCATGTCCATGAGTCTCTGTTTGTTTGTCCTGCTCGTTTGTTGCTTTTAGGTTTATAACCCACATATAAGTCATATCATGTGATTTTCAACTTTTTCGTCTGGCTTATTTCTCTTAGCATGATTATTTTGAGGTCTATCTATGTTGTTGCAAATGGTGGTATTTCATCTTTTCTTTTGGCTGAGTAATATTCCATTGTATATATGTACCACAACTTCTTTAGCTAATCATCTATCATAGGACACTTCAGTTGCTTCCATATCCTGGCCACTGTGAATAATGTTGCTATGAACTTCGGTGTGCAAATATCTTTTCAGATATGAGTTTTCAAGTCTTTGGGGTAAATACCCAGAAGAGGGATTGCTGTATCATATGGTAGATCAATTCTTAGTATTTTGAAGAACCTCCATACTGTTTTCCATAGTGGCTGTACCAATTTGCAATCCTACCGGCAGTGTATGAGGGTTCCTTTTTCTCTGCATCCTCTCCAACATTTGTTACATATAGTAATGTTTTTTATTGTAAGGTTTCTGTAAGTTTTGAAAAATGCACACAGTTGTATAGACACCACAGTGAAGATATAGAACATTTTTATCACTCTGCAAACCCCTTATACCCTTTTATAGTTAACCACTCTTCCTGGCTAAGCTGCTGGTAACCACTGATTTCTAGCCCTTTTCCAGTTGTCACATAAATAAAATCATGCAGTAGATAACCTTTTGAATCTTTCTTCTTTCACTTAGCCTAATGCATCTGAGATTCCCCCACGCTGTTCCATGATCAGTAGTTTGTTTCTTTTTGTTGCTGAATAGTATTCTATTGTATAAATATACCACAGTTTATCCATCCACTAATTGAAGTATATTTAGATTTTTTGGCAACTATGAATAAAGACACTGTAAACATTCACATATAGGTTTTTGGCTATTCTTCTTTTTGCTTTTTGCTGTATTTTAGAATCAGCTTGCCAATTCTGTGATTAGAACTACCATTAATCTACAGGTAAATTTGGGAAGAATGAGCATTTTAGCAACATTGATTCTTCTAGTGAATGAATGCAGTATATCTATTTATTAAGTCTTCTTTGATTCCTTCCTTCCGTTTTGTATAGTGTTTACTATACAGGTATTTTATACTTTGTTAGATTTGTGCCTATGTATTTCATGTTTCCAATGCTACTATAAATTATACTTAAAATTTTTCAATTTCCATATAGAAATACAACTGATTTTTGTATATTGACCTTGTGTCTTGCGACCTTATTAAACTCATTTATTAACTCCAATAGTTTTTACAGGTTATTTGTTTTTTTCCACATGGATAATCATGTCATCTGCAAGTAGAGACTGGTTTATATCTTCCTTTCCAATCTGTATGCCTTTTACTTCTTTTTGTTGCCTAATTGTATTGGCCAGAGTCTCTAGTACAATGTTGAATACATAGGGTGACAGCAGACAGAAGACATGCTTACCATGTTCTCAATCCGACAGGGAAAGCATTAAATGTGATGTTAGCTGGGCTTTTTTTTTTTTTTATGTCATTCTTTGGATTGAGAAATTTTCTTATATTCCTACTTTACTGAGATGTTTTTAAAATCAGAATGATACCAAATTTTTAAAAATAGCTTTCACTGTTTACAGTCTTAACATGGAAAATTATAATGACTAATTTTTGAATGCTGAACCAGTCTTAAATTCCCAGAATAAACCCTACTTGCTTATATTATATTATCCTTTTTATATGTTGTAGGATTCACTTTACTACAATGGAATTTTTACATGTTTGTTAATGAGAGATATTGGTCCACTTTTTTTATATTGTAATGTCTAGTGTTAGTATCATAATAATACTTACTTCACAGAAAAAAATTGAGATGTTTTCCTACTTGTTTTATTTTCTGGATGAGTTTGTGTAAAATTGTCATAATTTCTTCCTTAAATGTTTGGTTGAATTCACCAGTGAGGTCATAGTGCCTGGAGATTTCATTGTGGTAAGATTTTTAACTCCTTTTAGTTACCCCTTTATAGCCATACCCATTCTCTCCCACTCTTCCCTAACCTTTGGCAACAACAAATCTGTTCCACATGTCTATAATTATGTCATTTCATGAATATTACATAAATTGAATCATACGATATATATTCTTTTGAGACTGGCTTTTTCACTCGGCATAATTTCTTTGAGCTGTTGCATGTATCAATATTCCTATCTATATTTGTATATAGTTTGGTTAACCATTTACCCAGTTTGGGGCTACTGTGAAAAAAAGCTACTTTGAATAATCATGTGTGAAAATAAGTCTTCATTTTTCAATTGTCCAAGAGTGAAATAACCAGGTCATGTGCTAAGTCTGTTTTTAGTTTTGACAGAAACTGCCAAACTATTTTCCAGAGTGGTTGTACCCTTTTACATTCTCATCACCAATGTATGAGTGATCCAATTTCTCCACATCCTCATCCACACTAGCATTTAGCATTATCACTATTTTAGACATCTGATAATGTATAGTGTTATCTCATTGCAGTTTTAATTTGCAAATCTCTAGTGGCTAATGGTGATGATGTGTTTATTTCACATGTTTATTTGCCATCTATATATCTCCCTAGTGAAATGTCTCTGCATGTCTTTTTTTTTTCATTTTCTAATTGGAAAGTTCATTTTTTAATGTTGAGTTTTGAGAGGTTTTTATATTTCCTAGATGTAAGACCTTTGCCAGACATGGGACATGCAAATCTATTTAACAGTCTTTAGCAAAGCAAAAGTTTTCAATTTTAATGAGGTCCAGTTTATCAATGTTCCTTCATTATCAGTAATGCTTTTGGTGTCAAGTTTAAGGTCTCTTTGCTTAGTCCTAGTTCTCTAAGATTTTCTGTTGTTTTTCATTTCCCCCTCCGACCCTAGAACTTTAACTAAGCTTTCATTTTAATCATTTAAATCTTTTGCTCCTGTATCCAGTTGGGTCTTACATTTCTTTACTATTATCTAAATTATTTAGAGTGTGTTTTACTTTTTTGAACTGCATTTATGTCTTCCCATTCCAACACAATCACTGTCCAAGAGTTCTCTTACATAGGAATAGAATTTCACTTGTGAAAGATTCAAAATTATCTTTCTAAAACATATCAAAAAAGATTGTCCACTAAGTGATTTTTCTTAATCCATGGACTTAGCCCATCTCTTGGTCTGTTTGCAGCTTATTAAATGAGGTGGTATCCTTGGAAGGCCAAATCGAAAAGCTGGAGTCACACCAGGACTTTGACCCTGCTCAGGGAACAAACATTGAGGTAAGCCGGAGGCTTGGAGAGGACAATCTGGGAGGTTGTGGGGACTCTGCCACCTCTTCCCACCCCTTCTATTGTTTAACAGGTCATAACAAGAATTAAAACCCATCTTCTGACACAGGAGGAACGCTCTCTTGTGGTCAGTTTTCACCGTGTACCACCACTTCTATTCTCTGATGACACAAAAACTCTAGATTTTTCTATTCTGTCTAGAAGCTCAGGCAGACAAATTTAATAAGTTTATTTCTTGATGCCATTTTAAGATAATGATGAGTACTTTAAGGGAAAACTTCTCTTTCTAATCTTTGTATCCCAGCACCAAACATTACAGAGAAGATAAATGGGAAATAATTATTCGTGAAGACCTGCAGCCTTAGAATGTAAGAGATATATTAGTCTTTGATTTACTTATCAAGAGTTCTTATGTTGTTTTTCACTATCTCCAAAGTTTTCCTGTTGTTTTATCTCCTTGCATTTCTTAGAGACTCTTTTCTAAGAAAGGTTTAATTTTTCCTTTTTGGAATGTTGAAAAAGTAGTGATCAAATTTGGATAAGAATTAGACTTTAGAGCCCTGGCTGCTAGTTTTTCTGCTCTACAAAACTTCAGGTCTTTGAAGAAAAGTCTCTCAAAAAGGAAAAATCTGTATCTAGCTACCTCTTTATTGAAACTGTCAGCCTCTGCTTTAGCTTAAGCCAAAGAATTTAGGTGGCTTTGGAAGAAGTAAAGGAGAAATGTCTCTTATTGTAGAAAAGTAATGTTTATTTAGACCCCTTACATATTAAAAGCCATCTATAGATCAGCACAGATTTATCACCAAGGAAAAAATGAACTTTTAACCACAATTTAGTGTAATGTTCTAAAGTGGCAACCTGATTTTGTGCTGGTTGAGAAGTCAAGAGTTATTTTCACTATCCTTAGGCTCTGGAAATAACAAACTATGCACAGAGGGAAGAGGACAAAGTTCAAGATATATTCTGCCTTAGAAAATTTCCTCCAAAACCCAGCCATATTAAGGAATGTGGATTTCAGCAGGAGGTAGGGATAGGGAGGGATGAATATCAAAAGAATGAAGAGAAAGAAGAGCACAAAGATAAATAAAAGATTAAAAAAACAAACCAACAAGGCCTTAAAGATAATATGAAAGATATCACAAATATGTATGGAGATATGCAGTTTTATATGCCCTTAAAAAAAACAGGCGTGAATTTAAAAAACCAAAAACAGCCCATCTGATGTGTAGATAAACTGCGGTACATGTTATATGATGGAATACTACTCAGTGGTTAAAAGGAATGGACTTCTTAATCATCTAACGACATCAATGAATCTCTGATGCATTATGCTTAGTGAAAGAAGCCCAACCCACAAGATTACCTACTTCATAATTTCATTTCTGTAACATCTGAAAAAGGCAAAACTATAGGAAAAGAAAATAGATTAGTGGTTGCTAGAATGGAGTGGGGAAAGGGTGGAGAGGATTGACAAAAGGGCACAAGGACATTTGGGGTATGTTAGTTATATTCCATACCTTGTTGTGGTTGTGATTACATGACACAATGCACTTGTCCAAATTCATAGAACCATGCATTTTTAAAGGTGAGTTTTTTTGTATGTAAATTATAACCTCAATAAATATAACTTTAAAGAATTGTCACAAGTTCTGTCCTCGGAAGGTCTAAGACTGATGGGAAGGCCTGTGTAAAAACACATGTAGTAATATAATGCATAAGAAACTTTAAATATAAGAATATTTAATAAGAAATTGTTACAGATGCAAAGTCAGTAGGAACGGCTGTAGATTTACTCTGGTGAAAATCGTTAGAAATAGATAGAGGAACAGCAAACATAGCATGGAAAAATTAAAGGAGAACTAAGTTAACAAAGTTTAAAAATGTTACATGTATTACCTCATTTATTTCTCATGAAGAAATGGAATGATTTAGAAAGCCATGAAAGGGGAAGAGGAAAAGATGGTAAAAATATTTAAACACATACACACCAGAAACAAATTTAAAAGATCTTTAAGCTGAAGAAAGGAATTCGAGGTGGCTTTGGGTGTTGCCTGATAACTGATCCCCTCCCCACGAGTCCTGAAAGCTTTCTGAAATCTCCATATCCACGTCTAGGCTTTCATTATGAGACTGACTCCTATCTCTTTTCTAAGCAATTAAGTCACACAATTCGGGGGTTAGTGATGAATGAACTTGTTCAAAAGAGTATAGACTATACATTCTCTACAGCTGTTTGAAAGTAAATACCCTTAATACTCATATCCAACCAGCACAATGCCTAGCTCAATGGCCACTTACATAGGATGTGAACAATAACATCATGTTGATTTGATTTGATATTGGCTTTGGAGATCAAGATCCACAACAGTATGGAAAAAAATAGTTTCTATTAAATCTCAAACTTTTTGATCATGAATGAGCTTTCTACTAAATATCATTATTTGTTTTGTTTCAATTTCGCACATCATTCTTTACAACTTTTGCTTTATATCCTTTGTTTTAAAGGAGAAGATCACGGAAATTAAAAAGCAATTAGGAGAAATGGATAACAAATTTGTCCAGGTAATGATAAAATGGCTTTATAATTAAGAAAGAAGAACAGTTCTTCAAAGAAATCTCAGATTTAGAAAATTTTAGTGAATGGAATTTAAAACTCGATGAAAGATAAACAAAGAATTTTAGACCTAGAAGGGAACTTGCTGTCATTTAATCTATACCTTCATTTTCAAAAGAGAAAAGCATAACTCAGAAACAAGAGGTGACTTGCCCATACTTCTGGGTGAAAAGACCTAGTCTCGTTCTTGCTCTCCCATTAAAAATACAAGTAAATAAATATGTGTATATGGTGCTATATATTTATATATTTAATATACATTTACATATGTAAAAATATTTAATATATATTTTTAAATATATAAATACATGTATGTATTTTCTTCTAACAAAGGTAACACATGCTTATTTTAATACTTAAAACATTATAGAATGTTTTCATATTAAAAAATAAAAAATTATCCCACTAACTTGATAATAAACACTGTGCACATTTTAGTATATTTTAAAAATCTTTCTATACATATATTTACATATTACTTTTATTTTTATGGGATTTTGTTACCATATGTTCTGCAACTTGCTTTTTTCTCCTAGCATTTTTTCTTCAACAACTTTCTATGCAACTAGATGTCATTTTACCTTTTCACTGTTTATATAATGTGGGATCTGATTTTTAGATGTATCAAATTTATTTTGTTGGATATTTGGGGCGTTTTAATCAATGTTAGCTATTATAAATTATGCCTCAGAAATCCATATCTTTGCTTGCTTTGGCAAGTACTTCTTTAAAAATCAATTTCTAGAAATGGCACCTCTAGAACCCATTTTTCTTGAATCCCTAAACACTCTCCTTCCTGCTATAGCTCTACTTTTCAACTCATGCTGCAAGTCTATTATGGGATGATCAATTAAAAGCCTTTAAAACGTTCTACTCCTGACATATGGCAATTAGCATTCATGTCTTAGAAAGAGGTGGTTTGCTTTCAGCCTGTCTCTTGATCTTACTGGTAGAAACCAACCAAAAACCATCTGTTATTTTTATCTGACAACCTATAGGAGACATAGGAAGGAAAGAAGAAACAGACCTTTTTATGGATAGCTCTCTTGCTAAACCATAAGGCCCGAATATTCAAACTGACATAATGTGGACTTATATTTATTATATATTACAAATTTTAAAATATTTAAAAGGTATATAATTTTCCTTTTTTTCTCAGAAACAGATTGTTTTTCCAACTAGTATCCTGATGGATATTTTTTAAGGAGCAAGGGAAGAGTATCGAATAGAGAAAAAGATGACATAATAAGCAGCATTTATATAAATTTATACTTTTAAAATATTAAAAATAATTTTATTAATCTTTTGGTTATTCCTCCTACAATTTATTACAATTACTCTATGATCTTGCTCTAAGAACAAGGATTTTACTCAGTAAAAGGAAGTTTCATTAAAGCCACTTTACAAATAAGTGGTGTCAAAATGAGTGAGGTTTTATTGTATAAACTAGAAAAACATAATTTCTATTTTACCCAAATTGTGGGTGTCTTTTCAGGCAGATGCTTGTAATGAAGCTCATGAATTAAAGGAGAAACTTGTTGCAAGAATAGAGGTAAGATTTCATAGTTACACGTTTAAATAATGATAAAATAATACAATTTATATCTATGTACAGAGATAATTCTTTCCCTGGTGTCTTTCTAGCCTTATCACTGTCTTCTCCACCTCCTGGTTTTCTGCTTTGAGCCAACAGCACATCTCACAGGTCTCACAGGTCCGGTGTACCCGCAAGCCCTCATACTCCTTCCACATCTCCTCCAATTGGAGCTTATCCTCCATGTGTGCACACACATTACCCATTCTTCAAGGTTCAGCTCAGAATGTCATCTCCTCTTCCAGACCTTCCCTAACCACCCCTACCTAGAAAAATGATTCCATTTCTGAACTCCTCCTACAAGATCTTATACATTGAGGTAATTGCGAATGAGTGAATGAAATAATAAATGAATAAATCGACCTGTTACCTGCTCAGAGGTGCTTAATCATCCCACCTTCTAGAGTAGATATCCTACCACCAAACCTCAGCTACTTCATCTCATCACCTTATTTATCTTCTCTTTAGCATGTATTTTAATTTATATCTAATATGTGTGTCTATTTATTTTATTTTTTTATTAAAAATTATTAGGGTGACATTGATTAACATAATCAAGTAAGTTTCAAGTGTACAGTTCAGCAGTATACATTGCATTGTGTGTTCACCACCCAAAGTTAGATTTCCTTCTGTCACCAAATATTTGACCCCTTTTACCCTTATCTGCCTCCTCCAGACCCATATATGTTTTTAGTTGTTGATTGATCGTCCCCTAGCTCCAACAAATGTACATGTAATTCCTTGTCTAGTTTGTCTTTTAAAAGCTCATGCAAAAGAATGCACATTCCTTGTTTATTTTGTTAAGCATTGTATCCTAGAGGAGCACCTGCTAGGAGTCACTCAATAAACATGTTTTATATAGACGAACAAATTGAATAAACAAATTCAGTGCAAGGATAAATATCTTCCTACATGAATTATCCAGTAGTTAAAGATCAGCATGTGGGTTTCATTTAATTTTCTGCCATGGCGCTGCCTTACTCTGTGAATGCATAAGTCTCTTTGTAATAGGTGATCTGCCTGCCAGTGACCTCCTCATGTGACTCACGTGTGATTTGCAGTGTGGGCCCCTGAGGTACTCTGGAGGAAAAGAACTCTGCATCATTGACAATAAGACTGACAGACACCTAGAATTATTTTTTAAAAGTGATAGTTGACCTTTTTTCCAGAACTTTTGCAAGGACATGTCTGTGCTGGATTCAAAACTGGGGATGTACCAAAAGCAAGCAGGGAACAGAGACTCTCAAAGTCCTGGAGAAGTGGAGCCCCTGCTTCTTCAGACTTCACCACCCCCCTTAGTGCAGAATTCTCCTCCTCGTATTACAATGTGGTAAGTCAGAGAAAGGAGGCCCCAAAATGTATTAACTATAGTAAGATTAAATTTCTTCGAGGACTGACTAAAAATTTGTTTTATCTTCTTTTATAAATTATCTATTCTCAGTCTTTAAGTCATAATATTTTTCTTATTTTAGATATGGATCTATTGCATTAGATATACAGATATAGATATGTAATTTTTTTTGTTATTGCTCTAGATAACTATATATACATAAATTTTAAAGGATGTTGTCTGCAAGCTGTGATGCAGTCACCTCCACCAAAAGAACATACCTGCTAAGCAGATTTGAAAAACCTTTATTTGCTGGACAGGGTACCTCTCTCGTACAGTAGTAAAGACATACATACCAGCAAATTCTGAGTTCTTTAATTCCTTTCTAGAGATGCCACACCATCATATATACCCTGAGTAGTAAGTATCCTTTTCTAAGAAAACTTCCAATTCTTTATCCCCAACCACAAACCCAGGTAGAATCTTCAGCTCTGTCTTTTGTGTGTGCACTGCATGTCATCCTGACATAGAGCTCACAGCATATAATTGCAATTAAATTATTTAAAATCTCTCTCCTCCTAATACTCCATGGGCTAGCTGAAGACACAAATCTTGATCATTTTGTAACATGAAGTACAAAAGATGTTCATCATGCTCAACAAATATTAAATTAATAAGTAACAAATGGTGTTAATGACAATGGAGGAGCAATAATTCCAGAAAATTTCCTCCTCCATAGAATTAATGAGAGAGCCGGAAAAAATGGTCAGAATTAGCTTTTTCAGAACTCTGTAAATTAAGGATCTAGTACTCAGAAGACATAAAGAACTCTTATAACTCAACAACAATGACAAAAAACAATCTAACTTGAAAAATGAGCAAAGGAGTTGAACAGACATTTCTTCAAAGGAGATACACAAATGGCCAATAAGCACATGAAAGTATGTTCAACATCATTGGTCATTAGAGAAATGCAAATCAAAATCATGAGATACCACTTTATACCACTAAAATAACCATAATTAAAAAGATAGACAATAACAAGCATATGGAGAAATCAGAACCCTCAGATATTGCTAGTGGGATTGTAAAATGGTGTAGCCACTTTGGAAAACAGCTTGGCAGTTCCTGAAAAGGTTAAACATAGAGCTACCATATGACTCAATCCTAGGTAGGTACTCAAAAGAATTGAAAATATATGTCTACAAAAAAAAACTGTATATAAATGTTCGTAACAGCATTATTCATAACAGTTAACAAGTAGAAACTGCAAATATTCATCAACTAGTGAGTAGGTAAACAAAATATGCTGTATCTATACAACATACAACCCCATCTCTACAACATGGGGTTCAGAATAAAGTACTGATATATGCTATAGCATGGATGACCCTTGAAAACATTTCGCTAAGTGAAAGAATTCAGACACAAAATTTCAGATATTATATGATTTTATTCATATGAAATGTTCAAAAAAGGAGAATCCATATAGATAGGAAGTAGACTAGTGGCTGGCAGACCTGGGAATTAGGAAGTGACTGCTCATGGGTATAGATTTTCTTTTTGGGGTTATAAAAATTTCTTGGAATTAGATTGTGGTGATGGTTGTACAAGCTTACAAATAAACTAAAAGCCACTGAATCGTACGCTTTAAAAGATAAATTGTATGGCAAGTGAATTATATCTCAAAAACAAACAGATAAATAAATGAATGCCTTTTTATTATTAATTATGTTATATGGGCAGATTATAACCCAACTGATTTGGTCACCTTTCATCATACCATTATATCTTAGCTAAAATTGCCTAAGATTTTGACCAATCTCTTGTCAGAGAACTGGAAATGTACTAGTTCCATTAAGAATATTTATACATTATTTTTTTCAAGAGGTTTATCTTGCAGACTTAGTCAATTATTATGTATCGATTTTGCTATTTTTAGCTCCAGAGGGTGGCCTCTTTGTATTATCCCCATAATATCCCTATTTCCTTATAGTTTTTCCTTATGTATTCACCACAAATAATGTGGACGTTTTAGAAAAGATTAAAGACTTTATGCACGTCAAAGTTTGAAAATTAAATAGCTAAAAAAAAATAAAATAAATAAATAAATATAGCATTCATATATCAAAAGAATGTTTTTATTCTTTATAGAAGATAAATTCAAAATGAAAAAAATTATTAATAAAACTAAATTTTGGTTCTGTACAGCTAATATTAAAACAATTTATTCTGATTTAGCAACTATGATGTTTTCCTAAGAAAAATGTGTGAGCCTTTTAAGATAAATATTATACATGCTCTTTTATTTGCTTAATAACAGAAAATTAAAAAAAAAATCTTTGTTACAACATATTGACTTGTAACTAAAAATCAAATGATTCAGTAGTGTCAAAAATAAGACTGAATCTAACCACACCTAGAATTTTCACTGTAGGAAAGAAAAAATTGAAAGGCACACTCTAAACCAAAAAGAAAAAAAAAATACTAAAACAAAATTGAAAAAAAAGAATGAATGAAAGGAAGAAAAGAAGGAAATAAAAAATATTATATAATATGTTATATAATAATTTTTATTATATTAAAGGGGGGTTATAATTTTTTCATTTCTTTGTTTTCTAAATTATCTGTAATTTAGAAAATTTGTTTTTCTCTTAAAAATGAATCTTAAAATGTGTCTCTTTAAAAATGTTCCAGTTTAGCATTTTTAAAGATGACTCATTTTGGAATTTAGAAAGAATAGTGTTTATTTACTAGGTATGTTTTGGGTAAGTCACATTTTTCTTTTCATAAGAGAGAACAAATCTGGATTTAGTGCTTCTTGAGGGCACTTCATTTTAACAACCCTCAAAGCCTCTTCCTAACAGAGTATTTCAAGGACACTGGCTCTTTAATAAATGTGTCCAGTAGAAGCAATTATTTGTACTACTACTAATAGATAGCTAGTGGTGATAATGCCGAGAAACTTAGCTTATGTTTATAGAATCCACTGAGTTGAGTCACAAAATAGATTCATAGCTAGCTTTAACTATGCTCTAGATTTTCTCTTCTGAAGTGTATTATAGACGGTAATTAACTTCAAGTAACTGGATTATCCGTGACTTTTCTTTTCTTCTTGGTGTTTTTCTGGATTTCCAGATCTTCTACCCTAATCATGTATTGCATTCATAGTTAGAAAATAATAATGCCAGGACTTAAAAGCAAATAAATTAAGTCTATCATAGGTATAGCCTAGAAGAAGGAGTCCTCAAAGATTTGAAAAAGCCTATATTACTTTATAAAGGCAAGTCTGATGCCAGAATAAAACTGGTGTAGAGAGTACTGAATTCCATTTGTCACACTGTATTTTGTGTCCTGAGGATAAACTAACTGCCTGTGCCTTCATTTCCCCCCAGACAGGCATCATATACCTCACAAGTAAGGTAAAAATGACAATAATCTGGTAGACTGTGAGAAGAACATTTCAAAGGAAACTCATAATATTGAGGGTGTCATTGTTTCAGGGCTATAGAATCGTAGAATTCCAATGCCAGCCCTGGGATGATCTTAATAGGTCATCTGCTCTAAGCTCCTTCTTTTGCAGATGTCAACTAAAGTCAAGAGAAGTTCTGTCACTTACTTGAAGTTATAGAGCTACCTGGGTAAAGAAACCAGGAGCCACATCAATATGGTTTTCTTCTGAATTATTTAACACAGATGTTTTCTTTCCTTGTAGGAAACGTGCACTGAGGATTTTCATCATGTTTTATGTCCTCACCATTACTGGACTTTCATGTTATATACTGTTTTTTGATGCTACATTTATCTTTGAAAGAGTGCTCCCTACAATGCTTGGGCGCCGTGGAATGTGGGAACTACGGGAAATTATCACGCCTTTCTTGAATTTAGAAGTGGAAGACTTGTTACCCTCCTAAAGATCCAGAAGTTGCTGTTACCCTATTGACTTTCTCTCCAATAAAATTCTGGCTGTTCTTGTATTATGGTGATTAACTTATTTTAAAAATGTTATAGGATGTTTTGCAAAAGATGTTGTAATTATGTGGAAATTAGTTGATCACAGACAGAAAACATGAAAACAGTTTATGTTTATCCTTATAACTCACAATGACTTCTTGAATCATTTTACACATTGTTTAAAATATTTACTTCAAACCACCAGCCTCTCTCCTCACTCAATCCAGAGGACATTGAGACTATCATATATTAGTTTACTTGGTTATTTCTCTCATTTTACTTCTGATGTCTCAGAAGAAAAAGCACAGAATTCCTCTCAGTCATTTCCAATTTTACTTCAATTGGATTGGGGCCATATTTGGGATGTAGTGGACATTCATTGGCTTTGTTCCCTAACATTTATTTATCTTTTTTTGTGATAGTACCCTAATTTTACTTTGAAAGAACTATCTTTCCCCAGTGAGCATGATTGTAGGTGGTCTTTCAGTCAATGTCCCTTGTTTTCCTCTTAACAAGAGATGAGAATATGCTAAATCAAACATTCCCCAAGAATGAGAATTTTGAGAATCATACAAAGAAGGGAAATGATTGGAATGTCAATTCTGTGAACTAGCCCATATCTTTTTCTGCTTAAGTTGGCAGAGTTGGTTCTGCTGCTTATAATAATAATAATAATAATAATAATAATAATAATTAATAATAATAGTAATAAATGTCTAGTTGATATAGCAGTTTTGAATGCCAGATTGGAGCATTTTCATCTCTAACTTTTTAGATAATGAAGAAATAGTAAACTTTATTTGCAGTATAAAAAACAATTATAATTGAACTATGCAAAATTAATAGAACCATAAAGGATAAATTGGAGTAGGAGGGCAGATGGAGTATGAGAGATCAGTGGTTCAGGTGAGCTAAAGAGGTGGAAATGGGAATGAAAAGGAGATGATGGGTGAAGTAGATATTGTAAAGGTGGATTTTATATTTGGGTGTATAATGGATGCGTGGGGTTGGACGGTGGTGACGGGAGGTTATGGAACACGGTCTCAATGCTCCTCATATTTGAATGGATCTTGAAGGACAGATAATATTTTCAAGGTAGAGATGAAGAAAAGGTATTTTAGAGAAAAGACACATCATGAATTAAACAAGAGCCATAAATAAAAGGCCGTCAGAAAAGTTGGTAGAGCATATTGCTCAACATACCAGTTTGTACATTCCTTAAAAATGACCACTACACTTTATTTATTTTTGTGGTCTTTGGTACAGTGATTCCCAAATATTGCTCCATTGATGGTATGCATCAGAATCACTTGGAGAGCTCTATACATTAGTGATTTCCAATCCCTACTCCAGATACTTAGATTCGGAAAAGTTAACGTGGGGTTCAGGAAATTTATTTTTAAAAATCTCCCCAGCTGAATCGAATACAAATTCAAATTTGGGAACCATATCTTGGTACACTTTAGAACAACACTGTACACATAGTAGGTACTCTCAATAAGTACTTGTTGAAGTAAATTAAATTATGTGTTCTTATCTTCGTGACCTCCTTATCACATCATCCAGTGCTACATTCAGTTTTTGTTCAATAATTTCCATCATAGTCATTTTTCAAGAGCCCCCATTTTCTTAGTCCCTTGAAGTCATCTTCAACTCCTTAACTATCTTTTTGTTTTAACATTTTGGAAAACACTGGGTTCTTCCAATTCTTCCACAGCAATTTTCCCCAGATCACCCCCATTTTTTGTATTTATAATATTTCCATTCTGGTAGGCCTTATCATACAAATAAATGTATTACTGCTGAGAAAAGCCAGCCTAATGTTTTAACTTTTCATTGACTGCTATTTACACATACAACTTTAAAAAAGAATCAACTCCAAATGCCACTTTTATCCTGATATTCTATAGCCAGAAAACTATATCAGTTGCTAGAAATGTGAAATATGCTTGTGAGTGGTTCTCAAGCTGTGATGTTTAACAGAATTCCACAAAGAGACATTTAATTATAATTATATATTTGTCCTCCAGAAATTCTGAATCTGTAGATCTAGGATGAATCTCTAATTAATCTTTTATTCGAATAGTTTTCCCTAATTCTTAGGACTCAAAGTTTAAGAGCTACCATGCTACGCTATGGGCAAAAGCTACCTGGAATTAAAAATTGACTGAGATCCCATGCAACGTTAATCAAGAAGTGACTAACTTTTGGGGAGGAGGCGGGGGGGAGGCTGGAGATGGGCGAGGGAATTTCCAGGACACACAGAAAGGGAAAAAGCCAAAAGCTTTAGGAACAATGAGTAATATATTCAAAGGTCTTGTGATAGTGAGAGGATATGCTGACAGATTTTAAAAAGTCACAGCTAGACTGACTTACTGATAAAGGAACTATTCAGACCAAAGTAGATAGGACTTGGTGTATGTTTTTGATAATCTTTATGTAAATTCTCATTGCTGAATACAGTATCAGCTAATTTATTTGTAAAACCAAAAAAAGAGGTATTGAGTTTAAGTAGTTCAAAAAAAGCTAAAAGTCTTACAGTAATCATATAAACCTAGTGATGAAATAAGGTAGGGAACTAGATTTTTTTAAAGAATAAATTAATATTTTATTAATTTTCAGGATCTGTTTTATTAGGATTTTAACTAAAACAGAAAAATTTTCCCTGAGGGATAAATATCTTTAAAGTAGGAATAATACTATTTTCACATCGGGTTTTTTTTTTTTTTCAGTTTGTCACTATCCCAAGCTGGAAGGCTGGATATCATAACGTTCTACTCTACTGAAAGAGGGAAACATTTAGAAAAGTACTGTAATATTAAGCTAATATAAATGTCTACATGTGGTAATTCAGTTAACTGCTTCGGTTGGTTGGGTCTCATTTCAGATCTTTTAAATGCCATATTCAATTCAGTCAATGCCTATGCTCAAAGTCACTTACTAAAAATGTCAGAATCACTTTTCAAATATGGTCTTAATTTTGGACTAGGAGGAAAGAAAACGAGTAGTCCCAAAATCTCCATTTGTCATATCTTTTTTTTTTTTTTTGAGTGAAGACAACTATGATGTAGTGAAAAGAGCTTTAAACTTGGATTAAAAGTTGAGTAAAAATAATCTGCCGCTACCTTTTTTTTGGTGAGGGGGTTACCTAATCCCCCCTCCCTACCAGGGCATCTGAGCACTCTTCCCCAGCTGCCCAGAGTGTTGGCTGCTGAGAGTTCACAGAGAGGATCCTCCCTTGGACTTGCCTTTGCTTAAAGAGACCTGTATAACCTAAAATTACTCTCCTTTCCCAAGGAGAGTAATGATTGATGTAGGCCAGGGTACCTTTCTGAAGGGCTATCCCAGACTCAGAGATCCCCATGGGATTGGTTAAGTGCAAGTATGTCGCAACTTCTCCCTATGTTTTACGCACTATGTTAAGCACTTCACATATCTTTTTTTGTTTAACCCTCACAATAACGTTATAAGGCAGGTATTGTTGTTATTCCCATTTTTATACATGAAGTAATCAAGGCACAGATTGGATAAGTAGCTTGTTCATTGTTTCACTATAAATGGTAGAGTTGGGATTTGAATCTAGATCTTTCTGGCTGTACTTCCTGTGGCCTTTTCATGTGCCACACAGCCTCCCAAAATTGGATTGCAAGCTCTGTGAGAGCAGGAACAGTGCCATATTAAGGCCTATATATTTAGCATCTAGTACATCACATAGATAGCAGGTGCTCAAAAAATATTCATTAATAAATCAATGAACTAACATTTATTAAGTGCCAAGTGCAGCTTCCACCAGTGCTTAAGCTTTCAGAGACACCACCTGCCACATTGCCCTTCTCTGGCATCACCTCTGCCATTGATCACTACTTCCAGGAGACAGACATATTTATGTACAGGCCATTAACATAGGCTTGGAATGGCCAATGGCCCACTTTTTACCCAAACTGTATGTGAGGCACCAGCGCCAAGCTACTGCAGGGGCTACAATCCTTTCTGTTTCCTCTATTTTGTCTACTCCCCAAACTGAATCCCCTCTAGAAGCTAAAGACATTTTGAAGTCCAGTTACTTCTGCTAATGCTCACATCTCTCTGCACCAGGGAGTTTGGTTGACCCTCCCTGTCTCACTTTCCGGGCATGAAGCCCACAATGCCTGTCCCAATCTGGAAACTTGTGTTCCCTGTAGCTTCTGGCTGGTGAACTAGCCACATGCTCAAAAACCAGATTTAGTCCTGTGATTTTTTCCCCCTCTTTGGAAGAGCTTTTGCTACATGTGATTGATAAGTGAGCAAAGCAAATGATTGTATTACCTTGTTTAAAAGTAGAGGTTTCACAGTTGGGATGCTTTTGTCTGTAACAGTATGTCAAAATAATATTGGCTTAAAGCATAAGGATATTTATTACTTCATGTAATGAAATATGTGCATCGAGGGTGGTTCCAGGGTTGGTTAATTAAACAGCTCAATGATGTCAGCCAGTACTTTGAATCACCTTATCTTTTATTCTCTTGGCTCTACTCATGGTCCCAAGATGGTTACTGTTGCTCCAAATGTCTTCATGTGACACAACATGCAACAGAAGAAAAGAAGGGGCGAGGGGATCTTTCCCAGAAGCTCCCAGCAGACTTCCTCTTGGGAACCATTGGCCAGACTAGATTACAGGCCACCAGAAGCTAATTACTGTTTGTGACCTGCCACCCTCCCCACTCCCCTGTACTTGTGAGCCAAAGCACAACGAACACTCACCCTGCTCAGCTGTCACCAATGAACTCTCTTCTTCAAAAGAAATTGGGTACCCAGCATACCTCGTTTGATTGTGCTTCGCTTTATTGCACTTCCTGCATGAGGTTTTTTTTTTTTAGGCAAGGCAACTCTTGGTTGACCTCACAGATTGCAAGGAATTTGTCAGCTTACAATCCCTAATTTTTTTATTTTTTATGCCTACAGCACCTGGTCTTTGTCGGTGGTCTCCCATCCAAGTACTAACCAGGCCAGACCCTGCTGGGCTTCTGAGATCAGACAGGATTGGGCTTGTTCAGGGTGGCGTCACGGTAGACCCTGCATGAGTTTTTTACAAGTTGAAGGCAAGATCTTTCACCAGCAAAAAGATTGCAGCTCACTTTATTGAGACACTCACTGTATTACAGTGGTCTGAAACCGAACCTGCAATACCTCTGAGGTATGCCTGTATACGCAAAAGGTAACATTTATCTCTGGGATTGCAAGTGGTTTTTCTTCCTCAGAAAATTTTATTTAATGAACATGTGTTACTTTAAAAGAAAACATTTTATTTTAAAATAATTTCAAACAGAAAATTTGCAATAGAATGAGGAACTCTCATATATCCTTAACCCAGATTTACCGATATTTAATGTTTTGGCATTAAATATTTGCTTTATTTTCTTTTTCTCTATATTTTATAATGATTGGAAAATCTGCATAGATCATTCCCCTTACTCCATAAAATTTGAATGTGTATATCCTAAGAACAAGAATATTCTCTTATAGACCGGTATGGTTGTAAAATTTAGAACTTTTAACAATGGTTGTAAAATTTAGAACATTTAACAATGTACATTAATTTATAACCCATATCCTAATTTGTTAATTGGCCCAATAGTGTCCTTTATAGAAATATTTTTCCATATAAAACCTAGTCCAGGATCATGTCTTACCTGTCATATCTGTCTTTTTAACTTTATTTCACCTGGACAACTTCCTTAACCTTTGTCTTTCATGCCACTGACATTTTTTAAGATTAGGCCAATCATTTTACAGAAAGTCCTTCATTTGGGTTTGATTTCCTCATAATTAGATTCAGATTATGCCTTTGGGACAGAACATTACTTAAGTGGTGTTTTGTTCTTCTCTGAGCATCATAGCCGGAGGCATACAAAGTTCACTTGCCCCTCATTGGTGATATTAGTTTTAATCACCTGGCCAGAGTGTTTAGTTCCCCCACCGATGTATAATTCTTTTACTCATAAAGGAAAATGTATTTTACAAATTAACAAATTGGAGATTATATTATAATAACTGAAAACCGTATTTAGTGAAAAATGGTATGTCATGCACTCTCCTTTGTGCAAAGAACACTTATCCCACCCCATCGACGATACTGTATTTGAGAGATAGAATGAGACTTTAAAGCATCAAGTTGCAGAGAATAAACTAAGGTCTGGAGAAGTAAAGAAACCTGCCCTGCGTTAGTATCAGAGCAGGACTAAGACCGGAGTACTGCCTCTAATCTGCCTCCCTTCCCACCCATGTCCCTTTCAGCCCAAGCACAACCAATGCTTTCCTTGCCCAGCTGACACCAAAGAGCTCTTCTCTTAGAAAGAAGAAATCTGCCCTCCCATTCCCCCCACCCCCGCTCTTTGCCACTTTGTATTATAATACTCCCAGGTCTTCAGTCCAGATTCCAGATCTGTTCACATTAAAAGACTATCCATGTCCAAACTGGAAATGGATTTTCTGTTTTATCATTTAAATGAGTTACCTTACTCCCCAGTTATCTCCCGCAAACTTACTTCTCATCGCTCACCTCTCACAGCTTGGAGCCAGCAAAAGAATGAGATAAAGAGTCTGCACTATGGGGATGTGGCATGCATTCCACAAAGGTGCCTTTGTATAACTTGTGAGTAGAAGAGTGATGACTTTTTTTCCTGGCTAGAAACAGAGTCAACTGTGCTATTTTGAAAACTACCATAGGCAGACATTCCGAGAACCTATACTTGTATAGAGAGGCAGCCTTTTCTGGCAGCAGTGTCTGTGTGTGTAGGTTGTAAAAGGCAGTATGAGCCCAGCAGTAAATTCAGTGCCAGGAAAGCTGAGGTTTGGACCCAGAGCTATCATACTAATATGTTTCCTGTATTGCCATTTTGTTTCACTATAGCAAGTACTGAACTTTCCGTGCCTTTAGCTCTCATATTGTGATAATGGGAGCTGATCTTACTGGTGTATTTGTGAAGACAAATAGAGCACAGAGAAATGAAACAATTTTAGTGGACCTTCCACTTACTGGCTGCCTTGGGGAGGTGGGGTGAGGTGAGGCTGGGGGTGGGGGACAGAAACATCTCAGAGCTAAGACTCTCTATTGGGGTGAACAAAGCAGATTGTTTGATAATTTGATATTTATAGTCTTAGGGTCTTTGCTGCAGGGCATGCAATTTCTTCCTCCTCCTCCCTCTCTCCTTGCCCATTCCCAAGGGCCAAGGAAGTATGCTTCACTGAAAGTGGCATTTGGATCCCAGAGCTTCCGTGTTGCTGCCTGACTTTCTGACAAAAGTGTTATTATTTCCACACATATGACTCTTTTATTCTATAAATAAATAAAGCTTTGGAAGGCAAACGAACACTCCTGATGTCTAAAATAGGACAAACAAATAAAGCTGATCCTTACAAGCTTAATCCTCATTAGGAGGTAAAGAAAGTCAGAATTTTGAGTGGCATTTTAGAAGAAGGTGATAATTTTTTTTGACATGTATTATCTTCTAAAAAACCTTAGAAGTCAGCAGCTTAAAAAGATTAGAATAAAATGCCCAACACTAATAATTTTTCAAACAATAATATCATATGGAAATAATTTTTAATGTAAGATATAAAGTTCTAAATCTTTAAGTGGTTTTTCAGCAGATTTCAATTTATGTAATTCAACCTCTCCTAAGGCAGGGTTGAATCTAGGCTCCAACTCTTTCTTCTTCACATGAAGATGGAATCACTGTTTCAAAATATCCATTGATTGCCCTTTTGATAGCAAAACTCTGAACCTTGCAAATGAGTCCTACAAGAAAACAGCACCAGTCTTCACACCAGTGGTCACTCCCACAAATGTACTCCATTAAAGCAAAATGAGGCTGACTGAGGGTAGGTTTTTGTTTTTTAGTGAAACAAGGTGGTAGTAAGATATGCCCTGACTTTATTCTCATTGTAATTGGAGTAAATCTAAGCTCCTTAGAGAGCCTAAGTGATCCAGCTGATGTTGTGATCGGTGGTCAAAAGAGAAAACAACGTTCAAGCTTTGTTCAGTGCCCCTATAATCGTAGCCTCCTCATTCTTGTTGCTTAGGGAAGAAATGAGGTAGAACAGGTCATGTAATTAATATAATTATATTTAATTAATATGTAATGATAATTGCATGCTGAAAACTAAAACATTCTAAAATTCCCACAGTGTGTAGCAAATTATACCAAAACAGACTGAGGCTGGCCCAAAGTAATGTCGCAAAGGGACATGGTTTAGAGACAGACTTAATCTTGATCACTAGGCCGTATCTTCAGAACTGTCACTTCATTTCAGAATAATAACACTTTGTCACATTTCTTTCAGGGCAGGTAAAATGCTCTCACATTATTTCATTTGAAGTCACAGTGTTAGGCTCTCTCAAGTGATGAGGCATTAAAGAGCATTCAGATTACTTCAGGTGATGGAGATTTAGTGGGAGACTTCCTGGGGAATGAAGGAAATGCAAGAAATGACTTAACCATTAAGTCTCTTGAGAACTGGAATATGGTTAAAAATTCAACATTAACTCTACTTTTCCATCATTCTTACAACTCAGCTTTCCTCTCAGCACAGACTTTAGCGCCAAACTGGGTTGAATCATGCTACTTCCTAGCATGTGACCTTGGGCAAGTTACTTAAGCTCTTCGTGGCTTAGTTTCCTCATCTGTGAAATGAAAACACTTATTGGTTTGAAGTTAATATACTCAAAACATATATAATAGGACCAAGAACACAGAAATTGTGTTTCCTATTATCATTATCATTTTTATTACTGTTATTATATTTTCCATTACTCCGTAGCTACTCTTCACTACCCTCATTGTGCCTAGTGCCTCATGGTTCCAATTACTCCTGTTTCTATGTGTGACTCTCAGCATCTATTCCTTTCTGCTTTATATTTTACCCAAGTTACTGACTTTCTTCTGATCTCTTTTTCCATACTTTGTACCTCTGCCTACTCATGCTTTTGTTTATTGCTTTCATTCTATTTGCTTCTTTGCTTTTCTACTTTGTCTGGCTTTCTATGTATCTTATATTCGCTGTCTTGAGAGAAGATTTGATAAGGGCCACTTACTGACTATCTAGTATGGAGCTCTGCTGAAGAGTTCCTAAGCTTATTTGTCTAGGCTATGGCAAGTTTATACTTGACTCTCTTTGATTCAGGTGGGAATCCATGGTCTAACCAGTACTGTTCAAATGGTCAGGGTCTGAGGATGTTAACTGAGTGTCCTGTGTGTAGAGAACTATTTTGGAGCAGCATCTAGGATTTCATGACTCCACTCCAGTACACTCTTTCTATAACAATATTGCCATCCCATTTATACATGGAGAAACTGAAGCTCAAAAATGTCAAGTGATCCTAGGTATTATAACTCAGAGTACATGCAATGCTTTATTTAATTTTATCAAACAAGAGGTGCTATTTCTTACACTTCCTTTTATTCAGGAATGGGTGGCGATCTTTTTCACAAATGGCATCTTGCATTCTAAAAGGTAGTTCTATGGCTATCATACTATATCTACTTCAGAATTCAAGCAATATAGAGTTAAATGGAAATTATCTAAGGTGAAATAAGAGGAAAGAGGTTTGAAGCGTTTAAAAGACAGACGTACCAAAGCGAAGCTTCTAACTTTCTCTTTGCTCCCTTAAGATCTTGGCCAGTTTAACAAACCACAGCACTAGTTATCTGGCAATTCAGATGCTACACAGTCAGCATCCTTCAGTGGAAAGGCTTTTCTGGAGATAGAATCTGGAGGAGCAAGGGAAAGCAGCAGAGAACCTCCCTTTTACAGGATTTGGGAGATAAGATGCTCTAGCTTGAAGATTTGTTCATCAGTAACTTGTTTTGACTTGCCAGGAAAGTTCCTTTAATGGAAGCACTTATTTCAACCAGTTGTTCCATCTTTATCTTACATCTGTTTTTAGCTAACACTCTCAGTCCTCTTAGAAGTTTGTGGATTCAAGTCTAACACGTCATTTTAAAATGCAAATTCTAGTTAAGTAGAAGAATTCTAGTTAAGGATTAGGAGAAACTGAATAAAGCCACAGTAAATTAATGATTGTCCAGGTAAAAAGGTGAGTAGAGTAGCAATTCATGGATCAGAGGTCTGGGAATCATACATGGCAGTGGTCCAGAGAATGGGGTGCCCCACAATGTCAAACTGGGTAAATTTTGATTAATAGTGAGCCTTGGTTTATTATTGGAAAAACAAGCTTTACTTAATATTATAGCAGGTGAAAATTAAGGTGGGAATTACTGGTTATGAGTAATGCTTTTTTGTTGATTGAGCATGTTTCCAAGACCTCTGAAGAGGTCTGTGAACAGTGCACGTTGGTAGAAAGGAATAGTAGTGACTAGTCAACCCTGAAAAGGCCTGACGGCCTGAGGAAGGGTTTGGCTGGCTTGGAAAGGATGCTATGCATATCATCTGCATGGAATGGAAAAGAGGAATTACTGCTATGTATTGAAAAGCCTCACTCTCCATCCTTTTGGCCTCTCTGAGTATAGAAATCAGACATACTTTTTAGGAAATTTAATTAACTACGTTTGTAAATGGGGTCGTTTAAGGGAATTTAATTTGTTTAATTTAGCCATTAACTGAACATTAATCACAGACCATGAAAAAGAGATAGTTTCAATTTTTAATTAAACCTTTTTTTCCACTTATAAATAGAATAATAAAATAGGAAGTCGAATGTAACTAGGTTTTTTCATTTATTTGGCAGGTAACCAGAGAATCTGGGATGTAAGGAAAGACTGATTAAAATAAGACTGCGCTTTGTGTGAGATATTGGGCCTATTTCTAACCTGTCTCCATAGGCAGGAAGGGAATGGGGAGGAAGGTTGGATTCATAAATGATATCTGTGGTGAAAGCTGAGTAGTGACTTAATATCTAGCTAAAGGATATTAAAGTAGTGTTTGGATTATCAGCATTGCCATGCTTAGAATCAGACAGAATAAGCAGCAATTTCCTTTAGAAGAAATTCTAAAGCTAAGCTTGTTTCATCTGAAATTCGGTTCATGATTTATACCATGTGTTCAACCCACTTTGTGTCTGGGAATGTAACTGGGATGAGAACAATCTGAGGCACTAGGTTTTGTAAGATCATTTTGGTCAAGTTCTTCCTGAATTTCTAAGAACCTAGCCACTAATAGGTTAGAAATTTTAAGCAAAAGACAGCATTCATTCATTTGGTAAATTTTGACTGTCCATAGGACAATGCATGGTTCTAAATCCCATAAAGGACATAAAGATAAAACAAATTGGCACCCTGCCCTCAAAAACTGTAAGAAACTTACAGTCAGTGAGGGACATAAGCCACATATAAAAATAATAGTTTCATTGTTTTATGTCATAAGGAAAATATGTTTACTGATGACATTACATGTCAGGCAACATGCTCTGTCACCTTGCATATGACATCTCATCAGATCCTCACAACAACCCTAGTAGAAATGTATTTTAGTAGATATGTGCAAAAGTTATCCTCCTGAGGAAACGTTGTTAGGGAACATGGGTACAGAGTCCTTTAGTCTGAGCAGTGTGGGAACATGAAGCAGAGTAAACGATAAGGTCAGAAAGGTAGGTTGGGGGCCAGGATGTATAGACTTCTGGATGCCAGTTAAGAATGTGGGCTTTGCTCCTTGGTAAGTGTTCAAGTGTTGTGAAAGGAATCAAGAGTGATCAGGACTGTGCTCTTGAGAGCTGCTGCTAGAAGCCTGTGAAGACCAGACAAGCAAATAACCTGGCCTTGATGAGTTGGCTGAGCCTTTCCTAGTGTCTGCATCTAGACAGACTACGTAGGGGATGTGTTCTTATGCCTGCCCAGGCTTGGGGATGGAAGTAATGAAAAAGAGTCAGCCTTCAATCTGTTACTCCAGAGGGCAGAACCGAAAGCGAGTAGATTGTGGACGATCAATACTTTAGTGACATACAAAGAAAAATGCCTTGTAGTCAAAGATACCTTGGTTTCAATCCCAGTTCTGGGTGTTCTGGAGCAATTTACTTATGTAACCTTGCTGAGCCTTTGATTCTTGTGGTAAAATGGGGCTAATAACACCTTACCGGATGGTTGTGAGGATTAAACGAGACAAGACAGAGGTCTTTGGAGGAATAGTCAGAAGGGCAAGATCTAGCTTCTAGGAGAAAGACCTTTAGTGGTGGGCTGCTCTCCTAGCTCATGTGCTCTTTGTTGCCAGACAAATTCGAGCAGGGGCTAGGCGGCTACTTGCCAGGAATGCTCTAGAAGGGATTCTTGCCGCCATGGGTGGTTGCATCAGATGACCTTTAGTGTGCATTCCAAGTTCGACTTTTGTTATTTTCAGTAGGTGTTCTCTTGCTTTTAAAGTGTCCTCCTCCCCACTCCCACCACACAGTGAGAGTACCTGGCAAAATTCATAGGTGCTAAAGGAAAGGTTGACCATAGCATAGGAATAACTAGGCAGAAAATAGACATCTAGACCTTCAGAGCCAATTAGTGTTGAAATCACAGGAGTTGTAAACAGACTTTTGCCTTAAGTCAGCTAAGATCCAGGGTAGTAGGTTAACTCTGGATAGCTGCTCATTGGACACCCTATTTTACTTCTGCTGCAATATCCTGATTCTTTGGGGCTTCCACAAGATACCCAGAGGCCAGTGGTTTCGATACACTTCTTCAAGTATTAGAGCCTCTTTTAAACATGGAGCATTATGATGAAGCCAAAAAAATGTAGAATAGAGATCTGTAACCCAATCAGAGGGGAGGGAGAAGTGTTGAGAAGAAGGCTGAAATCTGGCCTATGGATTCCCCTCTCACCTATCTGGAACCCTAGTTTGAACACTAGTGCCGGAGCCCTGGCCTGTTTTCAGCTTTCCTCTTGAGTCTTTTGTTTTCCGGACTCTGGTGGCAGCTGTTATCACTCCAGCTGTGGAGGGGATGGGAGGCAACTTCCTGTTATTCTATCCTGCCATCCCTATGGGGGTGGGACATTCCCTCCCCCATCTCCTGCTGCTGAGTGCAGCCATCCTATGACTGGGGCTGGAAGAATGAGGGGTAGCCACCCAGCTACTGTTTGAAGCATTTGGGAGAGCAAGGCAGGCAAGAAGCAGGACAGACAAATGTGTCCCTGACGGCGGAAGAGGGAAAGATGAGTGGCTAAGGGGCAGGTTAAGTGGTTGGTGCGGAAAATATCTGAGGGAGTAAAGGGTTGTTGCCTGAAAGGGTTGTTGTGGAGAGTGGGGAAAGGAAGGGACTCGGGACAAAGCAGAGAGAGAGACTGAGGGCAGGGGTGACGGGAAGAAAAGATAGTTACGGTTTCTGGATGTGAGATTATTTGAGTTTTGAGCATATTTAAGGAATGGAGGGGGATTAGAGGTATATATAATGATCCATTTTCTGTCCTGTATTTTTTATTGAGACTTTTACTTGAATTGTGTGTAAGGAATACAATGAGGCGTCACCTCGTTGTATAGTTTAGGAAGATAGGAAATGTATATAACTAGACATCTATAACCACATATTTACACATCTATACAATTTCAATAAAGCTTACAATAACCTTTGATGTATTATCAGCCCCATTTCATAGAAGAGGTAACTGATGGATGTTTTAGTGACTTGGCCAAGTTATACAGCAAGTAAGTGATAGAACTGGGCAATAGACTCCAAGCCCTTTTTCTGTCCACTGTAGTGCACAGTGAGGACAAGGACCTTAATTAGGCTTTAAGAGAAGGGTGGGATTTAACACGCAGAAGAAGGGGTCAAGAGGTACAAACTTCCACTTATAAAGTAAATAAATCATGGGATGATATGTACAGCATGACAACTATAGTTAATACTGTATTACATACTAGAAGTTGCTAAGAGA
Organism: Pteropus medius; assembly: GCF_902729225.1. NCBI lineage: Eukaryota > Metazoa > Chordata > Mammalia > Chiroptera > Pteropodidae > Pteropus > Pteropus medius. The sequence goes on along the minus strand of NW_024349519.1, from coordinate 12,669,012 downwards.
GATCTTAAAAGTTCTCGAAAAACAAAAACAAAAACAACAAACCCACACTCAGAAAAGGGTGAGGTTTCCAGTTGGGCCAGAGGCGAGAATCAGGCACGGATCTGTGAGCAGACCAGTTTGACTATAGCAGAGTATTTCCCAGGACTGAAGTGGGAAAAGGTGGGAGAGGTAAACAGAGGCTAGATTAGGGACAATTTTAAATGGCTAGCCAAGAATTGCAGAGAAATGGAGGAGGGGTTGATTTAGAGGGGAAGATATTGATGGCAAAACCAAACAGTTTTAGATAACTCATCTGGTAGTGGCACATAGAAAGAATTGGAGAAAAATGGAATAAGAAGTATAAGTTAGGAGCTTGGTATAGTGTAGGTCTGACAAACAGAGAGCGTGGCCTGGGTCTGTGGATTTTTTTTTAACATTACAGTGTTTGAATGAGTGCAGATTGTATGCAATCACTGCTTTCGAGTAAAGAGAAAAAATGGCTTTAGAGTCAAATGGACCTTGATTTCAACTCCAGTTCTGGAGTAATTTTTCTTATGCAACCTTGCTGAGCCTTTCATTCTTATGTTAAGGGGCCAGTAACACTCACTTGCCAGGATGGCTGTGAGGATTAAATGAGACACGATGTTGGAGTCTACATCCCTCTACCATTTTTGGCAGGCTGGCGAAATGTATGACATTCGCATCCTTCAAAAACAAGCAGTAAAAATTAATAGAAAGTCAATAATTAATTCACTATACTTGCAGAAGATAATGGATACCGTGCTACCTATACCTCATATAAACAGAGCCACTTTTCTCCATTCAGTCCTGCCTTGGAGCAGATATTAGTCAAATTGAAAGAACCATCTCCTGAGAATCTTTCTGTTCTGTTAGCCAACGGGATTATACAGCATGATATCCGTCAATGGTAAATGTTAGTTATTCTTAATTGATAGCTCAGCCTCTGCAATTGGTTCCATTCAACAGTAATTATTCTCATGTGGCTTGTTGAACTCAATTGTGAGATCTCCCCCCCTTTTTAGTTGTGCATGAAAATAGCAGCGTTAAGGTTCTTAAAAAGGCAAATAGTAATATTTCTTACTTTAGAAGTTCAAATTTATTTGCCTGGAAGCTCGCGTGGTGTGATTGATTTTCATCGCTAACAGCAAAAGCAGCCACATGGTCGATATCACCGCAACGATAAGTTAACAATTCAGAGCTGGGGCGCCTTTTCTACCGTTCTCTTCCACATTTTTCCGAAGTGCTTTTTAAGTTCTAAATTTCCCGTCTACGGGAACACCCAGCAGTCCCAAGATAAAAGGGTAGCAGAGTGAGCTGGCGTTTTCCTTTATTTGCCTGACTTAAAGCTAGCCATTTTCTGCTCCACACGCCGCCGGACTCGTACTTGCCCGTGACACAGAGGCAATTGTTTTTCCTTAAAAAGGGGGCTTGGGTGGGTTAGTTTCATTTCTGATCTGGGATACTGTAAATCTGCCAAGAAAAGTTTAAAACACAACCCGCAAGGTTCTTCACCATACAGCCCCTTTCCTTAGAGATAGCAGGAAAGGCAGCATTTTTTTCCTTTTTTTTTTTTTCCATCAACACCCACTTCCAGCTCCAGTCTGGCTCAGCGAGGAATGTATAAAATTAGTTGACTCCTCTGAGTGGCTGTCCCCGCGCCCAATCAGCGGGAGCCAGGGCGCTGCGGACCCCTCCCCCTTGCGAACTCTCTTTGGCTGATTCCTGCAGGGAGGGAGGAGAGAGGGCCGCAGTGGGAGGGGGAGGTACCTGGAACTGGGAGTGATGTCAGCTCCAAGCTCGGTGCCTGCCCGGATTCCTGACATGGTGTAGGGCCCAGAGGGTGGGGACGGCGGGAGCAGGACGGGACTGCCTTCAGGTCTGCTAGCCTGCGGCGGGGCCAGAGTGCCGGGGCTTTGAACTCCGACGGAAGGTGAACTAGAACTTTTGGAACTGGTGCTGGCGGCTTCCACCCCCCAGGTAAGGGCGTTTGACTCCTCTCGGAGACCGGAGGGAAGTGGCACCGTTGTATGGTTGCAGCTGAGTGTTGCAGCTGCTCCTCCTTTTTCCCGGGTCGGTTTCCTTTTCCAACTCACTCCTGTTTCCCAGTGGGAACGGACTCTTCGGGGTGGGGGTAGGGCTTAACTCCTGGGGCTCCCAATACCACCAGGGGATGGACATGTAAAGTCTTGTCTGTGTCATTAGACCCTCTGCACCCTGGTCTCCCAATAATGCTTGAGAACCCCAGTGTGTGTGTGTGTGTGTGTGTGTGTGTGTGTGTGTGTGTGTGTGTGTGTGTGTGTGTGTGTGTGTGTGTGTTTGAGAGAAGAGAGAGAGAGAGAGAGAGAGAGAGAGATGGGGGTCGATGGGTGGGGGGTGTTATTCAACAATGTCACAAAATTTATGAAAAATCGACTCAAAAATGATGCTCTTTGAGAGAGAACTAAAGTTCTGTATCTTTTTAGTTCCTGTGTGGCATATTACATATTGATTTAAATGAAAGAATATAATTGCTATCCTTATATATCAGCATAAAAAATCTTTTTATATAGTCCAGTCAGGATGTGAGAAATTCACTTGAGCTTGTGGGAAAGCTAGTCTCTTGGGGGCACACTTCTAACTTCCAGTTCTTTTTCACTCTTAAATTTTAAGCGAGAATCCCTTTCGTTGCCAACTTTGATCTGGAGGGGTTAGGAAGGCTGCTGAGAATCTTCAGATCTGTGTCCTGTGGCTGCTTGAGAAAAGGATGAGGGCTGGTAGTTGTGTTTTCAGGGATCATTTTTAGAGAAGGGCGTTTTAACAGAGAAATGTGGCAGAAGGCATGACATACAAACTCATAATTATAGGAACAGGCATTTCTCAACATGTGGGACCAAAACAAATCTTTCCTTTCAATAAGAAGTTCAGGGAGCAATAGAATGAGAATTTGATTTAGTGTCCAACTTTAGTAATCAGGGAAAGCAATTGCCTGTTGGGAGGGAAAGATATTTTGAGAACTGAGAGTATAGAATTCTGAATTTTGTTTATTTCTTGTTTCAAACCTGTTCTTTTTTTCTGGTTGGAGATTTTGTGAGCCCAGGTCACAAACTAGTTGTGATTGATTTTTCAAGGGGAGAAAAATAACTCCACAGAATGATTCAGAATCCTCAGTTATCAGTGCTTCAGGCTCTTTCTTTTGGAGAAGGAAAAACATGTATGGGCTCAGACTCCTGAGTCAGGTTTCTCTTTTCATTTACCACTGTCCCTCACAGTGAGGATCCTTCTCTTGCTAGGTCTGGAGGAAATTCGTGTGGACTTCGTGGACTTCCTGTGAGTCAAAAGCTGCATCCCCAGTGCCTGAAAAAAAGGGCTTTTCCAAGAGATGAGGAAAGAAGCCACAGCCTTACATCTAATAAACCCATCAGAAAGTGTTGAGATATAGGACTTCACAGATGGGGTTCTCTATCTTTCTGACCAGATGACAAGCTAGAAAGAGCTAGAGCTAGAAAGAAGTATTTTGTTTGCTGTTGTTTATAAAACCACCTGGGTCTGTATTGTTTGTTCTTAATTCCTGAGAAAATTAATTAGCACAGGGTGGATAAAGAGCAGGCTTTTTGCAAAGGGAAGGTGTGCGTTACTAGAAAGGTCAGAACATTTAAATTTTGGTTTGTGTTTTGGACTCCGGAACAGAAATTATCTAATGGCTCTGAAATAATGGTGGACAAGTTTTTTCTATTTATGCTCTATAGGAAGCATGTAAAACACTGTGTTTTCCAGTAGGAAAGAGAAGGAGGTGATGTGGAATTCCTGTGCGCTGATATGAAATCACTGGAGCCTTGGCTGATGGAGTGTTCAAACTGCAGTTTGTAATACTCAGAGATGGAGTTGCAAAAACCAGTCAAGTAAAGAATATCTTTAGGATGTTATCCTGGTGCGCCAAATTCAGATTTATGCTTTCTTTCCAAGAAACTAGTCCTGGCTTAGGGACTTGAATATGCCAAAGCTTTAAATTTCATTAACAGTTTTTTGAGTAATAACAGTAATGTTACATATAGTAATTTTACATACTTAGTTTTAACCAGTATTTCTCATTCTTGGTCTGTGTTTATGAGGCAGATGTGGTATAGTAAAACACAGTACTTTTAAAGGACAAAACTTTAATAAAGATATTTGTTATTGAGAAAGGTAGGCTTAGGTTTTGGTTAAATTACCTTTGACCAGCAACTATCATAGTTCATATAGCTTCTTAAAAAATAAAAGATAATCTGGCCTTTTTGGACAAATGTTGACTAGAAATCCAGGGCACACTGTAGTTCCAGATCAATAGTACATAATTTCAAGGGCATCATAGCCATTTTTTGGGAAACTAGTTCAGTGAGTGAGAGTTTGTTTACTGTTTATGTAGTCTTTTTGTCACTCACTGTACCAGCATGAGATAAATCAGAACAAGGTCATTTTTTCCCTCAGTTAATGACTAGCTCACCTCTTTTTAAAACTTGTCTTTCATATTCATGAAATATTTTCATTTTTGTAGATAATTTGATTATATTAGTAATTCGTTACATTAAAATTAGCTTTTTGAGTTTCATTTCTCATTTTTAAAAGTACCTATAACCCAAATAACACATTTTCAAATTGTTAACTAAAAGATCTCATTCATCATTCTGTCTTTTCAAAGATATTACATGTTTCTGGCCTGATTCGAATTGCCTTTTCAAAACAATGAGTGAATGAGTGAATTAATGAATGCATATACATTCACATTTGGATCTTTGTCTTGATTCTTTATTAAAGAAACATTGCTTCGTGCTCGCTTTGGCAGCACACATACTGAAAAAAGAAACGTTGCTTCAAGGTAAAAACATAGGCAAGAGATATTGCATTGTGATGACTTTTTTATTTCCAGAAATTTCCTTAGAAAGTCATATTTGTTCTGAAGTTGAGAAAAATAAAATTGAGCAGCCAATTGTGAATCTTTCAGGGACCCATGATGATGATTGTTATTTTAGCCATGGTCAAACAGATGAGTTTAAGTGTGAGATCCAAAGCGTTAAGGTTAGGGAAGCTGTGTGTTGCTTGGAGATGCAGGAAGCAAGGAGTCTGTCCTCCAGCCAGCATTTCCCTTCTACTAAAGGCTGATAATTTCATAATTAAATCAGTCATCAAACTGTCCCAAAGTTGACACTATCCAGAAATTGCTCAGGGCTTGTGCAGTTTCTTGCATCTGTAGTATATTTTATCATTTGTTTCTCAAATTCATTGCAGTGCACGTCAGAACCTTTTTGCTAGGCAAAAAGCCTACAGCTTTTGTCACATATATCACTACCACAAAGAGTGATGCTTTATTAAGTAGAGCTAATGGATTAAAAAACTAAACTGAATTAACCCTCCCTACAAAATACAAAGACCCTTCTATTTCTTGTATACTCTTCATTTTAAATTTAGTCATTATTGATGCCAGTTTGGTGTTAGTTGTTAATGTTTCAAAAAGCCAAGTGGTGAGGATTTCTTTCACTTCAATCTTTTTTCCCCATTTTGAAGGATCTAGAACACTAAACAACTGGATTTTAGATTTAAAACATGGGCACTTCCAGGAGTTTTCGGTTTGTAGACCTGTTAAGCAGTGTTGAGGGGAGAAAAGGGTCTGAGTGAAATGTGTACCAGCCTGTACCCTTTGAAGAGCTTCTATTTGTGAAATACAGGTTTGGAGTCAGTGGTCCAGATGGGTGTGTCATCACAGTTTGTGACTGAACTTTGGTTGTATGTCTTCCTGGAACTTGGCGTGATTCACATTTTGACTGGGCCACACACACATCCTTGTTTCTGTTGGCAAGTGGAATGAGTTCAGAATAGAAAGATCATTTAGTGGTTTCTGTACAGTGGTGCACCTAAAAATGTCCATAACTTGAAGGAATTTTACAAACTCTAATTGCATTGAATAGCAGTCATTCTGGCAAAGGCTCATGTCTCAAATATAGATCAAATATAGATCATGGAGGAAGGAGATGAAGTACTATAATATTTGGACCTGGCCATAGTTTTCATGGACTCCCTATGAACTCCAGAGTAAGGCTGGGTATTTTCACCTCTTGTTTAAGGAAATCAAGCATTTGACGTAAAAATAGATGCATGTTCAAGGGAGCAGATATGCTCATTCCTAGTGTGTATGTCTTTGTTAACAAGGGAAAACGTAATTTTACCTGGTCAAGGAGAGACTAAGGATGCTGTTTTCAGTAGCAAGTCCATTCATAAATTAGTGGCCAAATTCTTTAGACAAGCAGGGCAGTTCTCGGAAAGAAGTGGGTGGGCACATTGGGAAGTATATTAACTTTTCCATGCTATGAATGTATTGCTGTACCATATCATTGAATATGCCTACGTTATCTTGTATTTCTGTGTCTAGGATCTAACTCACAGAAGTCCTTTTGCTGGTTTTCTGTCACCCTTCTTCATTTACAGTACTTTACACAAATGTCATCTTGCCACCACAAAGTTGTATAAGATTTTCATTAGGAAAGTTTATTGGATTTATCTGGAAGAAAGTGAAAACAAGGCTAAAACTCCATCCCTGCTTTCTTAATATAGCTTGATTGTGTGACTGCAGTTTCCTAAATAATGTCCCTGCGATGTGTATTTTTTTTCTAAAGATGTTGCTTCTCATAACAACACATAGTAGAGAATTTTTTTTGTTTGAACCAGAATTTGAACATGCTCTACTTTTATCTTGTGAGTGATAGGAGAGTCGAATGAACTTGCAGGTTCTCTTGTACATTAACCATGGGAGGTAAGTGAGTGGGAGGAAGGAAAACAGTGACAACTCGGAGGAAGCACTCTGGTTGAACCTGTGAGTCTGCCGGGATGATTTGTGTGAAGTCACCTGGGACTCTGTTTTTCCTCAGGATCAGCTGCTTGGATGCTTTTGTAAAATTTTCACATTCTTTAGCCTCCACCCCCATCAGTGTGTGACTTTGCACAACCAAGAGAGCTTTTCAACACAGACTTAAGGTTCTTTTATTGCTTTTCTCTCTGCAGGGGACCTTGATTCTCTAGGATGACTTGCACTCTTATATCACCCTGTGGGGCAGACACAGCTAGATGCTCAACTCATACTCATTCCACCTCCTTCTTCACAACAGCAGAAGCCGTTTCGTTCGTTTGGCCAACCTGGCCCGTTAAAAAACAAAAAACTTGATTTTCCAGAATCTCTTGCAGTTGGGGGTTGTCTAAGGGACATAGGCCTGGGCAATGAGATGTAAGTAGCTGGATGGGGCTCCCTCCGAAAGCTCTTATAAGGGGATGACCTCGAGGCATCCACTTGTTAGGCCTTTTGTTCTTTGTACTTCTTCCTCCCTGGAACGTGGATGCTGTTTTCTAAGTGAAGAAGCCATTTTGTGCCCAAAGACAAGAAACTTGAGGGGTAAGCAGGCTGAGAAGCTTATGGCATTCTGAAACTGCCGTACCAGACCTCTTCTGCCCATCGCTTGACTTTTTGTGAGAAAAAGAAAATTTGGTTAAATCACAGAAGTGAGGTCAAATGTGATCTTAACTGAGTTTAAATTTTTAAAAAGTCATACTTCTTCTTTTCTCTAAGAATTAAAAGGCAGCATTCTGTATGACAAAAAAAAAGCGGGGGGTGGGTGGGGTGTTGGACTTTGGAGCCCAACAGACCCTCAACCTGCATCCAGGCTTTGCTGTTTATTAAGTCTAATATTGGCAAGTGATTCAACTTCTCTGGGTCTCAGTTTTCTCATCTATAAAATGGTGGTACTGATTTTTATCTCATAGCATTTTTGTCAGTCTTAGAAATAATTAGAAATTACTAATATAAATAATAATGACAGATTTTCAACAAATGGTGGCAGCTGTTATTGAAGGAGAGTGTAGTGGGGAACCTGAAGAGGAGGAGGCTAGTAATTCAACTTCTAGTAAACATTGATTGAATGGCTCAATGGTAGGTTAGCTTTAAAGCTGCAACCATCTCTTGTCCTCAGTCTCACCTGCCTATACCAGAATACTTGGAGCTCTTCTGTTCTCCAACTTTGGCTGAAAAAGCAAAGGATGTCTCTATGAAAAGTTTTTAGATATGGCATAGGGATGAAGGGAGTGGGCTCCAGAGTCAGACAAATGTAGATTAGAATCTTTTGTCCTTACTAGCTGTGTGATTTTGCCTTCTCTGAAATGGGAATATTTGGGTGGTTATGAGAATTAAATATGCTAATATATGTGGAGCACTAACAGCTGTTTTCTTAACACACAATGAGCACTGTTGATGACAGATGTTGTTAGTATTTCATTGAACATTTGTTAAGCAATTCTTGGCTTTGGTAGGAGGTCCTCTTGGAGATGTAAGGACAAACAGAGATGATATTTACCCTTGAGAATATTCATATGCAGGAGATGGGGCAGAAAGGGGATGATCCTTTTATATAATTGTAATAAAAGACAGATTTAGAATACGATTTAGCTGTTAAAAAGTTGCAAAAATATACTGATTTATATAGATGTCTGTGATAAATATTTTAAGAAAAAAGCAACCAGGCACATATACATAGTTTGTATTTGTCGGTGCATGAAAAATTGCTAAATGGGGTGATTTGTGAGGGATGGGATTAGGATGGCAGGGGAGATGAAAGGGGCTTTAGTTGTTTTTTTTAACAGCATATTAATGTCTGTTTTACAACAGTCATGCATTATTCTTGAAATATAAAATGTATTAAAGTTTAAAAAATCAGTTTGTTGGGCCTTTGGAGGTAGGTGGGAGAAGATCTTGCTATGAACTAGATTAGTCACTTGAGCAAAGGATTGAGTTTAGTGGGGTCCCACTAGAGGAGGTGCGATTTGAATGGCTTTTGAAGGCTGAGTAGGAGATTTTGAGGAGATAGTGCAGGGAGATGAGCAAACTTGGGTTTCGAACAGAATGCAGAATATAGTGAGATAGAAAGATCAATATTATTAAAACAAGTAAGATATACTGGAGCCAGATCTTAGAGGGTTTTAAAGAGAGTGATGAGATTATGCTTTAAAATGAGATTTTTTGGGGTGTAAGGTCGGGTGGGATATGAGAACTATTATTTTATAAAGATGACTCTGGAACTAGGATGTGGGAGTTAGCTGGGGTATATGTGGCAGAGGTAGTGGGGATGGATAGAACATCCTTAATCAAGAAAGGCACACAAGCAAAAGTTGAATTTTATTGGGAAACATGATGAATTACGATTTGAACATCTAGAGTTTGAGATTCTGTCATGACCCACAATAACCTCCCTGTGTTTTCTCTGTGTGCAAAGGGATAAAATAATAGTACTTGTCTCAGGGTTTTAGGAGAATAACCAATAATAATAGCTAATGCTTACATAGCACTTGGTCTGTACCATGCACAGTTCTAAACACCTTACATATTTTAACTTAGATTTAATCCCTATATCAGCCCTAAGAAAAAGTATTGTTATTATTATTTCTATATTATAGATGCAGAATCTGAGGCACAGAGAAGCTAATTGAGTTTCCCAGGTCGCACGGATTGTAGGTGTTGGACTCAGGATTTAAATGCAGGTAGGTATAGTCTCCAGAGTCACCATCCTCAGCCTCTTCATATTTCTGCCTCTGGCTTAGTTCTGCACTTGGCATGTTAAAAGCTATTAAATAACTGGTTGATCTTATCCACATGACAATGTTAAGAATTAGAAATTTAGGTTTGGAGTTTAGGCAAAACCCTAGATTGATGGATCATGTCCATAAATAATGAGAGTAGGTGAACTTGCCAAAGAAGAGGATGTAGAATAAAAAGTAAGTACAGCAGGTCCTAAATAACATTTTGTTACAACTTTGAGGGAAAAAAAGTTGCTTCCCAGCCAGGGTCACTGTCTGTGTGGAGTTTGTATGTTCTTTCCATGTCTGTGTGGGTTTTCTCTGGTACTCTAGTTTCCTCCCACATCGCAAAGATGTGCACATGAGGTGAACTAGTGTCCACATTGTCCCAGTCTGAGTGTGGATGTGTATGAGTGTGCCCTGAGATGGAAGGGTGTCCTGTCCAGGGTTGGTTCCTGCCTGGTGCCCTGAGCTGCTGGAACAGGCTCTAGCTACCTGGACTCTGAACTGGAGTAAGTGGATTGGAAAATAATGATCTTGCTTGTTTTTATTGATCTTTCCTCAATGTATGTATAGCTCACATTTATTTCAGTGTTTAATATTAGAAGTGTTTAGATCTTCATTTAGTTAAGTGATGTTTTGTGACCAGAAATAAGCCATAGGAATTTAACTCTTGTTTATATCAATTAACCTGTGGTAAAATTGGTTTCCTTATGTCATATCACTTAAAGTTGCAGTTTCCAAGAACCTGCTGACGATGTTAAGTGAGGACTTACTGCATATAGCCTTCAGGGAACTCTTGACATTCAGATATGGTCAGGCCAAAGCAAAGTTATTACAGGAGATAGAGCAGGAATGACCAGAGAAGTGGAAGATGATTGTGGCAAAGGGAAGAAGCACACTCAACAGAAGCGGATATTCCGTGCCATCCAGTGCTGCAGACCTATTACAAGAACGGGTCTGAGAAACTGCCCAAGTCCAGCTGCCAGCTCATTTGTGAACATGGAGATCAGTTTCAGTAGCACAGTAGAGGTGACATCCAGAGTGCCAAAAATACATGGCAGATGATGAAGATGATGAATTATAGGTGGCCTCGTTAGCTCAATCTTTCAAGGAATTGAACAAGGAGAGCCATGCTATCATAGCTTGGGTTTGAGGCAGGTACACGTAGAAAGAGTGATCTGAAAGAAAGGTGAGAGTGGATGGGTGCAAAGTCTGAGGGAGAAGGACAGGGATAGATTCAAAATTAAGCGGAGAGTGGCAGGTTAACCCTTGAAATGTGTAAGAACCCTTCTTCAGATGGGGTGGAAGAAAAGATAGGGGAAAATGGAAAAAAATGTGATTGGAAGACATAAATAGGTTTACCTTAGGCAGTCTGCATTTTTTTTTCAGTTTAATGGGAGTCAGTGAGACGGAATTCATAGACAAGTAACTCAGGCTCCTGCGAGGCTGGCTCTTGGGGTTATTGGTACAGAGGAAAAATTTGAAAGAATGGCAGAAGTGTCTCATCTGAACAACACAAACTGACACATTTGCCAAGATGTGTCTCCAGGCAGGAAATTAATTTATTGAGGTGGAAAGTAGCCATACAAAAAGGAAGAGGAGAATGAAATGAGACAAAGGAATACCTGACTGTATATAAAGGAGGAATCTTTAGACAACCAGATTTAATGGTTTGCAGAACCAGTTCCCAGGGAAAACCCGAGCACTCTGAATGGTGAGAAACAGCCTGTTCTGGAACACGGTCTGGGTTTGGTTCTAACCGAACCACCAAAGCCCCAGGAATATTTTAAGGAAGAGAGTGGCCCAGCAGAGACTTCTGCATTAAATGCTACTGCTGGTAAGTTTTTCTTTAGTCTTCAGTTCAACTAATTATTTCTAGAGAGATCTTTAGTTGGAAAGACTTTGGGTTGAGATGTTTCGGCAGATTTGTCGTTGTGGTGACATTAGGGCCATGGAAGAAAAGGACTGAAGCAATTCAGTAATGAACCGCCTGGTACTAAAATCAGCACCACTCCCATCAATCCATAGCTGGGTCTCTTAAGGGTTTCTTTGAAAGACATCTGTAAAAACTTATTCAAGTGTGTGTAGCATATTTAGATAGGCATTATATTCTTGAGTTTAATGGTTCTCCATGGGGCCAGCTACATAATTGTGGAGCCCAGTGTAAAATGAAAATGTGTGCCTGGCTCCTTGTTCAGAAAGCAGGAAAAAAGTGCCATTAAAGATACTAACAGTCTATGGCCATGCCACCCTGAATGAGCCCAATCTCGTTTGATCTTAGAAGCTAAGCAGGGTCGGGCCTGGTTAGTACTTGAATGGGAGGCTACCTAGAAATACCAGGTATGCTAAAAAAAAAAAAAAAGTAAAGATACTGACATTAAAACCTTTCTCTTTTTGTCTGCTTGACTCATCATGGCATTGATTTACTGAGAAATGTCATATTAAGTGAAGAAAAAATTATTAGCATGAATTTTACTGTTTATAGTGTCCAATGCCAGTTTTAAATGCAAATATAAGAGCTTTTCACTTGTATGCAGAATTTCTGAAATCACACACTTCTTATTTTGTAATTTGCTATGGATAGGTTTACTGTTATTACCCAAACAGTAGAACCATTGCACAAAACTGACTCATTACTTTTATTTTATTTCTTGATTTGTGCACATTCTCAGTCTTCGGTTTATAGAAGGAAGGACTGGTGTAAGGGGGGACTGACAGGAAAAAGGAGTATGGGTTTCTCTACCTTTTCATTCTGTGCCATCATTTTCAGCACAAGATTGTGGCTCATACAGGGAGATGACAGGAGTAAGAGGATATGATAGGATTCCTTGGTTGTTTGTGTTTCTTAGAAAGACATTGCTTTGTTTCCTCATGCACAGCAATTTCTGGTTCAAATGGAAAGCATGGCTTCTTGGAGCTGTCAGCACCCATTCACCTGCTCACTCAGTTGTATTTGTAACACATTTATTTGAATTAGTCTTGCTGAACTCCTACGCATCACGATCCATAGAAGCTCATGAGGCATTGCAAACGCTATAATATGAATGGGGCTGCAAGGAATGATGTGGCTACATATGTTAAATGGGATCGCCTCTGCTCACATGTGTGCTCATTTTCCCATCAGACCTCATTCACAGACACAAGTTCAAAGTTAAAATTCTTAAGAATCTCAAGATGATGACAGCAGAGCATTAAACCAACTGTGGAGCCTTTCTGAGCATGGGGTTCTGTGTGATTACAAAGTCACTAATCCATGAAGGTGGCCCTGTTCTCAGAAGAGCTAACTTTTAAGACTGAGTTTTCCTCTAGTCTTAAAGACTCACCTTCGTTATCAAAGTTTGCAATCGAGCAGGTTTGTGTCTGGTATCCTAGGGGACCTTCTTTTGGCCATCATTTTTGCCTTTCAAATATTTTTTATTAACTCCATTGCCGCTACCATAGCCTTGGGTCACATCCCTGTCATCTCTGATATAGACCCTGTAATTGTCTTCTTCCTGGAACCCGTGCAGTTAGTTTTATCCCTGTATTCTACACCTCATGGACAGACAAATCTTTCAAATTAAACTTTGGTGTGAGGCCACCTTGCCTGCTAAAAAGCTTTTTTTGACCTCCCGTGAACTGTAGCTTACAGTGGAGCCCTACTGTGCAGACTGAATTAAGGAAAGTTTGGTTTGACCTATGCAGCATGTATTTTAAGAAATTTAAGCCAATACTTAAAGATCGGGCGATTTCACCTATTGAAATTCAGATTTTACAAAGAGAAGATCTGGCTACTCTGGGCTCTTGTTTCCTTGTGCTGGGCTGGTATCCTAGAGAACAGGAAGGGGTACTTGTGGACTTGGGGGACAAATAATTTGGGTTTGCTTTTAGGGCAGATTGACTCTTTTCTGGCAGATTGACTCTTTTCTGGCAAAATCGCTTTCACTTATGTAAATTTAAAGCCAGTATCTGCCTGTTGTTTTTAGGGAATGCTGTGAAGCAATTCTAATGCTGATCTTTTAGTCTGAAAAGTTCTCCACCTTCCTAATGTAAATTGATCGTATGCTTTGCAGCAGCCCTTGGTTGCTGTTTTAGGAGAAATATTTCTTAAGTCTCACTTGGCCAGTGTCACCATTGGTCACCCTGAGGTCACTTGGTGACTACTTCTTAGCTTGACCTCTTTCTCCAGGTTTGTCTTTCCTTGTCCTCTGTGCTCAGACAAGGCTCTGTACCCCCGGAGTGCTTTAAGTCCATCCACTCAACCTTTTTACTTTCTATTTTGTTCTGCTCTTTGCTTAAACCCTCCTTTTTCCTCCAGGCCCTCTTAAAGCAGTTCAGGAAACCTTTGCTGAGATGAGAGCCTCCGTCAGAGCTCAGCCCACAAACTCCGCTGGAAGCGGGTAATGGAATTTGTGGATTTTTAAATGCTCAGTACCAAGTCGGCGTTGAGTTCAGGCCATTTTTGAAGATTACTTCCAGCCCAGTGATTCCAGGATGCTATGATTCTTCCAACGCCTGTGCCTATTTATTGCCATGCGTTTTGTATGTCGTTGGTCTTTGAAATTGTACTTTGGGAAAGGAACGTTGCTTGCACTATCTCAGTGAATTATGAGGACAGCACTAGCGGTACTTCCATTTTGCAGACAAGGAAACAAGAGTTTTTTCCAAAATTGACACTCTAAATGGACTATCTTTGCCTATGTCATATTTCTTCAAATAGATTATAAACTTATGGAAAGCCACGACTGTGCTTTTGTTGCAAAGTCCTGTTACCCAGCAGGGACTCAATTATGTGTATATGATGAGAGTAATGGTTCACTCGATCGATATGTTTTGAGGCCTAGATGAGACTCTGGGGATGCGAAGGAGACTCAAGTAGAAAAGATGGGTGTGTATCATTTATACTATAAGATTTGTCTCCTACCTGTGCACAATTACAATAAAGAGTGTTAGATATTGAGCTTTGGAGTTAGATGCGCCTATAGTGGTGTCTCAGTTTCCTTAATTGTAAAATGAGACCAATAATAGTACATACTTTTATAGTAGCATGATTTTCGACCGGGGTGATTTAGCTCTGGATGGGTCATTTGCCAACGTCAGGAAATATTTTTGGGTGTCACAACTCGGGGTTGAGGGAAAACTGACATTTAGTGAGTAGAATACAGGGTTGCTGGACACCCTACAATACACAGGACAGCCTCCTATAACAAAGGATTACCCAGCTCAAATAGTCAATAGTGCCAAAGTTGAGAAGCCCTGCCTTATAGGATTGTGAAGATGAAATAAGATAATGAACGCAATGAGTTTGGCCTAGTTAACTGTTACTCTAAGAAAACCAGCTCGAAGATTGCAAAATCTGCTTTCAAGAGGGTGAACCCCAAAAGGCTTAATTTCAGCAGCATCTGTGATACTTGCCAAGTAAGAGCCTTATGCTAAGTATTTCATGCTCTCCTATTTAGAAGTGACGACAGACTCATTGAGATTGTGTGTTACACTGTGTACTAACATGAGCTGGCATGGATTTATCAGAGCTGTAAAAACCATTATTAATTTTTAGGGTGTTCCTGGTAAACTTCCTGCTTGCTTATTAGCTAGTTTGTTCTGTGGAGATAATTTTGGTGTGTGGGTTTAAATCAGGTAGAGAATGTTTTGGTTAGTGAATTAAAAAAAAAAAAATGTTTTGATAAGGGGACATGAAGTTTTTTGTTTTTATAATCAAGAAACTAATGTTTTTCTAGCCCTAGATTTAAAACAAAGCCACCTTTCCCCTTGTTTACTGCTTCACTTGCCTGTTGCACAGTGTTTGGTATTTGTGAGAGTGGCTTAGAGAGCTGTTGGATTTCCATCTATTGTTTATTGTAGATTTGCAGTTGAGATTATTCAAATTTTTGTTATTATAAAAGTAATATATGAAGATTTGAGTAGTAGAGAAAAAACCAGAAAGACAGTTAAAAAAATGTCTTCAGTAATTCTACCACACAGTACTATTCTGTTTCTTTTCTCTTTTTTCATTCATACATTTTTTCTATATTTGAAATATTCTGAGTATATGATTTTGTGTCCTTTTTTTTTCTTAACCTATTTTATTTGCCTTCCCCATACTACTGTAATATCTGTAAACATTTTTCTAAGAGCTGTAAAATATTCCATCTATCGGTATTTCATGATTTATTTAACCCCACTGCAGAACATATAGCCTGTTTTCAATATTTGATGAGTATCTTTATGCAGCCAACATTTTCTATATATTATTCTTATCTTTACAATGGATGATCAGAAGTAGAACCAAGGGTGTGGATGTGTATGGACATCTTGATCAATATTGCTGTCAATTGCTAAAAGTTTCTACTAATTTTTGCTGCCAGTAGCAGAGTTCTAATCTCATTTTAATAATATTTGATGATTTTCTATGACTATTTTGTTTTTCTTTTCTTTTTTCTTTTATATTAATGAAATCAAACATGTTTATATGAATATTGGCTATATTTCCTATTTAACAAACTATGTACTTTGCCTATTTTATCTATTGGGTATTAGTATTTTTCTTATTTATCATAAATTATAATTTATGTATTTATTTGCCTTTATTAACCCTCTCTCATAATTACTGCAAATATTTTCACCTAGTTTTTTTTTCTAATTTTTTTTTGTTTGTCTTTTAATTTTGTTTTTAGTCATGTCGTGTGGAAGTTTAAATTTTTTATGTATTTTATGTACTTAAAGGTATTGATTGTCTTTTTCCACCTGGGGTATTCAACTTTCTTTTGTCTATACTGAAATGAACGCTTTCTGCTCTGGAAGTCAATATACTGTGTCATTAGTGCTTAAAATTCTATCTGAAAGTGACCACTATAGAGTTTCCTAATGAGGATAAATGGGCCTCAAGTACTATGGGTGTTTACCATGGCCCACATTCCTGCTATACACGGAGGAGGGGGGGGGAGAGAGAGAGAGAGAGAGAGAGAGAATGAGAATGAATAAGGGGAAATGATGAAAAAGGAAAAAGGATGAAGAATGAGGCTTGTTTGGCCGAGGCTCCTTTGGTTTTGTTTTGTATTTACTTTCCCTCAGGGTGGAAATGAACTTATTGAGGGTAAGGACCTTCCATAGATTCCCAAAGTGCCCCAATATCTGAGACAAGCAGCTGTTCTCCTACATTTTTAAAAATTTGTTTAGTGCATGAGAAGGTAGACTGAGCAGAGACTGTGGCCAAGTCCCCTCCAGTCCTCATCCCTTATGTTTTTTCTTTTGGGCTTCAGCCTCTGTCTTGCTCAGCCTGGTCAAGGGTGGATGGGTAGGTGGACTCACAAGCTCACAGCCGTGTTGCAGTTCTCCTGCTGCTTTAGCCAAGAAGGTTGAATAGGGAGGTAACAATAACAACTAGTGCTTATCTGTTTTGCAAAGCCCTTTCACTGAAGCCTTTTTATAAACTTTTCACCTCAACCTTATGAGGTTAAATATTATTTTCATCTCCATTAATTTGAAGGAAACCATCACTCAGTAGACGCATAATTAATATCTAGAGCGCCTGACTCCAGAGCTGATCCTCTCTACTTATGAAATAATTCTATCATTGTAGTTTTTGGTTGTAATTTCTTGGTGGTGCTATTGGGCAGAGGGTAGCAGCAAACGTTTTAGGTTTTGCAGGCAGACATATCTTGGATGGAATCCCAACGTAGTCATGTTTTAACATCGTGACTTTGTTACTTTCCCAACCTGAGCCCAATTTTCTCATCTGTAAGATGAGAACAACAGTGTCTACCTTGTAAGAATACTGGAAAGATTAAATTGAGATAATATAGTCAAGATGCCTTGCACAGTACTTGTTCATTGTAGGAGCTCAGTAACTATTGTTTCCTAGTTTCAAAGCTGAAAATACTAGTTCTTTTTTGTTTAAAAATTGTAGAATAACTGCTAAATCCTCTTAGACTTGTGAAATTTTAGTAAATATCATGTATATTTAAGTGTAAGAAATTTTTTTTTATCTGACCTTCTTATTTTCCTGTTCAGTAGTTTTTCTTTCCTGTTGTGGATGTCACCTGCTTCTCTAAAATCCTTCTGCTTGGAGAATTTTGTGATGATCCTGAGCTTAGGACTGTTCTCACAGCTAAAATAAAACATTTTGTCTGTGTGTTTGTGTAAAAAGCACAGACAGCTCTTTGGAAGAGAAATAACCCAGTCATTTTTTTAGAGGTAGTTAAGATTTTTGGCATCATTTATGGAGTTGTTACTTGTCAACGTATCATAAACATTCAGGTAACAGAACAGTCTTTAACAACAACAAAAAGGTTGTAGAAAATCATGAGAAAAGACAAAGTTGTTAATTAACTCAGGAGGAAAGTTGTAGGAGTAAATTTTTGTTTTCTTTATACCACATACAAGTTGGGTTAGATTTGATGGATCTTATGCTAGACCTCGTTAGCCACATAAAAAGAACTCCATTGATATTATTTCTGTCTACAGAATTTCAATATGAAAGTTGCCTTGCAATTTAACTTCTACTGTATGTTTACTCAGACTTTTCCATTTTATTAAATTGAGACAAGTAATTATAAATGCTGTTATCTTTGAATTATATCATAATCCAGTAGAGTTTTGTGTCTATGGAGTTAAAGATAACGCCTTTTAGGAATCTTCTTTAAGATATGTCTTAGACCTTCTTTTTTTGTCCCCGAAGCCAAGGTTGTATTTTCAACAAGATACTATCTTAGTAAATTGAAATATGGGAAAGGTTAATGTGGATGGGGCTTTATTGGGTTAATAACTAACCTCAATTCTATTATAGGAAATTTAAATCTGCTGCCTATGGTTTTTCACCTCCCCCAACCCTTTGGTAGGAATGGAGAGACAAGGATGGGAAAGCCTTTTAAAATATAATTTATATACATTCATAAATTAGTTGCATTTTTATATACTTCATGTCATATGAATATGTGGTTTGCATAAAACATGGATACAGTTAAATATCAGTAAGTGAAATTTACATGGTTTCTAAATTCCTTCTTCTGTCTAGAGTTCAAGGATCAAAGTAAGTAAACTGTTGGCCAAATCTTGTGACTATTGCAAACTGAGTGTAGGGCATTGTAAAATGCCACGCCCAGTTTAATGGTCAGTAGGCAATTGTTTTCCTAAAATTCCAGGCCTGTTGTTTGATTTTTAAATTTACAGCCAACCTGGATATTTGAGGGCAGAGGTGGTAGTGATAATGATAAAGAGAGTAGATTAAGTCTGGAAGAATAAAATTGGTGCTGAGTTGACTATTGATTTACAGGATACAAAGGACTAAAGTCTATGTTTTGTGATCCTGAGATAACAATCCAGTCGAGCAGCTCTATACCCATCACTTCAGCCAAATCATTTTGGCAACAGCCTTTCGAAACAAAGCCTGAGAACCCAGCAAGTTTTACCGGGCATTTCTTGTTGCTGGCTGGTTGACTTATGGAGTAAATGGAGTAATTAGCTCTCATTAACACTCCTACAAGCTGTAATGCATCCACCTCAGGCAGAGAGATGCTTGCTTCTGTTACTGAAACCATGAAAATCCCCATCTGATCTCTTCTGTCCATGCATTTTCTCATTGCAGAAATGGAATGCCAACTTGGCAAGAGTGAAACCCACCGAGTGCTTCAGATAACAGTAGCAAAAACTACTGACCAGGGTGAAAGGCTTTTCCTAAGAACAATGACTGGGTCTAAGAAATCAGTGAGCTGTTTAAAGCTCCCTACCCTCCCTAGTAAATGTGACTGACATGAGCTAGGTTTGTCACAGATATTGAATACTCGTAGTCGTAAAACTTGATGCCCTTAGCCTCTTGTCAGCCACAACTTCATAAGTTGTGGTCTATATTAACAGAGTCTGGATTGTTTTGAGTCACTGGGAGAGAGAGGGAGGGAGGAAGACAGGGAGATAGGGGCACCTTTGATCGTGGTTTGTGGCCCTTGTTCCTATCAAATATAGATCTGGAGTATGAAGGCGGGAGCCAGAAAAGGAGAAGGAAGGAGACAAAGTTTTGGGGCTTTGCACACAAACCTGGAGAAATAGATAGAAAAATTGCAAATTGGCAGAATTTTATAGGAAAGAACCCTGAACCAAGAATCTGACAGTCTGATCCTAACATCGATCAGTTGTGTGATGCTATGCAAGTCACTTAATCAGTCACACAATTGAGATAATAATACCAGCCTAGCCCTCACAGGAAGGGCTGTGAGGGTCAAATGAGACAAAGTGTAAAAAGCTATAAGACATTAAGCAGTAGTATGATTTTAAGTTGAGTTTTTTATATAAAGTACATTATCTACATTTTTAACATTCTGAACCCCAACCTCTGGTAATAAGATATAGACGCTATGCAAGTACCTGCTTTTCTTCTGACTCATAGTCCTATGAAATCCCTAACCCATCCCCAGGCCCTAAAATTGACTAGAGCTTAGATGACTACTAGGTAATTCCTCAAAATTTTTTAGAAGATGGGGCTATGTCCTGGGCAACACGGTAGTAGTAGCTCTTGATTTCTGCTCAGGCCTGTCTGCCAGCCGCTTTCCTGAGGGTATAGTAAATACTACAAAGTCATCAATAATCTCTCAGTTCCAGGAACTGTTCCCTGTTATTAAAAGTGTGAAACGTTGGGAAAAAAAGTGTTCAGGACTCATTTTCGTATTTATGTATAGGACTGTTACTTTCCAATAGCTTTAGAATAAAGATTTGCTAGGCTTTGAGGTTATAAAGCATGTATATCTTAGGCGTAGAGGGGCATACTCTAATGGTTAAGGTTGGAAACCCCAGATCTGGCATCCCGTCCTCTGATATCAGTTTTCAATGCCACATGATGTTGTGATGTGTAAATCACGAGCCTGGCGATGTCTCACCTCCCTTATTTGTGAACCTGAGAAACTTTGGGACATCATTTAACTCCTGTTCCTGTTGACTGTATTGGGTTGATGTTCAGAAAGTGATCTGGATAGATTATCAAAAGTTTGTAATTTTTAAACTGAATCACAGTATTTTTCAAAGACTGTTTTTGGCCTTCATAGGACTTCTGATAGAACGTGTCTTTCTGGGGCCTGTAACTTCCTCAGAACAATTTAGAAAATAACTTTCTGCACTTGGAAAACTGCCTGTGTTTGACTGGGTTTGCTGGAAGCACACTGAGACTGGGAGTTGGGTACTGAAGGATTTTAGGGGTGAGGAAAAGAGGGTGGCGGGGGTTGGGCAGAGGAGAAGCTGAACAGCGATGTGCTTGCATCTGAGGTCTCAGCTTTCCTTATGGGGAGCTCTGGAGCTGGGATGGCCCTTCTGAGTTGTCCGCAGTTGAGGCAAGGGGCTAGACTTTTGTATCCCTGAATCCTAGTTGTTGGTAGATAGCAACCCCTTCTGGGGGCATAACTTCGGGTAAAGCAGTATCCTGCAGTTAGCTGAGGACTTTCCCTGTGAGCCATCTGCAGCCAGGGATGTGCGCATTGACCCTTGAAAATTGGGTCTGGGTGGAACACACCTGTGTCAACTACCCTGTCCCAAAGAACTTAACCCCTTAAAAAAGCAACGAACAATAAGGTAGCACCCAAATCCCAGTGTATAGTAAGTCCCTTTACCTGAAAGTTAGAAAGTTTGGATCCCTTAGCAACACTGAAGGAACAAGTCATACCCCTTTGTTAATGATAAATCAAACAGATCTTTAGCCTCTCAAAAGTTTATGAGATACTTGGATAATATTTATACCTGATTATGATGTAGCAAGGGCCAGCTTCTATCCCTGTGAAATGGATAACCATAATCGAATAATTTCTCCCAAGCATGAATTGTTGCATGTTTAGAATATTAATTACATATATATACATGCAGTTGTTTCTGGGATATTTAACTCATGTTGAGTTTATAGACTTGGTGGATCACCACCACAGAAGGTAGGCAAGCAGGTATGGCACACAAGCCATCAAACTCAGAATTTTCCAGGGGATCCTAGGGGTGGAGGGCAAATATGGGAGAGTATAGCATCTATGGAAGTTTCAATCACCTGATATGGTATTTTAGTCATGGTTGAGCATAACGATTTAGGAGTTATACTGCCAAAGGACAAGTTAATATGCTTTGAATAAATGAATCAGTTTTTTGGCACTTATAAAAGATAGTTGTATTCCGCAAATGTCTGAAACTGTCTGGCATGGTTTGTGGCATGAGTAAACATGGCCAAAGTCATACATAATGTCTTTCCCAACTGCAGATTAACTCATATCTATGGTTCTTAATTTTTTTTATCTTCTAGTAATTGAAGGAGACAGTGTGTTCTGCTGACCCATCATCTCAACAGTTTGAGTGTGTTGTGGGGTACTGGAGGTAGGGAATTCTGATGATGTGGGCCTGGCGTACAGCAAAGGAGATGGAATGTGTGTTCTGACCAATGGATTTAATTTCCCACAAAGTCCTACACAACCCTTATGGTCTTTGCCTTGATCTGCTTTGCCACCTAGGAGCTCTGTAATGCCAAGTCACAGAAGATGTTACTAACCTGTTTCCACCGAGGGAGAGATTAATAGGTCACTTGTTCCTTATGCAGAAACCGGATAACTCCAGCTGCCATGGCGATAGGTTTTATATTAAAAACACACCTATCTGAACCTTGTGGAGAGATGTGATGATTTGGTGATTGCGTGTGAAGTAGATAATCTGTCAGCTGGTTTATTGTATTGTCTGGAAATAGGAGATGGCAGATGAGAAGAGAATTCATGTAGCATAGACTCTGCTGTAGAGGAAAGGCTGGAAGTGAGACTGTCGAACATGTGCGCTTTGCTGTCTTGAACTCTCCACTTGGGCGATCTTTTTCCGTGTGACCTTAGAGTCTCAGGTGATCTGATCGTGCCAGGAGCAGACATCCTAACTGGGGACAAGGAAAGTCTTCCTCTGGC
Source organism: Pteropus medius (assembly GCF_902729225.1). Classification (NCBI taxonomy): domain Eukaryota; kingdom Metazoa; phylum Chordata; class Mammalia; order Chiroptera; family Pteropodidae; genus Pteropus; species Pteropus medius. The sequence continues at coordinate 12,646,567 of NW_024349519.1, read as the reverse complement.
TTTTCTATCTTTCTGATGTGCTTGCGCATGTGCATTAGTCATTGGTGTTCTGGAAAGTTCAGATGAAGAAACTTCAACTATGACTCTTCATTGTGACTAACATCTGTGAAGGATGAATAGAGAGTTTCTTGGCCAGGAAGTGCAGAACTGTGTAAAGAGAAATTGTTAAAAGGAGAGAAGCTTTTGAAGAACCAGAATTTTTTTAAAAAAATAAAAGAAAAAGATGGAGAAAGCCTATCAAGAAAAGGAAAAACCAGAAGTAATCTTCAGGGTATTGCCTGGAGCATAAATCATGAACAAGAGAAATGGGAAAAGGTCAAATCAAAAACATTGCCTGTTAGGGCTGGCCAGGGTCTGGGGACACAGGCAGTGCCAGCTGGGCTTGGAACTCACTGAAACACTCACTCCATACAGAACTGCCATATCTGCCTACCCACTTTTGCCTCCATTTACCTGGAACAGGAGGATCTGACACACTTCTCAGGAGAATGATGTTTGGCTGTTTTGAAGGTGAGACCTTGAAGCGTGAGAAATCTACGCTTCCTTCTCAAGCTGATTTTTCACAACCTCTCTGAGAGAGGACACAGTGGTGAAAGATACAGGCTTTGGAACCAGGCAGAATTCTGTCACTGATTAAGGTGTGACTTAAATGCTGGGCCTCATAAAACCAGGAATGCTGATGAGGTTGGTCATATTTCATAGGGTTATAGTGAAGGGTTTAGCGGAGTATAATGAAGTGCTCAAAACTGGGCAACTGTTATTATATGCCGAGAGCTATAACTGGATTTGTAACAAGCAAGCTCCTATACTCTCTGGCTCCACCATCTAAACTTTGAACCTGAGCTCAGTCTCAGCAGGGAGGTTGACTCTGTAAATGGCCTCGTGTAGGAACTGGATGGTAATCCAAGATCCAAGGCTCTGAGTGGGTTGCTTAAAGCAGCTGCAGGTCCTTGCGAAGGGCACTGAGTGTGTCCACGCATTGCCCCTCCTGACAGTTCCTGTACTTGAAGCCCCTGATCTTTTCTATAGGCTGCTCCATCAGGGACATCCATACACATTAGCTTGGAAGGGTCCACATGCTATTTTTAAATTTCCATGGATAATGGGTTGCTCCATTAAAAACACACAAATATTATTTGCCTCCTAAGCATCTCCTATACACAGGACACACATAAGGGTGCAGAATGTAATGGTAGTGTGTGACGGGTTTGCCTGATTATATTATTTGTGCCTTACTGCATGCAACTCTAGGAGAGGAGAGTACTATCACTAGTTTTACAGAGATTAAATAACTTGCGCAAGATTAGAGATAAGTACACAAGTGAATGTAAGATGCCATTAATTGTAAAATATTCTAATTTCTGTGATATTAAAGTGAAAAAAACTTTTTACTTAGTGAACTGTAGTAAATAGTAAAGGCTGTATGCTACTCCATTCCTGTCTGATTTTAAAGCTTGTGTTCCACCCCTGGGGTCAGGAAGAAATCCCAAAGAGGGTGACACCCAAACTAGGAAAGTTGATTTCCTATGGATTGGTGACCTATGAATTAAATAAAAAATAATTCTTGTCTACAAAGTTTATGGGCAATGATAAGGAAAAGGTCCCTAAGAAAGTTCGCCGATCACTTTGAGCCTTATAATCAGGGACAACTCCAGGGGGTGCCGTTCACATCTTTTATATTGCTAGCCAGCATTTGATCCCCTTAGTAATTCTCCGTCCCTTGGAGAACATTTTCTGGTGTCCTCTGTTAGAACATGGAGCTGGCTGCAGCCACCGATCAAATGGTTCCTACTTTTCTTCCCTCTTCCAGGTCTTTTAAACTGAATAACTAGAATACTTTCTGAATTATGTGTTATTTAAATAACGAATTGAAGAGGCAGTTTACAAGCAGCTGTTGCTAAGGATAAACCTTCTGTCTCACAAAATTGAGCAGGGCAGAAAAAGGCATCTTTTGGGAATGGCAGTGTTTCAACAAAATTTAATTTGATACTAAGGGCTGCTTAACAATACCCATCTGGTTAACATCGAGTGCTTAGGTGTATATTATGGTAAATGACTTAAAATTGCAACCTGTAGATGTTAGCTGGCATTCCTGTTAAGACTCCCGTTAAGTCCTGGACATAACACACATAGCCGCATGTAATCCAGATAATGTTAGCAGAGATATCAGTGCTGGTAGATAGCTAGCTATCACACGCATTCCAACAGAACTGTTCTTAACCAATTATTTTATGTTGCTATTCACCAGATTTCTCAGCCTAGTGAAACTGTGCATTCTATTTAAAATAATTATGTAATGAAACTTTGTATTTTCTTTGGTCAAAAAAAGATGTACACCCGGAGGAAATGATTTGGAATTTAGAAGCACACACCACTGGGTTCTTATTCAGCATTTTTATCAGGGATTAAGGGTTGTGGTTGAAACAAAGCTGGGAGAGACAACTGATGACAGTCAAAATTCAGAAAATAATTCGTACAAGTTGACATGGTAAAGTGAAGCTGGGAACATTTTAATTAACGTGGCTGTTTGTCATGTGAATTAACATTTTAAAAAAGTCAGCTAAAAATGGAGATGACATGTTTTGACAAAAGCTTCCTGGGGGTTGTAGTTGAGCACAAATATGATGTTCTGCTCATGGAAAGTTGACCTAACCACGTATAGCAGATTTAATGCACGTTAGTGTCCTGTTTCTTGGAGATAATGGCCGCTTTCTGCTCTGTGTTGGAGATTCTTGTGCTGGAGTCCATACACTCCATTTAAAGAGGAATGCTGCCAGATCGAAAGGTTTCTGGCATGGGAGTGTGAAAATAGTGAGACCAGAGGTCTGGAAATTCTGTCCTATTAGGAGTGTGTTGAAGAACTGGAGCTTGATATCCTAGGAAATTAAAAGGGACAAGACCGCTTTCAGAAAACTTTGGTTGCCAAGCAGAAGGAGGAATAAGCTTGTATTGTTTGATCCCTGAGGACAGTCCTCAGTTGGTGATCAAACTGGAGTGGGACGGGTAGTCTGACTCAGGGGAGGCAGGCCCTTCCAGTATCCTAATAGGTCTAGCCATTTAGGGGAGGTGGCAGAATTCATCTAGATGCATGGGAAAATATTCAGGCTTTGAGAAAGTGCTTGAATCTACATGTTGGCTTAGGTCTCTTCAACAAGAAGGTCTCGCGGTTTTGTAAAATAGCCAGCTTCTCTCAGTTATTTTTAAAAATTGTTTTATTCAGACAGATAGAATGGAGGGAGAAAGACATTTCTTTCCTGTGGGATAGGAAATAGAAAATGCAGTAACTGTTTCTGATGAGAGCTGAAAAAGTTCTGGAAATTTCTCTGTATGGGGCTTTTCATGTTTCTTTTCTGCAGATCCTGTCAAGACTATGGATTCCTTATTCTTTTCTTTGGTTTTGTTTTTTATTTGAGTAGGCTAAATAATAGTGATTATTATATGCAAAAAAGATTGCTACAATTTTTTTCTTCATGTGAAAGCTAAGCCTTATTTTCCTCTTCTTGGCAGTAATTGTGCTTTTCTTTGGAGGAAATCATAAATCAGGATTGAAGGGAAAAGATATTTTAACCTAACTCTTCCTTCTTTCTCTAAGGAGTAACAATCACTTGGAATGATATAGCATTGTAAAAGCAGAATTAAAGCTTTAAAGCCTTTTATCTATTATCAAGATCGTATTTTCATTAGCTCAGATTCTTTTAAAAAATATTATTTGTGGGGGAAAAATGCCCCTTTTTTCATGTTAATTGTCCTGATCCTATTGGCAAGTATCTTTATTCTTTTAAGCATGTCGGGCACCATTTTACATAAAATTGTGAATAGCCTACTTAAATATTAGCATTATGGTTAAAAGAAGTTGTGCATTGGAAAAAAACTAATTGTCAACATTAAACTTATGTTCAGTGTTTAGAACTTAAGTTGTGAAATTTAAGTTGAATTATGACTAATGAATACAGAGTATTTTGAAATCAGCAATTAGCCCACTGAATAAAACTGCTTCCTAAATACATCTACTGCTTTTGAAGTATTTTCTGGCACAATAACATGCTGGTTCTGAGTCATCTTGCTGTGGTTGATATGCTAGTTCTAAGATCTGTTGGAGCAATCCCAGGTCCAGTGGAGCTTTTGATTTCCTACATGCCTAACTATAAGGTTTGTGACATGTAGGTGGCTAATATGGCCATTCTCATGGCCACCTGGGACTAATAAGTGCATCAACATTCATTTTTGTATTTTAATGAAACATGTAAATTCTGAAAAAAATAAAAACTGTATGAGACTTGAATCTTGAACAATGTTTCCATTCTTTGCCAATGATAACTTTGTCATCACAAAGTGAAAAACCAATTTTGGGATATCACCAAAGAGAAGTTATCATGGTAATGCCCAGAAAATTGATGAAAGACTCGCTGTTGTGGGCTTAGCTTGCATTACTAGTGATACAGATTTCATGAAAGCTTTGGTATGAGGTTAGGTGTACAAGAGGTGGGAATTCAAAATGAAGTCTCATGTTTATTGTTTTTCTCTCCCAAGAATTGAATGCAATCTACATTAGGCTTTTTGTCATTTACTGAAAAAACAGGAAATTTCCATTGTTCTTTGCTGTTGGTAGTCTGGATTTGTCTTGTTTTAGAGAGTTTTCTTATAGGCAAGTACAACCCTAACATCCAGCGTTGACCAGGAAAGAACAAGTTGGAAGAATGACTCACAGAATTACTAATAAATCATCTAACCTTTCTGCTTTAGATTTCAAACTGGTTACTTTTTGGAGCTGTTGGATTGTCGGAGACTAAGACCTGCATTCTGCATTTCTAGGAGTAATTATTTTACATTTGCTGTGGTACATATACTTGGAGAAAGGGTCTCAGTGTCTTAAAATCTCAATAAAAACCCCCTTTAGGATCTCCTTCCCCCCCCGCCGCCCACCAAAAAAAAACAACTTTGAGACAGAGTTTACTAATTTGTTCAAATGGCTTGGATTTATTTTTTGCTTAATTTCAAAATCTGAAATTGCATTGAGTTTTCTTACTTGATAATCCTCCATGATTGTTTTCATGTATGTTTTAGGAAAAAGATGAGAGTCGGATGTAGAGATCTCTTACAATTTATTTTTAAATCAATGAAGGAATAAACTTTCTCTCCTCTTGCTAATTTTATTTATTTATTTTTTTGTAACAAATTAAAGTTTAGAAGTAACATCATGGTAACAATACTTTATGCGAGAAAAAGGAATAATCTGAAAAATTAAAAATGTGAAGTATTTACTAAGTACCTAAAAGGTCTGTAGAATGACACTTGATATAGATGTTTACATGGGGAGCTTTACTACTTATAAGAGCTCTGTCTTTTTAATATTAGTTTCTTGTATTATTTTTACTGTTAGGTTGGATCCTAATTTCCAACACTGTAGACATACTTCGTTTAAGTGCTAAGTGCCTCCTTATTGGTTTGTATGAGAAATGAATGAGGAGGATTTTACTGAGGACAAACCTAGTATTAAATGGAATGTGAACCTCTTTCTCAACATTTCCAAGTACTCAAGAAAGTTCTCTTTTCCTTACATATTCTAAATAGATTCTTTAATTTTGTTTGTTTACTTATAATCCTGGGAGCTGAGAATCACTCAGTTGTTTAAGGGATCTTGTTTTATTTGAAGCTCTATTCCTTTATTTCCTGGAGTCAGTTCTTTTCTTAAACATAGCCCTACCATACTCCACAGGATTTTTTTTTTAGTAATGCAGGGGGTATGTTTGAGTGGAAGTCAACTCTTGAAATACTTTGGAATAAAATTATTAGACATTTTCTGTTTTACAGATGCTTTATTAGCGTGTTCACATATTCTGTTTCTCATACTTTTGTCTTTTCCCTAGAGACTTTCTGGGTCTTTTCAAGATTATTTGGTGTTTAGAACTTGTAACTGTGATTTTAGATGAACAGGGCTACTTCCAATAATGAGATCGTACAGCCAAGAATTGAGAATGCTTTTCATTTTATCTCCTTCCTTCCCAGAGTGGAAGCAGTACAGAAAAGTGGGAATGTGTAATTATATAGGATATTACATTATTACATATCATATAGGTCAAGAAATACCTTACATACTTTTTGAGGGTGGTTGGGGAAACGAGTTTCAGTATATGTGCACTCCTCCCCACCTCCCACATTCTCACCAACACAAACATGTTGCTTAGACTTGAGTAATACCTACCCATTGTATATGTGTTTAATCTTTTACAAAATAGAAGCATAAAGGGGCACGAATAAAGTGCACTTTATGGCCTCGATTAGGAAGCTGTGTTATTTTCAAGTCTTAATAGCATCACCTTAAGTTATTAGGTTAAAACTTAACCAAAACTTGCTAGTTACCTATTTTGCTGGTCATAATTCCTAGCCATAACAATAATTTTTAAGCATCAACAGGTATGTGTGAAATTCTCATCAATGCTAAATACTAATAAGAGTTTGTATTAGCTTAGTTTCTTTATTTAAAAAAAAAAACAAACTTTTTTAACTGTAAGATTTTCTCATGCCTCCTAAAGTTTGAGGAATGTGATGGTTTAAGGCGGAAAAAAGTCAGCTCAATAACACAGTACCAGAACTCTGTTATTTTGCAATTGGATCATAGGGATACCTATGGTATTTGAAAACCTAATTATAGTTATATTTCATGGAGTAATTATAAGCTCTTCTCCTTCCAGACACAAAAATTAAATAGTGAAATTTCTATTCACATACACAGCACCAATGTGGAAAAAACCCTGCTATTTTCCTACATGAAAAATAAATGTAATTGGGCCAAGGTGACATCTTAAGAGAGGATACATAGACTGTGAGATGGTAAAGTTGTTTATTCCTCCCCCCTCAGAAAACAAAACACTGTAATTGGCATTTAAGCTAGAATATCCAATGCAAGTGGCTGAGGCTTTTCTTAATGATAAAGTCTATGTAATATTCTTCTTTATCCTTGGAGAGAATTTATGTTAACAGGTTAATATTACACATGGAAAACTTCACATATTTGAATGTTTTCAAAATTTGCACAAGGAAATTTGTCCTTGTGTAAAATATTATTTTTTATCTTTGAAAATCCAAGGATTTTTCCTTTATTCTCAAACAGTAGTCAATAATCCTATATTTTGAATTTGAATTATAAACTCATTTAGACCTTGACCGAAAAGCTTGAGAGGAATAGAGGATCGGGGATTTTCCTGAGGACAGATGAATTCATAAACCCTCCGGAATGAATTAAATGCAAAATAAGTCTATTTGTTTTGTTGGTTTGGGTTTGGTTTCCTTTGCTGCAAGGCCTTCTGCATTCTATCACTTTGGGTTATGGTAATTACTTATATTGGACTGGTAATTGAGTAGATTTGAGAGAGCCTTGCAGAGGGTACACAAAGGGAGAAGCCCAGGTTAGCATATGATCTGCATTTAATACATGCTACAAATTACCGGTGCATTTTTAGCTGTTCCTTAAAGCAGGCCTGGCCTGATCTGTGTTTGGAGGTAATACTGACAGATACCACTTTTGGGGCTCTTACTATGAGCTCAGAACTGTGCAAAGGCTTTACTTACATCGAAACAGCCACATGAGGTGAGAATTATTACCTCCATTTTAAGGTTAAGTATGCTGAGATTGACAGGCATTGGGCAACTGGAATGGGTACAAAGTCAGCAACCAAATCCAGCCTTCCTGATCCACAGTTTTGTGAACCTAACCATTCTTTTCCCCTGGAACCATGTTAGGTTCACTTCTGTGCATTTGAAAACTAACTTGATATCTATGCACCAAACCTTTTCTTTTAAATAATAAATAAGTAAAATTGGAAAACAAAACTTCATAAATGATCTCATCACGAGGAAGTAATTGCTAGATTTGGTGTTCTGAACTTTATAGATAAACTATGCCATTTTTCTTTTTTTATTGAATATATATTTGACATAAAACATTGTGTAAATTTGAGTTGTACAATGTGTTAATTTGATACATTTATGTATTGTAATATGATTGCCATTGTAGTAATATTTAGCATCTCTATCACATTACATAATTATCCTTTCTTTTTAGTGGTTGAGATAATTAAGTTTTAGTCTTAGCAGATTTGATGATTGTAGTACAATATTGTTGTCTATATTCATTATTACTGTCCATTAGATGTCTATGGCTTATTTACTACTTGTTGCCAGTTTGTACTCTTCAACATTAGTCTTATTTCTCCACCCCTCCATGCTATTTTTTTTTTTTTTGTATACAGAACCTTCTGATGGCTTCTCATTTTCCTCAGAAGGAAATCACATCCAGAGTCTTTAAAATGACACAAAAGTCCTGCATCATTCCTGCCTCCAGCTTCTCTGACTTCTTGGATCTTTCCTCCTGCTCCTTCCCACTTTCTTTGCTTTGCTCCAGCCACAACTGCCTCCTTTCTGTTGCTCTAGTTCTCCAAGCACACTCCTGCCCCAGGGCATTTGCACTTGTCATTCCCTCTGCTTGGAATACTTTCCGCCAGAGAACTGCATGGCACACACTCATTTCCTTTGGGACTGTGTTCTGATGTCACCACATCGTGCGACCCTCCCTGACCAGCTTATATGAAATGATAGCCCTCCTCTCTGAGTTCCCTGTTTCCTTACACTGCTGTATTCTCTGAATGGTATTATCACTAGCGCTTATATTTTTACTTGTTTATATATTTATTTGCTGTTTCTAGGCAGGGACATTGTTTCGTTTATTGCTATATCCTCAGCAACTAGATAAGTGTCTGGCACATAAGAGATGCTCCATAAATATTTGTTTAATAACATGAATAAATGAAAACGTGTGTGAAAATGTACACACATGTGCACACATATACATGGTGTTTTGTAGCCTGCATAGCATTAGGTTTAGTATTCCATTATATGTCTATTTTATTTTGTTTTGTAAATATTTTATTAATTTTATTGGGGTGACATTGGTTAATAACCACTATATGGCTATTTTATAATTTTTTATTATTAAGACTTTTGATAACGTAAATTGTCTTCCCCACCCTCTTGGTAGAAGTTATTGAGGTTTCATTGGACCTACATGATTTGTTAACCTCAGTTTGCCCTTCAAATGGCAATTAGCTTCGATTTCATTTTTCCTTCACCTTTATTTATAGAACCAAATGGTTATTAACTCTACTAACTCCTTTTGGGTGGCCTCTCCCTCCACTTTACATCAACCTTCCTTATTCCCAGTACTAACTCATTCTTTTTTTAAAAGTCATAATTGTGCCATGTTTTCAGAAATATTAAAAGAAATGGGCTTTTTAGACTGCTCAGACTGAATTTAATTCTGATTCTCTCACTTCCAGCTCTTGTGTTCTCAGGTAAATTAACTTCTGAGCAAGTAGTTTTATTGATTGTAAAGATGGTTGTGATAATATTTATTTCCTGGAGTCATTTGTGGATTTAATCAGAATAAGTCATGTGAAAGCAATGCCAGCTCTTTAATATACTTTTAAAAATTCAGACAAATTGGAATCCTTGTTGCTTTTTCCCCACCTCAATATATAAATGAATGTGGGAGGCATAATTCTAAAGATGCCCCCCAGGATTCCTGTCTTCCAGATCTAGGCAGTGCTGTGCAGGAACTTTGCAGATGGGATTAAGGTCAGTAATCAGCTGACCTTAAGATAGGGAGGCCATCTCAGTTATCCGGAGGGGCCCATTGTGAGTAATTATCTAAGTCTTTAAAAGCCAAGACGCAGTCTAAGAGATGGGACAGAGAGGGAGGCAACTGAGAGATGAGGCGGAAAAGAAAGTCAGAGAGACTCAAAGAGTGAGAGGGACTTAACCCGCTATCACCAACTTTGAAGGAGGCTACAAGCCAAGTGGTGTCTATAAATTGAGAACAACCCCCACTTCACAGCCAGCAAGGAAGTGGAAACCTCAATCCTACAGCCACATGGAATTACTAATTTTGCCAACAAATCTGAATGAGCTCATCCCCAGAGACTCCAGAGAGGAACACAGCTCTGCTGCCACAATGATTTCTGCCTATGAAAACTGGAGCAGACAGCCAGCCAGCTAAACCATACTCTGCCCAGACGTCTGATCTACGGAAACTGTGGGATAATAAATAGGTACTGTTTTAGGCTGCTGAATTTGTGGTTATTTGTTATGGCAGCAATAGAAAAACTAACAGAGTGAACTGAGTTTGAGAAATAAGACCAATATCAGGAGGATGTTTGGGCTTAGCTGCTGTAAAAGACATGTATTGACCTTCAGCTGTCATGTTTCTGAATGAACGTTGCCTCATGGAGCATTCTCCTTTCCAGGCTTTTATCTGTGGGAAAAACTGGGAAATGTCCATGGAGCCAGTGAATGCATCTTTTCCCTTGGTCGGTGCTGGGAGTAGAGGGACTCTAATGCCTTCTGATAGTTTCCCTTTTCAGCAAGTTTTCCATTGCAGCATTTCCTCATGACAAATGTATTATATGTTCTTAGGTTATAGTCTGTCTTTCACAGTTGTTGTCCACCTTTTCAGGAAAGAAGTTTGGGCTTCTGGCTAAAAATTAGAAAGTGGACAGTCCTTAGGAATATCCCTAGAGAGCTTCTGGAATTCCTAGATTCAGGAATATCTTTATTAGATCTTCTTTCCATGTCCATCACCTTCTTTGTTCATCCCCAGCATTTTCAGTCACATCATGAGAGTTATTGAGTTTGGGTCTATAAGAAGGAAAGAAACTTGCGTTTTGTGGATGGCTGGTCCATTCTCCTTTCCCTCATCAGCTCTGGGACTTCTGTGCCTAATAGTCCTCAGCATGTGTAATTCCTATTCATTCTTCAATATAATCGTGCATTGGTTCATGCCTGGGCCTTTGGGGCAGCTCTTGAATGTTAAGTCTACACCTACCATATCTTCATCCTTTTAATAACATACATGCAAAATATTTTACAGATGGCTATTTTCATCCATGTAATACTGATTCTCTTAGCTTTATTTTTTAAACTTAATTCTTAAACTCTTAAGTTACCCAAGCAATATGTGCTCATTGCAACATTCTAATATCATAGTATTAAAAATGGGAATCTTCTCCACCTCTTTTCCCCTACTCCTTTCCCATTTCCAGTCCTCTATAATTAACAAATTAAAAATCAAATGCCATCTCAGATATATACACATATATGCGTATCCAGAAGTTTTGTTGGTTTACAAAACGCTATCATACTGTTATGTTGTTTCGCAACTTTCTTTTCTTCCTCCCTAATGTGTCATGAAACATCTTTTTGTGTATATGTATATAGCTCTCTTGTGTTTCATAATGACTAAATAGTATTTCATTGGATGGATATACAATATTTATTTATGTTTAGATAGTTTCCAATTATTATCTCCAAAATGTTGCATTGAGCATCTAGGTACACAGATCTTTTTTTTTTTTTGTAGAATCTTAAAAGTGGAGTGCTGGGTAATATGGTACATGTATTTAAAATACTGATAGATGCTGCTAAACTGTCATTCAATAAAGTGATCGATTTAAACTCCCTCTTATGATTCAGTAGATTCTCTGAAGGACACCCAAAACACTCTTAAGAGTAATTGATTCCAAGGAGAAGAACTGGTGTCGGGAGCAGAGGGAAGGAATTTTAATATTTAGAACTAGTCCTTCTTTTCCTTTAAAATTTTGTGTCATGAAACACAACAGCAACAAGACTGTATTAGACTTCCTGTTTCCCCACAACTTTACAAATATTGTGTCTTACCAGTCTTTGTAGAATATGAAACAATGGGTCTCATTTTGATTTACATTTCTTTGATTATTAGAAAGGTTGCTTTTAACTTCATTTTATTAAAGTTTAATTAAATTTTTTTTAATTTACAGATATATTTTTGTTGTAAAAACAAATAACTCAAGCATCAAAGATAAGACCTAAATTCCTTCATTTCTGCTCCCTCATGTTACTACCACTCATTGCTGTTCTCTCCTGAGAGCTGTCAGGCTGCCAAGCTGGGTGTAACCTTGTAGAATTATTCTTTGCATTTAACACGGGGTGTGTGTGTGTGTGTGTGTGTGTGTGTGTGTTTCTTTTAAACATAAAAGGGCTTAGGAAACATGCAGACCTCAGAGGGTCAGACATTAGGCAAGTTGGTCACGAACAGTGTGGGTTTCTTCTCTTTTTACATGCACTTGCTGTGTGAGACATTGAGAACTTACTTAACTTTGAACTTTTGATCTCCTTTTTTTCAAAACTTGAGCTAATATATACAGCCCTCTGCATAGAAGAACAAAGAATGAGTGTATTTTTTTATCTTCAATATCATATTTAAGGATATTTGAAAAGAAGTCAAGTGCATAGTTTGAAAATAGTCTTCTTTAATGTTCACATGGCTCATTTCACAAAAATATAATTCTCTGAACTTATTTCATTATGATTTACCAAGTCTAGTCATGTTTTCACTGTTTTTTTTTTTTTTTTTTAAAAGAAAACCTGTTCTAGTTTTTTTCTGGGAGTTGAATAGCAGGGAGTGAAGATGCACTAACGGTGAATTTTTGCAGAATGAACTTTTCCCTTTTGTACTAATTATAATTACTTTTACTTTCCTCCCAATGTCCCCTAATTCTTCCACTTAGCCTTTGATGTATGTCTGTCCTCTAATATTTTTATACAAATGACACTTTCAATTTCTTGCCAGAAAAATTCCAGGAAAAACCTTTTTAATCTTGCCTTCCAGGCCCCTCCTCCTCCCACCTCCCCTCACCCCTGGGATCTGTTCTTTGCTCTTATGATGTCTCTTCTTTTTCATTCTCCCAGGCCACTACCCCCTTCACACTGCCTATCAAGGGAAAGTGCTGGCCAGTCTCCTCACTGAGGTCCCCACTAGCGCCCTGGAACCCCTTGTCATCCTGTCTTATGTCCTAACTGTCCTGTGACCTCTGCTGCCAGGCAGTAATGAATCACTGCTGTCTGCAGCAGACTAACAGACAGCAGTCCTTTGATTATTCATCTCTTACTGACATCCTAACCTATTTCTTTTCATGAATCTTTTTTTCAGTTTTCAAGTCTTGGTGTACAGCCCGCGCTCTCTAAAGATGACATATCTCCTTTTATTGAAAAGATCTAGGCCAGGGTCACAAACTAAACTGCCAACAGGGGCTATTGAAATTATCAAAATGAATGAGATGATAGGTGGGGACTGTGGTAAACTGCAGGGTGCCAGCTGTGTCTAAGGTGGGGACAGTGGAGATGGTTGTCCTGAGGAAGCTTGGGCCCAGTGTTGCCCGATTTTTTGTTTTCTCTAGAAAAATTAAATATCTAGGGTTCTAGGTGAAACCTCTCCAAGTTCAAGTCACATTTATGAAAATCCCTGTAGGCCAACAAGACAGCTCTAGAGCTAGTTATCTTGATTCTCAAGCTTCACTTTCATTTTCTATTCTGAAATATTTCTGTATTTTCATTTGCCTCCATTTTTTTGGTCTCTCGTTTTCTTTCCTGTCTCAGGTATTCAGTTGTTTCTTCTCGACCACCTTTTATCTGCATAAAAGCTTTCAGAGTATCTTCTTTCCTTTCTTCTTTTTCTTCAGTGCTCTTGCCTATGTCCCTAATATTCCACAGTTTTGTTATTCTTTGATATTGAATTTATTAAACAAGGTAACTTCTTTCATTGCTTTTCCATCTTCATTTATTCCATTAATGTCTGAAATATGTCTTTCGTCTCTATGACTCTTCTCTGAAGCTCTTTTATTCTTTGGATCCTATGATTTGTACTAACCTGAATGTTCTTTTCTGAACACTACTACATCTCAATCTGTTTTCACCTGCTCTTCTTGCTACATCCTAAACATTTCTTCAAGATTTTCTCACTGGCCCTCTCTTCATTTTCCTGGTTCGTTCTAATGACCCGTTGTCTGTGTTCTGCTGGTATATCAAACTCAACATATTCAAATGGGATTCATTATATCACTTCTCTCCCAACCCCAGATCTTTTAACTGACTTATATTTTTGTTAATGGTACCAGTATTTTTTCCCCAGACATTTAGGTTCAAAACTTTGGAGCCATATTTGAGTGCTTCTTAACCTCTTCTCTCATTTCAGTCACCAAGTCATATTTTCTCCATCCAAAATATAGCTGTTATTTGTATCTCCCTATCTTCTTGACTTTGACTTCTGAATTAGGATACAGGTGGTCTCCTCCCACCTCCGTGCATCATATTAATTTATGTAAAACACAACTCTAACCATACTGCTTACTGGCTCAGAAAACCTCAAAACCTCTCAAGTACTTACTAAATCTAGTCCAGCCTTACCACTACTCATGAAGGGCTTTTAAGTATATAACTACCTCTCATTGTCCCTTTACACATCCCGCGCTCCATCCAGCCAGAACTATTGCTGTTCCCTGAACCACCCCCTGTACTTCAGCCCTCATCTTCCTGTTTTCTCTGTCTGAAATTCTTTCTCCTTTCTTCTTCCAACTTTTCCTTTGATCTATTGAAATAGTGTACATTGTTCACATCGTCATTGTACCCATCATCTTTTTAAAATAGCCTCCATAATTACCCTTAACTTTAAGTTATTTTTCGCACCTGATTTTTTTCCTAGCACTTCATTTGCCTGCCTCATGTTATGTTACATTATATTATGGATCATTACTATACCTTCTCTTCTAAAGGACTATAGACTTTTTTTTTCTCCAGAGATTGTGCTTTATTATTAATTTTCACCCCTTACAGCATATAGCCTAGTGGTAGGTAATGAATACATATTTTAAATGAGAACTTTCAGGTTATTAATAATTAAAACATAAGATCATTGGATCCCCCCCCACTCCCTCCAAAACCCAGCAAATTATAATTTATGAAATTTCTAGTACTAAATACCATGCTTGGCACATGACAGGCTTTTAGTAAAAGGGAATAAAATATCTCTGTCTCTCACTTGAATGCTTACCAAACATCCAAGAAGATTAATTCTGTGAACTGTTCAAGGACAGCTGATTCTGCCTGCTGTTTGCAAAATTTGGAAGGTATATTATCAAACAGCAGGGGTAGTGTTCAGAAGTACCATTATAGACAAGAATTGGCAATGCAAATAAGGCAAAAGCCTTTAGGGTAAAATGCAATTTAGAGTAGTCACTTAGCGGGGAATGAAAAGAGGTGGCACCCTAAAATTGAGCTTTAATTTTGAGGAGATTTCTACTTTAATTAAAGATAATAATGGTTAAAAAAGGCAATAATGACATCCTTTTTTTTTTTTTTTTTGAGAAGAAAGCTCTTTTTCTGCATTATCTCACTGAATTTTCACATAGTAGGTGTGAAATGTATTAATTCCATTTTATGGATAAGGACTCTGAAGCACAGAGAGGTTGAGTAAGCTTGTTGAAGGCCACATAGCTGGAGAGTGGTAGAGCCTAGATTCAACCCACACTGCTTGCTCTGGAGCACACCCTGCCCTCCCTATAATGTCAGAGGGAGTGGGAAGAGAAGGAAAGGATGGTCTGGAAGATATGTTTTCTATCCCTGTTCCTTAGATTTAAATACTGCTTTAAAAGCTTCTGTTCTTGCCCCAAAGATAATTTTATGGCATTCTTGAAAATTGTCTCTCAGTTTCTTTTCCACATTACTTAATGTCAGTAGAATAGAAAAGTGTGCTGCTTTTGTTCAGTGTACCGTGGGATATCTCTGTCTGTCTGTCTGTCTGTCTGTCTATCTATCTATCTATCTACCTATCTACCTACCTACCTACCTACCTATTTACCTACCTATCTACAAAGGGCAGGAAAAGAATCAACCAACCTGAGTTTTGAAGGTGAACCGATACCTGTTAAAGTGTATCTGGGAATGCAGTCAGGCTGGGGGATACTCTATAGGACCAGCAACCCAGTTTCTTCAATAAATAACTTGTTAGGAGAAAGAAAGGAGATGAAAGATGGATCCTATAGCTTAAAAATTCTTAACAGACCTGTCAATGACCACAGTGGTGGATGCCTATGAGGCCCTTATGCAAACAAACAAACAAAATGGGAGATGTGATCATTGATTGGAAATGTGATAGTATTGAAATAGAAATTACTCTTCCTAGCAATAGGAATTATTACTAATTTGGGGGAGTATGATAATAGTCTTACAGTTATCTTTTAGAGAGATTTACTGAAATACTCATGGAAAAATGATATAATTTCTGGGACTTGCTTCAAGGTAATATAAGGGGTAAGTGGGTGAGAAAGAGTGTAGATGGAACAAGTTTGGCCATGAGTAGTGAATGTTGAAATTGGTGATGGATGCATGTCACTCATTGTATTAATCCATTTATGTTTGTATATCTTTGCAATTTTCTATAATGAAAAATTTTGGGGAAAAAAGTTGGTAAATTCAATTTATGGTACCATTTTTAAGTCTGAGAGGGTTGTTTAGCTTCCATGAAGTTTTATCCTGGCCTAATACTTAGACCGAGTAGATGTGGCCAGGACACTGATTCAAACCCAAGATAATGTTTATATCTCTTTATTATGGTGGAGAAATTCAGATTAAAAAAAAAATTTTAAGGCATTGGAAAAATAGTAAAATTTGCCTTTAATCTAGCTTTTATTTCCTCTTAAGAGAGGTACTGAAAGATAGTTAAAAGCCAAAACCCACCTTTACATCATGAAGGAGGAGAGTCGTTTAGGGTCTGATGGGAAAGAGGAATCATCAGTTGCTCTTGCTCAGGCAGTCAAGCAAATATAGCAAGAGTAGTATCAGAAGTTATTTTTTTCATGTTTTCTGAGTCATAGGTTTTGCTCTTAATCTCAGCACTAATATATATATATACACACACACACACACACACACGCACACACACACACATATATAAATTATATATTTTTAAGTAGTTGACTATTTAAAAATCAAGATTTATAGGGAAAATGTTCTTTTTCTAGTAGTCACTCGATACACTAAGTTGTTTATGGACAGCTTAATCCTAACCGTTAACTATGCCTGTTCACTCATTTCTTTAGACTGTAAGGCTGCCAGTACTATGCCTTTCTTTACCACGTTCATCTCTTTCAACTTCCTAATGTGTAAGGATGAGATGAAGGGTGGAAGTGGAGGCCCCTCTTTTGCTTTAGAAGTAGATGTAATGCCAGGACATTCTCCCATCACTGATGGCGTCAGAGGAGGTGTGGTTGGTCACTTAGCCATGCAGCCTTTCCCTTGCCAGTGTTCACCATGTCACAGTTCCTCAGCCTTCTCATTCCACCCTCTCCTGGGTCTCTCCCATGCCCCAGGCCCATCTTCCTTCCTAAAATTCTTTAATGGCTTTGTCACCTTAACCCATTCTTTGTGCTGGTGCCCTTCTGTCTTTAGGTATTCTCCCCCAGTGCACTTGTCAAAATCCATCTTGTCAATGACTACTTAGAAACTGATGAAGCTCAACTACGAATGAGCCCTGAGCTCCCCAGAAAAAGAATGAGCCCTGAGCTCCCCAGACCTGTTTTTCCAACTATATGGTATGCATTTACCCTGTGGTTCCACAGTCATTGCAATCTCAATGTGATCATAATTTAATTATCACCCTCTCTCTCTCTCCCCCTCCCCCCGACTTTGTTTTATGTTCTCTTCTGAATTGTCTGCCACTGTAAGTCAGAAACTATAGAGTCATAGAGTCATCATTGACTTCTGCTCCTTTATGCCTTGGTAAATCTAAAGCTTTTCTTAGTCTTCTCTCCATTCTCACTGCTAGTTCAGGTCTTCAGAAACTGTAATTGCATCCCCTGCTTCCAAAATCATCTTCTGATGTTGTCCCCAGAATGATCTTTTTGAAATGCAGATTTGGTTTTGTTTTTCTCCTGCTGTAAAGCTTTCTGCAATGGTCTCTAAAACTTTCTATTAGGGTGGTGCTGTCATTAAATTTGTGAGCACCTCTTTCGGCTATGTATATTTATTATAAATAATATACACATTAGCACTAATACGTTAGATATTATAAACACACCAAAGTAGGAATTAAAAGGACACAGTAAATGTTCTATTTAGTTGAAATAATTTCATATTTATTAATGGTACAAAAAAATTAATAGTCTCCATTTTAAAAATTTTTGGCTTCCTCCCCCAATCAATAATAATTTTAGTAAGAGTAATGAAATGTAATTTTATATGCTTCCTTATTTTAAAAAAATCTATTCTCACTTTGTGATGCACTAATTTAAAGATGTTTCTAAGTTTAATTTATTTATATAATTATTTTATAATTAATGACAACTATTTTTTTCTTTAATGTTAATTCTTTTAAAAAATGGGAACATGCGGCTTTTGCCTATTTTTAATAGGGCTTTAAAAACTTGAACTCTTAATTTTGTATATTTTAAGACATGTTAAAAAAGTTCGTGTTCACAGTTTTAGAGAGTAGAGATGGGAGAGATTCTGCCCATTATTTGGGCAAAAAAATGGCTTGATGGAAATATTTTCAGATTTCTATTTTCAAAATGCACGTTTCTTTCAGAAACCTTTCTCACTGTGACAGTGTCATTTTTAGAGGAACTAGGGCCTTGGGGTTGAGCAATTTGAACAAGTAGAGGTGTCAGATTCACTTGTGCTTACATTAACGATGTCATCCAACCATGGTTACTTTAAGACACTTATTAATTTCATGGGGGGGAGGTCAGTTTGGTTAAATTGTGATGATTTATATCTACCCCATTCATTTACCTGGGTACATGTAAACTAACACCTTGCAGTCCACAGAAGAACATAGGAATGAGAGCAACTCATGGCTGTGGAACTCCCAGTCTTCCTTCAGGGATCTCTTTTATCTTGTGTGACTAGTTGGCATCTGGACTGAAAGAAGGTGTCAATGGCAATTCATTCATGAAATGTTAGTAAAATTTTGTTTGCCTCCCTCCCTTTCCCATTCCCTCCTACGTGGAAGCCTGGCATTGTCTTCTATGCGACAGGGCCAGCGTCTTCTGGTACAGCTGCTGAGGGCACCATGCTGACCCACTCTTCTCCTTTCATATTCATTGCCCCTCTGTTGAAAAAGCCGCCCTCCCCATTCCCCCCACACGCTTCTCTGCACCTCAGTTATTCCCATGCACAGGTCTGTATGTTTTATATGGTGGCAATCAGAGTGTAGATATTTTGGATTCTTTTGTTTTCACTTAAAAGTACAGTCATTCTTACCCTCACTCCATTTTCAGTTTTGCTTCCTGCAGTTTCCCTTACCTGTGGTCAGCTGTAGTCTGAAAATACCAATGAAAATTTCTAGAAATAAACAATTTGTAAGTCGTAAATTGTGCACCTTTCTGGGTAGTGGGGTGAAATCTCCTGCCGTCTTGTGTGAATCATCCCTTTGTCCAGCATCTCCACAGTCTGTATACGCTCTCTGCCTGTTGGTCACTTAGAAGCCGTCTTAGTTATCAGATCCACTGTCATGGTGTTGCAGGGCTTGTGTTCTCATAACCCTTATTTTACTTAATAATGGTCCCAAAGCTCAAGAGTAGTGATGTGGCAATTTGGTTATGCCAAAGAGAAGCTGTGAAGTGCTTCCTTAAAGTGAAAAGGTATGTATGTATAGGAAAAAACATAGTATAGATAGGGTTTAGTATGATCTACATTTTCAGGCATCAATAAGGGGTCTTGGAACACATCCCTTATAGATAAGATACTGTATATCAACCTATTTTTTTCTCCATGTCTTCAATATGACACCCTGGGTGGTTTCCTAATTTTATTGTTTTGACATGCTAGTATTAATTAAACCATTCACCATCCCTCTAACAATGGATATTCAGATATTTCCAGTTACTTATTGTTATTTAGAATTCTGTAATGAACATCTTTGTGTGCATTAATTTTTGTTTTAGGCAAATTATTTCCTAAGATAAATACATTGGAATGAAATTACTCTTACTCAATAGATCATTAATGTTTCCCTAAAGTCCGAAAGTATTAAATGCAGTGCCACTAACAATGAATGATCAGCAATTTTACTACAACACAAACCGTGTTAGGATTTTTTTGTTTCTTTTGGTATATAAAATGGTAACTCAGGTCTGCTTAATATACATTTCTGGTTACCATTGCAAAGAAAATGTTCCTTGTTTTTATTTATATATATATGTTTTCCTCTGAGACTGAAGTTTAGAATTTTTTTCCCTTTAAAGTATAAACAGTTAAATAAAGTTGTAATTTATATGGTATAAAGTAATAAGTTCTGTTATCCAATATGGAGTTTCTGTTACCTCCTTTAATAAAAAGATACCTATAACATTATTCTGCCCATTCGCTGAATGAGGAAACTTGAGGCTTACAGAGGTTAACTTGACAAAGATCATGTACCTGAAGTGTTTTGGACTTACAATATTAAAACCCTGATCAATTACAAATTCTGTATTCTTAGTCATCATGCTGCTCTGCTTCTTTTAACAGAAATAATACATAATCTTTACTGTAAAATTATGAAATACAGATAAGCAAAAAGAAACATAAAGTCACATTCATCTGACATTCCACCACGTAGAGACAGCCGCTGTCGGCATTTTGGAGCATGACAGCATATGTCAGAGGCGGGCAGAAGACTGAGCTCAGACTCTGAGAGCCTGAGAGGTTTTCAAAGAACATGCGTGCATCTCTTCCTTCATTCCTCTCTAAATATGCGACTGGTAGTGGACTTCTACGGGCTCCGTGAAGAGGAAGAAGAAGGTATTAAAAACCATAGATGGTTATTCTTTTTGACTTTTTACCTTATATACATATTTGCAAAAATTAGTTAATATATCATGAACAGCCTTCTGTGTCATTAACCACTGGTAACTACCTCCTGCAACCTTGGTCTACTTAATATTTTGTCTAATGAGTATACCTCGGTATAGCTATTGTTAAACACACTTAGATTATTTCTATTGTTCCTTAGAAAATAGTATTGTTGTGAAATTATATACAAAAAGTTTTGCTCATGTGTCCAGTTATTTACTTTAGCTTAATACATATGGAATGCTGTGTCAAAGGTGGTTACATTTTTAGGGTTTTTGATAACCATTGCCAGTTGACACTATACCCTTGAAAAAGTCACCTATAATTTGTATGAGAAAGAGAGGGAAGGAGAGAGAAAGAGAACAAACAATTTCTTAATGGGATAAAATGGATAAGAAAAGCTAGGATGTTAGCCTTGGATGGTATGGTTTAAAAGAAAATGGGGTTACCTTTTAGTGAGATAAAACCTTTTATGAAAGAAGTGAGCTGCATTTTGTCCCTGCATTTTTTTTCCTTATCACCGGTTAGGGGTGCGTGTGTAGGAAAGCATTAAATATTTCATCCTAATCCTTTTTTTAGAATTGCAGTGGATTATCTTTTGAGATTTAGAAAATTTATAGATCAGTGTGTCTTTCTGAATATGGAAGCTGAAAATCAAATAATCAGGTATTTTAGCTTTAGTTTTCCTAAAGGAATATATCCTATTCTAGTTTAAATAAGTCTATAAAACTCCAAGGTCTTGTGTTGGTTGACAGAGTTTCTATCAGGAGGTAGCTGGGTAAGACCTATTTTAGGCAGAAAACTCTCAGCTTTGGATATAACTCTTGGCCACATCTATATTATAAGATGTTTTGTATTGTTTTGAAGGTCCTGTTATAAGCCTATATATATATATAGTATTCAATTCTTTATAATTCAGTAGCTTAATTCTTAGGAAATAAGTTTGCGAGCCTACCAATCCACTTCTTTCTAAAACACACAGGATGCAGAATTCGTGTTCCTAGTTTGACAATGAAAATACATCTGTTCTATGTGGGGCAATTTAAGGGAAAGAGTCCTTATGGTACCTTCTGGGTTGGCAATGTGATAAGAGTTCATAAGGGGCCAACACACTTTCCACAGCTGCGATGACCTTACGAGTATGCTGGTTCTCAGAGTCCTACTGGCACGATAAAGTGTTTTATACCAGTAGGCTGAAGTCATTGTTTTGATTTAAACAATTGCTCCATAAATTTCACATTAGTTCAGAACGCTCTTTCAGAATACTTGTGAGAATGAAGTGGTTTGACTTCATATTTTGGGGGGTGATATTTGCAATAACATATCAGTTAATGATATTGGTGGAAAGACTTGATTCTATAGGATTCCTTGAGTATGAGGCTAGAATTTTTGAGATAATGTTCTTGCTTCTTTTTAATAGGCATAGAACATATTTCAGAATATTTATAGAACTTTTTCCTCTGAGGACATGACTGACTATAGTCTGCAATCTCTGATTTCTGCCAAACTAACCCAAAACAATACAAGAAGTGTGCAAATAATGGGAACGTCTACCCTAAAGTTCTTGCCCCAAATTTAAAATACAAAGTTTTAATACATTGTTGTGTAAAATTTTCACTGAAGTTCATGATATTTGTCATGAAAATTAAAGTATAAAGTATTTGCCAGAAAGAAAAATAGGTGTGCCGGAAGCTGAGCCATGTTCCTTCTCGAACTCCCACCCTAACATATCGCCCCACATCACGTGCAAGTATGCATATATTTATTTTTACATAAAATTTTATGGCAGACTTTAATAATTTCAATCAACTCAGGCAAAACTTTCAGAAAATAACTTTTGAATTCCAAACTTGCTTAGAATCTTTGAATTAAAATCTTTTTGTGGGAAATAAAAAGTAATTTGCCAGTATTGGCAAAGACAGCTATGAATGAAAACTTTAGAATTAAACAAAAAGGCAACTATTACTAAACAGTACAAATAGGATTGAGAAGTAACATGTTAACTTAGAAACATGTAGGCCTCATTTGATGTAATGTGTCAGTAGACATTGCAAATACTAAAATTTTGTAACTTTGAGGGAAATTTGACTATTGAATTTGATTTAGGCATGAAAAATAGAACATCAGGTATTATCAGATTTTTCATTAAGCTAGTATTTACTGTATGGTGCTTGGTATTATGGGAACACAGGAAAACTGTACATTCAACCTATTGAAAACATAAGGGATAAATTTGAAGCCCTTTGCCCATCCTCAGATTCTCAGATATACTGTAACATGTAATTTCTTCAACTCTTTAATATCTACTTTTTGGCTAAGAGCCATCACTTTCTTGTACTGCTTAACTTGATCTTTCCTTCTATCACTAGCCCTAGCCGTTAGCTTTTTTCTGACCATTCCACAAGGAAATAAGTTTAAGTCTGTTCATGTGAGTTACTGGATAGGCAAAAAACAAAGCCGTGTTGGAATACAGATGTTTATGGTGGGCTGGACATCATGGTGGGCTAAACAACTCAACCTTGTAATTTAAATTTGCTTCTTAGCTAAACTAGCACTATTTATCATTGACCTTGAACCTAAAATTTGAAAATGCCAAGAGTTTATTTGAAAGAATCTATTCTTTGATAACAAAGACTTATTGAGGGGAGTACAAAACATATTTCCGGCATATTTAGAAAGTGAAACCCAATATGTGATTAAATGCCCAAATGAATGAATGGGTCAAAATACTAAATACTGTTGGCAATAAGAGAAGTGGAAGACTATGTAAAGATGTAATATGA
The DNA here is from genome assembly GCF_902729225.1 of Pteropus medius. Taxonomy (NCBI): domain Eukaryota; kingdom Metazoa; phylum Chordata; class Mammalia; order Chiroptera; family Pteropodidae; genus Pteropus; species Pteropus medius. The sequence goes on along the minus strand of NW_024349519.1, from coordinate 12,623,090 downwards.
AAGGCTTTATTATTTGAATAAGACATGAGAACTGGCCACAAATATGATTTTGAGCATGATTATTTGATTGTAACTCCTACAATCCCTATTTCCAGTTGAAGAGAAGCAGGATTTTAGACTCAGGTCTAATCTAACTCTGAAATTTGTGATGTAAACTATCTGGATATCCCACAACTTTATGAACTGAAGCACTCTATCAGTTTCCTCCTTCCTTCAAGGTACAACTCAGTGATGGCCCTTCCCTAATGTCATTTTAGATCCCCTAATAAGAACTTTTAACCTTTAATAATCAGCTTTAGTCTTTCATGTACGATTTCTCACACTAGATTGTGAAGATCCAGTCCTCACAGGAAATAGAAATTATATCCCGCATTATTTAGTACAGAGATGGGGCTGCTACTAGATGTGATGTTGGTAGTAGAAAATAGGGGAGTACAGAATGAGTATAGCTTCAGAAGCAGGTATAGAGATGATGTGCAGAAGAAAAAACAGGCCATTCTGGTTACCTAAATAACCAAAAACAGAAAAAAGTAGGATTGGAAAAGTAGGTAAGGGGTAAGATGAGGAGCATCTTCAATGTCAAACTCAAGGATTTGGACTTCACTCTGTAGACATCGAAAGCTGGTTAAAGACTAGTCTTATTAAAAAATTAATTGAGACTATCTCCAAATGTGAAATTGGTGATGAGTAATTTAGCTGTATATTTTCTCTTATTTTATTTGGACCATATAAAGCTATCATTCAGTACGAAACAGCACTGGGTCACCTTTAGGTGACAGATTTCCTCCAAACATCTGGAGAACTTTAGGAAGTGGTGGGGATGATTCAGCCAGGGGCCATCTTCCTGAACCATGTGACTGTCGATATCTGGATAGAGCTCTTCTTGCCAAGCCGTTAACAGTCTTTCCATAACTTTTGTTGCTGTTTGTTCAGCCTTTTCCCAGATGGAAACTAGGCAGATGATAAGATGATATGGGATAAAGTTTGGAAGATTTAGAGTCTCTCTGGTATCCTGAAGGCTTTCTGAAGGGCCCGAACTGCCCAGAGAGGCTTTATTTACCAAAGGAAAGATAGACGTTGGTTAGTTTAACTCTTTGGATTACTCATGGTTAAAAGAAAAACATAAGAAGTATGGGTTTTATGTCCCAATACTCCAAAGTTAGCTCTAATCTTAGAAGAGTCTTAAAAGTTTATGAAAAGTAAAAACAACCAACCAAAAAAACACAGTCTATGTAAATCCGTTTGTATTATTTTGGGTATCCTAAATCTTTATCTAACATTTCTAAGTGACAGACCTTTTGAGATTTCTGTTTATTATCTGTAGCTTTTATAAAAAAAATTATTATCAATTTAACACAGAAATTAATAATACCAGCTTTGGACCCTGGTTGCCAGAGTTCTGATCCTAATTTTTTGACTTAACAGCAGTGTGACCTTGGGCAAGTTAATCCTTCTGCCTTTGTTTTCTCATCTGTGAGATGGGGATAATCATTTACTTTCCTCACAGGGTGTTTGCCAGAATTAAATGAACAAATTCCTTGTTAATTTACTAATAGTAAAGCCCTTAGAATAGTGCCTGGTACATGAGTTCCCAATGAATATTATCTATTATTATATTATAAATGAGAAAATTAAAGTAGGTAAAGGTTAACTTAAGTAGTTATCCCTTTTGTAAGATGAATAAACCAGGATTAGTGTTTCTTATTTCAAGATTTAATTCACTGAGGTAACTGTTTCTTAGACCAGCGGTTAGCAAACCTTTTGTTAAAGGGTCAGATCAGATAATAAATATTTTTTACCTTGCAGGTCTTATAGTCTCTGTTGCAACAGCTCAACTCTGTCATTGTGTCTTGTAAAAGTAGCCATAGAGAATATGTAAATGAATGGTCACGACTGTGTTCCAATAAAATTTTATTTACAAAAACCAATGCCAAGCTGTATTTGCTCTGTGTACAGACTCTTTCCTGATTTAGATACTTAAGTCAGCTCTAAATAGAGACTTGGGATTTGATTTAGTTTTACAGTATGAAATATGGCATAATAAACAGTAACTTTTTAATGATTGTATCTTACATGTTACTCTTAGTTATGATGGTTATTGTTTAGAATATCAGAGGGATTTAGAAAATAAACAATAATAATAAATGTGTTTTCTATCTCAAAGAGATATACAGAAGTCATTTATTTAATGGTCTGGAGGATTTTCTTGGATTTGAAATCTGAGGTTTGGGCAGGATGTTAAGTGTTTGTTTTATCAAGTGAACACAAATACAGACTTTTTGTTTTGGTTTTTGTAATTTCTGTATAGGAAAAGTTTGTGAGTCAAATAAAAAAAACTATGTAATTATCTTTGTCATTACACTATGGACTTCTCTGCTAGGAATGTTGTTTGCATGGGTTTGGATTTTTTTTTATAGCTTATTTTTCAGTTTAATAATGTGTTCTTGTTTTGAAACTTGTCAACGAGCCTTTTGGTGAGTGACTGTATTTATATTTTACGTCTTTCTGAGGAAATGACTAACGTCTCTTTCATTTGATCAAAATTGTAACAAAGGACATCTTTGATTTACTTAAATAAGGCTTATGGTGGAAACTCAAAAAAAAAATCTAATAGTTCATGTTTATAAATGTTTTTATGCATTCAGTCCTGGTTGGGCCAAATAATCAGAGCTCTGTGCTAAGGGATGAATATGCTCAATGCCTGCTAGTTAAAGAAATTCCTCTGGAGCAAGTTAAGGCAGTATACTTTGTTATCATACTGTAAAAAAAATTGTTTTCTACTTTTACATGTCATTTTGAATTGGGTCTTATAGAACATAGATATATGTTTTTCTTTAAACTCTTCCACTGACTTTCTCTTTCCTCACTCCTGTCCAAGAGGTCTGGACATGTGCGAAGTTATCTAAACCTTGCTCATGTAATTTCTGGCAAGGAGACTGACGAGGGTTGGGGCAGGGCCTGGAGAAGTGACTGACTCACAGAAACCACTGTGCCTTGCTTCCTGCTTGAGCCCCTATATCCTCATATCTAGAATATCCACAGGCTCTCTCTACCCTATTCTGATTCCCTTATTGTTGGTTTTCATGGTAGTATAGGTGTCTTCTGCTGTTTGTTCCAGGGCAGGAGAGGAAGGCACTGGGTAGGAAGGAAGAGAGAGCCTGATCCAGCCACTTGGACCCACGTTGAAACTCACATTTTCCCATAAAGGCTCTGTTAGAGATGGTGGTTGGATTTTGGTGTGATTACTCTTCTAGGTTAGCTATATTATATAACTCATTGGGATTTTCTGCACTAGCTTTTAATGTAATCACTTAGTTTCAAACTTTTTATAAGCAGCTCAAGGAACCTCTTAGCCAACTAAAGTTTGGATCAAAGTATAAAACAGATAAAGGTGAAATTGCTCTGCCCACTACCACACATCCACTCACTTTTGCCTCCGTTCTCAAACACCTGTGGGTGAGGTTTCCTGGGCACTCACTTTGAAAACTACTGATTAATATAACTACTTTTGGAGCACACACTAATCTTAAAATCAAGCTTGCCTAAGTATGCATCATTAATTGCTTAAAATTTACCTGGATCGGTGTATACGTATGGGTCATACATGAAGCTAGCTTTAGGGGAGGCTGAATGGACAGATGCATACCTGAGTCAAAAATTCCTTCAAGACAATCTCTGTCCCCCATTCTATCATAAGCAATGCATTTTATTTCAGTGATAAGCAACTGCCTCTTCTCAAGTTCTCTTTCTTTTTTTTTAAAAGGAAGGATATCCATCAAGTTGTAACTTTGGCACTGACCTTATAGTTTCCCTACTTAATTAAACATCTTGGATCACTGACTCCTCAGAGGGGCAGAAAGAAGGAAGCTGCTACACTCCTACTTCATAATTTTGCCTGAGACTGGCCCTGACTATAAATATATATATACATATATATATTTTAAAAACACATGTGAAGCGTTTAACTTGGAGATACTTTGCTTTCTCATTTAGGTGGAGGTTGTTATTAGGTATTTGAAGAGTGAGCCCCTCAAAAGGAACTTTTACTATTCCTAAATATTCCTTCATTACCGAAAGATATTTTATTATTATAATGTGGGGATATACATGCCCATATATATACTAATGGGATTATTTTTTCTAGTATATATTATTTTAAAGATATAAGGGAATCAATCAGAAACATAAATCTAAAAAACAGTATATATGTTTCTACATATTGTCTACATAGTGTTCTTGTTGACAAGAAAACAGTAAATTTCTTCATTTTTCTTTTAACCTTAACACTTAAATATTGTAACACTATGGTTCATTCATTTACTCAACACATATTCGTAGAATAACTCACTTGTGTCAAGTACTTTGTGCTATAGAAGTTAATGATAGTTTCAGCAGAAACTCAGGCTTCAAGGTCTGTTTGAGGTTGTCTAGTAACTGAGGAAGTAAGGAAGAATGAGAAGGAGGGAATAATGGTTGGGGAGAAGGAATGAAGGGGAAGTGGGAGGAAGAAACGGCGGAAGAATAAATGGAAGGAAGTTAGTTAAATCTATTGGTCCTTAACACATTTTCTTGTTTTTAATTACACACATATTATCTAGTTTGCTGTTCTTTGCTTATATAATTTACCATCTGTAGGTTTTATTTTTTTCTGGTGTACTATAATCTGAAATTAGTTTTAATTTATCTTTCCTATATTTGTTTCTTTTCAGGATTAAAGAACTTTATGGATTAGTTTGCTAATAAGTACGTGCAAGATTTGAAGAGCGGAAGAAAAAAATCAGTATTAAACCCGTTTTTTTTTAATGTAAGTAAACTCCTCACCATTGTTCATATCTGACATCTTTAAAGCCTGCAATTACCTTTCTGTATACTCAGTGTGTAAACTTTTTCTCAGTAGTAAAGTTACTTGACTATGTCAGTCTGTTCATTATGTCTATGAGAATTTATGACCCACCCCTCTCTTTAAAATTTTTTTAAATCTAAAAGTAATATGACTAACATATTTGGCTGTAGAATTTAGGCATGTTGTGACAATGAGCATATCTTTTCTTGGCTCTGAGAAGGAAAATGCAGACCTGGGAGCACATTAAAAAGCACTATCCTCTCTTCCAGTCCTTTATTCTTTATCCCACAGACCACTTTAGTGTCCTGTCTAGGCCAGTGGGAATCTTTAGTTGACCCATTAATGACCCTATAGGCTTAGAAAAATGAGGTATTTTGATAGAAGCTTATTTATTCCTTTGCTTCTTATTTCTCTTGCTCAGTAACAACAATAACAACAACAACAATAATAATTTAAGACTGTACTAAGTGACAAGCACTTGAACAATCCAATTCGATATTTATTCAGCGATTACTTTTTCTGAGTGTTTGCCATATCCAAGGTACTATTCTGACACTGTTACCTTATATTATCCTCCTGGTAATCTTGCAAAGCAGGAGTTAATATTTCAGTGATCTAGATGAGGATATTGAGATTCAGAGACAGGTAAGGAGGGTGCTGATGGTCACACAGCTAGCAAGTGGCACACCTAGAGTGTGAACACAGCGCTGTCTGGTTTTCTGACTTGCCGCATACTAAATAGTGCTTAAAGGTTTAACTGGTGCAGCTGTTGGCAGAAGACTGGGATCTTCTGGGTTGTATTCTTCACTAAATGTGATCCTAATCCTTCTAAACTTTAGCTATAGCCATGAGGAAGGAAGTTGGGGAAGCATCCCCCCATGTTTGAGAGGTAGCTTTGTTACCTGGATGGGAAGTTATGAGATCGCATGTCAAGCCCCAGTCCTTCCTTGGATTTCCTGTGTGTCCTTGAAACATTTAACCTCCATGAGAAACAATTACTCTTATGTCATCTAAGAAGAGCAGACCAAGTGTTCTCCAGGGTCTCTTTCAGTCAGCTTTTTATCGAGTACCTTGTACATAGAGGAAAGAGCATAAGTCATAAGTTCATGGCTTGATGGAATTATTGTCACAAAGTAGACACACCTATGTAACAGCACTCAGATTAACAGAAAATTACCAGCACCCAAAACCATCCTCTTCTAATGCTCCTAGGAATAACTGATTTCCTGATTTCTGATGCTATTGATCAGTTTTGCCTATTTTTAAAATTTATGAAAATAGAATCATACAATATATATTCTTTTGTGTCTGGCCTATTTTGCTTATTATGTTTGTGGAATTCAACTATGATATTGCACATAGTTTAATTTTTTCATTTTCCTTGCTATTATTTAATTGTTCATCTCTTTTACAGTTGCTAGACATTTAGATAGTTTTCAGTTTGGATGTATTACAAATAGTGCTCCAATGAATATTTTCGTGCATATGTTTTGGTGAGGATTGTATTTTGTTTGTTCATGGACCACTCAGTAATTTAGATTTTGCAGCTCTGTGGAGTGATGTTGAAGTCAACATCTTTGAAAGCAGACGAGTTGATTTTAGGTAGCCTCTTGGGTGTGTGGCCCCCTGGAAGCCCTCTCTGATGTGTATGTAATGTGGTAAGGCTTGCTCCCCTGCTGGAGAAAACCTTTGGTTGGGCATAGAAAAGGACTGCAGAGAGGAAGAGAAAATATATCCAGAAGAGAGAGGTGTCCGAGTCTGGGCTCCCCTAGGAAAGATTAGGATATCTCACCAGCCAGAGCAAGAGCCTGAAAAAGTGACAACCCAAGGAGTTATTAATATTCCAAACTTATAGGTTTGCCGTGACAATTTAGTGCAATAGTGTCAGCAGTGTGCTTTTGGGCACATTGGACTGGCACTATAAAAATAGCCATTCTTTTTATTCTTCTTCTTCTTATTATTATATCACCAGTTTGACTCTGTATATGATACTTTACATGAGTTTTTAGATCATTTGTTAAAAATATGAGAGAAACTTAGTTTCTTTTTTAAGTGGCGAACAGTAACAAAAATATTTTTCAACTTGCCTCACCTTAATCTGAAACTCAGAGGAAAAATGAGGAAACAATTGTCCATGTGTCCTTGGCATGTCCCTCCCCAGAATGAGTCACTGAAGACACTCTTGGTTGTTGGAACTGTTTTACTCAGTTCAAGAAGAGGCTAGTGGAACCGAAATTCATGGGAAAGTTGGGTCATTGTGCACAAAGGAAATGGTAATTTCATATATTAGTCTCAACTCTTGCCAGGCATTTTGCAAAGACCTATCTTTATTTTTCATGGGGCTTTGGTGAGAGGCTATGTGGCTGATTCATTGCAGACCACAGCTATTATAGGGTGTACATTCCAGCTGATGGCGGTTGGTGACATCTTTCCACCTGTTAGTGAATTCTGGTCTAGCTATTGGGGCATATGGTATAAATTAAGCTTGATTTTGCCCTTGGTGAGGTTTCGATCTAGCAAATGAATAGTGTTGTGTTCTAAAAAGGAAACTTTGAAAGTGACTTGAGTCAAAGAGAACATTTGACCTAAGATTCTGAAATTCTAGTTCTGACTTCTCTACTAACTAGCTATGGAACTTCATATATATTATTTATTCAGGACCTCAATTTCTTCATATTTAAAATCAAGAAGTTACTTTATATTTGGACTTTTAATGTAATACTTAGTTTTGCATGTATTTCTGTTTTTCTAAATGCTAGATTCTTTCTCAGGTTTCGTCACAAGTCAAAATTTCTTGTGTCAGCAGATTTGGGTACTTAATGATAGTGGGGGAAGGAGTAGTTTCAAGATATGACCTAAGTTCGCAAAATAGTTAATGTCTACAGCAGGGAAAAAAACAAATGACCAAATGACCTGACTGTTGTGACTGCTACAGGGCTATGTGAGTGTATATAAATTCATTTTCACACCAACATTTACTTTATCCAGCTCTAATGCACTTGCTCTATTTATTAAAGGATTTGTATATTTTTGTATAAATTACATAAATAAATATGCAAGACATTGCATATAAATATATGGCATAATTGGATTATGAAAGCTGTATTTGGCCTTATATCATGTCTCTACTTAAATTCTCAGTTCTCACATAGTTAAGAGTATCCCAAATAAAATTCGAGTTTGTTTTATCATTCCAGAAATGATGAAGTATTTATTACAAACCAGTATTTTAAAATCTGCATTGAAATTAAATATTGGTTTAAATAGTAATAAAATAAGAGTAAATGCTAAATAGTGTTATTACTTATTAATTACTTTTTTTCAAATCCTGACCTCTATCCTCTTAAACCCAGGGGTATCTACATGAAGCTGATGCAGAAAGACATATAGGAAAGAAAGTAAACTAAAAACTTTGGAATATTTGTACTTTTAGTCATTTAGATGTTATGGCAGCTGGCAAATCAAAGAGCTGTTATTTGTCTCAGAGTACAAGCAATGCCCTAATTTCTCCAATGTGCTCATGGTTCTTGAAATCACATAATGGCGGCAAAAGCTGTCTGGTCATACCACTTCTGAGGCTGAGTGGACGCAGGCACAAGGCTGAGTTGCGGCTTCATTGCTGTTTTCTCTTCATTAGGCCAAGGAAGGCCATGCGATTGTGTAGGTCATTACTCAACGCGTGCCTACGTATCACTCCACCTGGTCATGTAGTGGTTTCTAAACTGGCAGTTCATAGCTGCTGAGATACTGTCATCCCCAAAGAAAAGTGTCCACCATAGCTCTGTCCCTATATGCCCTTTTCTCAAAATCCTTCTTGCAGCTTTTATCACTTTAATTATTCTATGGGTTGGAATGCTCTATTCTTGACTATCTTTTTGTGGACCAAAGGAATCATGTGTCACATAGGTGGTTTGTCTTATGCTTCATTGGTTCATTATAACTTGAGACAATACATAAACAAATTTCTTTTCATCAGGAAACATACACAAGATTTTCTTTTCCATTTTTTTCTCGCTAGTAATCCCTCCCTCTCCTACCAAATATTTAGGATCACTTTTACAATGGAATGAAGATGTCATTAGGCTTTTAGAGCCATTTCTTCAAGAAGATGCTTCTTTTGTGTATGAAGGTTTGGATGGAGTTCGAGGACTGCTGAAGCTACTTGCTCACCTTGCCAAACTCATAGCAGTTTTAGTCTCAGTTGCTTTGTTTTCTCCTCACCTCTTAGGAAATTGGCAGTTAGTGGCTTTGATTTTGTTTTTTTTTTTTCTCCTTAATACAGATATGCAAGCGTGTGACTGTAGACAGAGAGAAAGGAAATGTTTACACATGTAGCAAATAAATAACCAAATCTGGTGTGTGTGTGTGTGTGTGTGTATGTCCAGCACTATAACTGGACAGGTGGTGTGTTTTTCTCTTATGCTGCCATGCATTTATACATTTAATTAGGAGGCTTTAGCATCTCTGATAGTACTTAATTGTGTAGTCTCAGCAGTTTTTTGAGGAGGAGAAAGAGGGCTCAAAGGAATCTCACTTTGTGGATCTGTGGTTTAATATTATGATGTTTCTGGGAAACCAGGGTTCTGGAAACAATTTCAATTACTAAGGTTCTCCATTGCTTCAGGAGTGAAGAAATGGGCAAAGGGATTTCAATAGTTTTTAAATCCATTATTTAGCAGTAGCTCAAGGCTTTGTGCATCATAATCTAAGAAATGAGGTTGGGTCCCCAGGGTGTGTTGTGTTCCTTGCATATCATAATACTGTCCTCTCCTTGTCAAATCACAGCCTAGAGCTGATTCAGCCAAGAGGAGACTTACAGCCAAGAGGGGTGTGGCAATTTACAGCCATTGTAGCAGAAGTCAGTCTTTAGGCAAAATAATAATAATAATAAATGCTATCTCTTTAGAAATTATGGTGGCTTTCAGAGCTTGAAATAGCCGTGACAGTTTCCTATGACTATTATCTTGAAATGAGGTGTAATCCTTTGCCAATGACTGACTCTTAAGTATAGTACAATAATTGTATGTCTTCTGTGTTTTAGTTTGTATTTGAGAACTCAAGTTGTCATCATATCATCAGCTTTTCTTGTTCGTGTGTTTGTTTTTAATTTATTCCTGTACCTTCATGGTAGTAATTATGTGTTTGGCTTTAGATACATAGGCCATTTGATACTGTGATATTAAGAGATTTTAGAAGAAAAGGTCATCAGCTGTCTTTCTGGGCTATTCTGGGCGTTTTGTACTATATTTATTTTGCATCCAGCTTTTCTTGCCCTTGATTTCTGATTAGTCGTTCCTTCTCCTTGCCATGGCCTCTCATCTTGCTTGGAAGCTCTTCAATGGGTCTGTAATTGGATGACTGTTTTGTTGAACAAATAAACACAATCTCAACCTTGGGAGGGAGTTGAGAAGACGCAGGATGGAACTCTCTATTAATGCTTTTGGTTCCAATGTGTGGAATTCCTGGAACAGGGAAGCTGCTCCCAATACACTGATGTCTAAAAGTGTTTCCTGCTTGAGGAGGTTAGCTTTTACAAAGGGAAGCATGTTTCCTGAGGCATTCTCAAAAGTTTTGGATAATTTGGTGAGATTTAAATTGTCTCATTAGAAATTAAAGCGTGGATTATTTGCTCAGAAAAGTTGGCTTTTTGACTTCGAGATCTAAATTGGTCTTGCTTGAGGCACATAATACACCTTTCAGAGGCCTTGCACCCAAATTAGGCTTCCTGTGTTAATGAGGCAGTAGTTAAAACCAAGTATCAAGCAGGAAATAAGTGGCCCTCAAGGAATAGCAGAACTTCAGCATAAGACCTCTCCCAGGAGACAGCAGCAACACCCCAAGACACCCATTTACATTGAACCATAACACCCCATGGCCTGTTGACCTCTTTCCTTCCTTTGTTAACCAGCAGAGCAGCAAGCACTTCTTTGTGAAACTGTGATTCTAGATGGACAGAAAATAGTGACTAGTCCCACTGAAGTATTGCAGGATCTAGAAAGTGATTTCTGTTTCCCCACTTTGTGGCTTTTCCAAATCTTCGAAAGGTAGAGTGAAAAAAATCAGTGTGTCATGGCTAGTTCATTGCACTCTTTACCTGATATAATACAGTTGATTCTTGTTGTTTATAGTGGATACATTCTATAAAGTCTCGTTGAATACTGAATTAGTGAATATTGAACCGTTGCTCCTCAGAGAGGTATAGGCTTAGGTTCCTGTGAACCTCTGTCACAACATTTTCTCAAGTGATCAATACACAAACTTGTTTATTTTTAAAGGTACTTCATTTAATATTGTTGATTCATTAACATTGAACTCATGATCACAGCACTATGACCAATACCCGAACAAGCTTACCTAACACATGCATTTTCTCTGCAAGGCTCATCACAGTCTTTTAGGGCTTCTGCCTTTGCATAAGTTGTGCCCTCTGCCAGTGTTTTCTGCTCGTTTTCCCAGGGCTTCCTTTCAGCTCTAGCCCAAATTATAGCCTCTGTGCTATGTCCAGTGAGATGCCCGTCTCCCCCACAAGTATGAGCTCGTCCAGGGAAGGGTCTATTATTCTTATCTTTGTCCACAGTCTCTAACATGTTAATGTTCAGTAAGTGTTTTCGAATCAGTGAATGAATCTAAACATTACCTGAATGGTTTAGAAATGTGAAGCCTTTAAAAAATCTTTTTAAATTTAAAAAAAAAAAAAAAGAGTAGAATATCAGTCTCTGAGTACAGACAAGTAGAAAGATGTGACCGTGCTTTTGTTAATTAGCTCTGTCGTACAAAACTGAGCTTTTCCACTCTATACTGTGCCACTCCCCCTGGCCTCCAATATAAACATCCAGGGACTAGGCTTAATTAAAATAGAAGCTAGTTAAATTTTATATGGGAGGAAATGATGCTCCTTTTCTGATATTATCTATTTTAATTATTTCCTGCAGATTAACCATTTATTTTATCAAATATTTATCATAGAGCTTCTGCGTATAAAAAACTGGGCCAAGGGCTTTGGAGCATAAAAGATAAGCATAACACAAGGGGCTTTTGTTTCGTAGGAGAGAAAGACGTGGGAGCTCATTTCTATAAAACAGGATAAAATGTGTGCTTACTAATGGTAGTATTATGGTAGCATAACAGAAAGCAAATTATTTCCAGCCTGCTCAGTTCTATATCAGAGCTTGAATTTGATCTGAGCCTTGAAGAGTCATTTGGGGATAGGTAGGTAGTAGGACAAACTGAAGGAGTAACATTGTTAGGGCAGTTAGTTCCACGGAGAGGAAACAGTATGAGCAAAGGCACTGAGGCAGGAATGTACAGGGAGCAACAGCAGGGGAGAAGTACTGCAAGGAGAGTGAAGGTCGAGAGGGGAGCATTGTAAAATAAGACTGGAAAAGTACATCAGGATCCTATTATAGAGATTTAACGGCAGTTTGCTTGGACTTAATACTGTAATCATTAGGAGCCATGGCAGATTTTTAAAACAAAGGAAGTGCATGATAGCAACTAGCAGCAGCTAAAATTTGTAAGCTGTGTGCCAAGCACTTTCACTAAATCCTCACCACAGCACTTTGAGGTTAGTATTATTAGTATAAATTTTATGAATGTCAATGAAAAGCCCAGAGAGGTTAAGTAACTTCCCCAGGATTCACAGGAAATCAGTGGTGGACTTTGGATTTGAAGCCAGGAAGTTGTCTTTAGGACTTGGGTTTCGAACCTAGCATTGAAGAGAGCATTTGGGGGAGACTCTGAACTTTCTGAATTGTTTGCAAAATGTTTAGTATATATGAATGTGTGCATTTGTTGAAGAAAACTCTATAGCTTTAATCATATAAGAGGTATATACCAAAAAGGGTTAATAAAGACTGGTATCACCCTCTTTTGCTCTCAAAAGTCCTTCAGTATGTTGAGTGCATCAAGACTTTATGCTTATGATGCTTCTTAGGTTGATAGACGTAGAATAATCCAGCATATTCCTCGAAGTAAAAGGAAATGTCAAAACAACTTAGTATTGTAAGTGGCAAGCTGTTGCTGATTTGTGAGAAACAGAGAAACTGACCAAGAAGGTGTTCTGAAGGTAAATATAAGCTACCTGGGCTTTGAAACTTGTTGATAATTTGAGGGCAGAGAGTCTAGCTCTTCACTAGGCAAAAATTATTCTTTTAAATTTCAATAAGAGCTAAACTTTTAAAGATTGAAATGTTTTTGGAAAATGCCTAGATGCTAGTCTGCTATCAGCTGGACCAGGTTGTCCTTTTACAGTTAGAGGGACTTGCGGGATGAATATTTATTAACCCATCAGACTGAAAATTCCTTGCAGCGGGTGATGAATCCAAAGGCAAGTGCCAAGATGAATGAATGACTGCAAATTAAAGAACTGGCAGCAGCTTATATCACTTGAGGAATTAAATTAATACCTGAGTTTTGTTTAGAGTAAAAATTTTCATGCTTTACAGATGTACATCTTTAAGATATTTCTATTACACAAGTATAGCAAATATACTTTAATAGTAGAGATCTGGATTTCCTGCCTGCTGGAGTTTTTCTTAATATTTTTTTCATCTTTGCTTTCTCATTTTTCTCTATATTTTTTTCCTGGATCATTTGAAAGTATCTCATGTACAGCTCATATTCAACTGTTGAAAAATCTTTTATTATAGTTTCGTAGATTTGATCAAGGATTCAGTCAAGTGTCATCAATAGCCATTGTTGTCTTGTCTCTTTAGTCTCATTTAGAAACTTTCTTATCTCCCTGCCTTTTTTGTTTTTTCTTACTTGGTATTTCATGACATTAACATGTTTGAAAAGTCTAAGACAGTTGTCTGGAAGTACGCCTTTCAGTCGGGGTTCACATGACTGGCTTCCTAATGATTAGATTCAGGTTTAGACATTGATAGCAAGCATACACTGCTTCTCTTAAGAAGGTACATGATATATTGTTGGTTAGGCTAAATTTAATCACTCAATTAAGTTGGTGTTCACTGGACCTTTATAATGTAAAGGTACCTAATCTCCTTGATAACTGATAAGTAATCCCTAGGGTAATTCTTGGAGACCATATGCATGTCTTGTTCTCCAACAATCAGTCATTCACCCAATGGTTTTAGCATTTATTTTTGATCTTTATATGAATCAGTTATTATGTTGGTGGTCACAATATCATGCTCATTGAATTTTTGAAGTCACTTTACTGGAGAAAAATTCTCCTCTTCACTCTCATCCCTGTTTGAGGGAAAAAATCTAGGTCCCAAAGACAGATGGCAGAGGAGTTGGTGAAAGTGAAACTCGAAAACAACTATCCAAACAAACACATGTTAATATTTAACAATTTTTTTTTTTTTTAACTTCGTGAGTGGGTGTACAGGAAAGTTCCTAGAGAGGTTTGGAGATTTACACTTAAAATAATAAAACTTTGTTGATGCAGATAAAGAAAAACAAATTGCCATGCTTATTTCCTTCTGCACTAAAAGAATTCAATAATAATGAGATGAGTTTTCATTCAACAGCCACAATCTGAAAAAATATTTGATGTTTGCCCTTCCTTTTGAAAATGCCTCAGAAGTTCTTTATAAGGGAATATTAGATTGAAATCAAATGGGCATCAAAACCATGGAATGCTTTTGAAAAGTGGGATAGTAAACAGAAATTGTTTAGTTGGGGCATTTCTTGATCTCAGCTTATAGTCCCTTTGGGAATTTATTTTAAATTCCCAAAGGGACTATAAGCTGAGATCAAGAAATGCCTTGACTGGCTCCCTCAGTGACTCCATGTTATCTGATGAGGATCTTATTTCACTTTTGAAAGCAGTGTTGTTCTCTTTGTTAGGGTATTAGGGGGTAGCAGGAAAAGGTCAACTTCAGACAGTGTAATAGAAAACCCACCCATCTATCTTGAAATTAGAGTACCCTTCATGCAATATAAGTTCTCCCACTTGCAATTCATAATGAAAAGATGTTTATTTTTGAAGCACTTAACTACCCATCCTACCTAAACAAAACTGTTCTTAAATATTGGAGTAAGGACCTTATCAGGCACTCTCTGTGAATACATTTCTAATTTGCTTAATTTTTTCCCCATTGTTTTGTAAGAGGATTTGGGGCAGTGTTTTTATGATAGGTAGACCTGGACCTGTGCATCCTCTGGAGCCATGACTTTTCACATTATATCCTGTAAGTCTGGAAAAATGATTTGCTTCTGTTTTGCTGGTAAGGTATGTTATGTTAGCACACTTTTTTTCTCTCATTGGGATCCCTGTGAGTAAGAAATTAGCTTCGCATGGGGTGGCCTATAAAATTTACATTAGCCTATCCTGCGTTCGGAGAGAGCTGAATACTCCCTCATTTACTTGGTAAGTTCTCACACTGTATTTCTGGCTTATATTACGGTGTTGTTATAGATTCTAGAATATGAATATTTAAGGCAAAACCTTGCTAATTCAAGCAGCTAAGCTTTATGAGTTTCAAGGTTGAGCAATTCACTTGAATGATTTTGAGTCGTGAGACAGTGGATCCTCAAACTTATTGGTTAGATTAACATTTGCCTGGGAAGTGCAATAATTCAACAAGAGGCTTGAGGTTACAACAGAGCTAATGTCCTTCCATGACCCCGACCCCTACCAGCAGTTTATTCTCAGTCCTTTTGATGTGCAGTGGACCTCTTGCAGCCCCAGTCCCATGTATGTGACACAAAGAAGAGAACCTGGTCATAGTTGGCATGATGCTAATAGCTTCACAGCATATTTTAACACCATAATGAATGATGAAGAACTGAAATATTCCCTTTTTTTAAACATTTTGACTTGCTTTCTGAGATATAGCATGACAACTCCAAAGCATATTTACAATTCTGATTCTTGGGCTTGTAAAGTACATTGCTTGAATCTTAGCAGTAGGTTCATACCTGTCAAGCAGGTTTATACAACATTGAAAAATAAACATAACTATGTCAGAAATCTTACTGATGAACAGGACTTCATATTTCGTGTGAGCAATCTTTTGAAATAGTTCATTTGTGTTGAGTTTTTCTTAGTACTGGACTTAATTACAAGAGGAAGAATTAAAATAACAAAACTCTGGTTACAAGTAACATGATAGTAAGAGATGTCATCTTTCTTTTAGGCATATCTTAGTGTCTAGTCTAAGGCAACGCTAAGGCTCCGTGTACACTTGTTAAACTAAAATTTCAAATTAGTAGTTAAATTCCTCTGATCTTAGGTTTCTTTTGTAGGTCACCACTTCACTTGACCTTTCACAGACTGCCATTTTCTCTTCTTCCTGTCTCCCCTCTCACCCCATTCTGACTTAAATAATAGCAACTCCAAGCTGTTATATTTAAACTTTAAAAAAATTATATAGGAAAAATTTCAGAGTAATAAGGATATATTAAAATCATCTGCAACGGTATGTAGAGACAGAGAGACCACTCAGGTTAGAATCTTGCAGTTAAAAGGAAAGAAGACCTGGTGATTGCCCTCAGGCCAGAGTCTAATGTAGGTAAAATAGTCACCTGAAGACAGCTCAAAAGTACAAGTCATGGTGTGACGTGGCGGAATGGGGACTGGGGGACAGTTTAAGGAAGAGTATGGTCAACTTTTCCTGGAAGGATCAGTCTTGACCTCACAGTAACCCTGGAGCAGAGTCTTTGAGAAATGAGTTACCCAGGCGGTGTGGGGACTTGAGAAGGCAATGGCAGGGGATCCTCCAGAGCGTGGAGGGGGTAATCACCGTATTTTATATGTTGGCCCTCATGAGAAGGAAAAGTATCGTGTGGGGGGATTTGGTGAGCACAGATTAAAAGGCGACCTGGGAGAAGAAGGGAGCAAGGCACTGTGAATGCTGCTAGATGCAATATGCTGCTGTTTGGGAAGGAGCTGCGTAGGTTGGATTTGGAAGGAAGTAAATGATCATCATGAAACAGGGATAGTAATGGGACTCGGTCTTGGCGAAGTCGAAGAGCAAGCAAAGGTGGGGGAGGGAGTTCCAGTGAGCTAGTCGGATGGGAGGATGTTCTCAGAGAGGTAGCCTAAGTGAAGAAACTCAGGGTGTGACCATGAGCATAGATAGCTGAGAAGGCCCTGTTCTTTGATCTCTTCCCTCTCATTGTACTATCTTTCCTTGGGCAATATCATCTCACTGTCTCTCAAATATACCCAGCCAAAGTTACACACCTTAATTCCATACCAATTTATCCAGAGGCTTAAGGTCTTTCACCTTAAACTAACCACCTTTTAAAATCAACCTTCTCATGTTAAATTGATTATACTTTAGTATTCAGTGTGTACTTCATAAGACTGTTCTCACCAATACCCCTTTATGGTCATATGTTTCCATGGCTTTATCTCTTAAATAATTGACTCTTAAACTCTCACTCTTGGATGTCCCTTGGGTCAAGGCATCTGGGGAGAATAATAGCAACAGCAACAACAATATGTATGAAGTGCTTGTATTATCCCATTAATTCTCATAACAACCATAGGGAGTATGTAGTATTATCTTTCCTATCTCATGAACAAGAAAAAGTAAGCTTAGGGTGGTTAAGTAGCATTCCCAAATCCTCTCATTCCTCCTAAGTGGGCCACTTATTCCATAGCCAAGACAACACAGACTAGAACCAGTCAGGTCCCCTACAAACATCAGAACCACTGTCTGATCTCTTGAAACACTGCCATTGAAATACTTCCTGAGTGACTCAGTACCCGCTGCCACTTGCTCGAGCCCCGGAAGTTCAACCAAAGCCACACTGCCAAGCTGGGAATCTGGTGGGTTGTACTGCTGCCTTCTGAAAATGGGGATTTGGGTTAATGATGAAATAGGGTAAAATACAATAAGAAAGGCAGAGAGAAGAGAAAAAGAACACCTTTGTGTTAGGTGTTAAAATTCCCAGAGAATATATTTCAGTCTTCTGGATAACATACATACTTTCAGCCTCAGTCAAGACAGTGAGCTGGAAGAGGAAGATGTAGATAACAAGAACATGTTTTATTATTGGGAAAAAATTAACTCACGGGCATCGTAGAACAGGGACTATCAAAAAGTTCAAAAACTTGGCGATACAGAGTGTCCTAATTCGGGGGATTCTTGAGGTTGGATTCTTTTGCTTCTGTGAGAGAGTCTTTTCTTTTGTGTCAGCTGATGGGGGTGCTCTGTGGTCTTCTTGGGGTGCTCTCTTCCCCCAAATGAGGAAAGGACTTGCTGCCTTAGCCAGCGGAAGACCCACCGGAAGTTCAGACAGGAGAGGGCTTGTGTACTGGAATGAGTGTCGTCCTCTAATGGCTGATCTGATGAGATTGTGATTTCTGTAATGCTTGTCCTTTGGCTGCCGGTTGCCCGGCCCATCGTCTGCCAAGAAAATAGGTGATGAGTTAGATATGCGTAACCTGAACAACATGGGATCAATATTTACCCATTTTTGGTACTCAAATCCTTTTACCAAAAATAAGCCAACTGTAAATGCAAAGTTTCAATACTTGATACTTAAACACACACACATATCTTTTTGGGAGGGGGTCATAATTGCTAGCCTTTGCTTTTCCTTCCCTTTCTCTACTTCAATGCTCCTTGGTATTTTCCCTTCAACTCCCTAACCCTTTTTCTTGCTGTTATCCTTGTCCTACCTCCGGCCATGTCAGACACCCAGAGGGCCGACCCTCCTTCACAGCAGGTAGCAATGCTCCAGGCGTTTCATCCTGGCCCCTCCACCAGGTTTGTCCCCTGCTTGCCTGTGAGGCATTGCTTTGCTCACCTCAGCAAGTTCACGTTCCTGAAGCCATGGAGGAATCTGTAGAAACTGGATGACATCTTCATTTTCTGCTGGGTCAAAGTTGGGCAACTCTTGACAAGTCTCACGTTCTTGATGACTGACCTGAGCCATATCTGGAGAGGAGCTGCTGGACAGCTGGAAATCTTCCTCTTGAAAAGATTCAGGGAACACAGACTCATCATCTGTGTCATCTTTCTGATTTTCTAGAAATTTCTCAAGCTTTTGCACAAGACCATCCAGTTTGCTGAGGGTCATGTGTGTCTCCTCTCTGGGGAACTGGTCTATCCACTGGTCATCTCCATGCAGACCCCAGTTAGCAGTGAAATCAGAATCGTTAGAGCCCACATCAACATCCCAGGCCAGGGGGATTCTTAGTTTGCAAAACTGCTCCAGGTCATCCTGAATTTGGTCTCGTCTTCTCAGGAGCCTCCCTATATTTTCAGTCCGCCACATGCCTTGGACAGGAGGGACAAAATGGATCGAAGGACCCTTAGAAGAAGTGTTGTCACAGGAGAGTGTGTTCTCATAGGAGAGGATGTCCTCACAAGGATAACAGCCCACGGAGAGGCTCAGGTTTGATTCGGAGCTGCAGTCCTTAGTGTCAGCACAGTTGCTGCAGGAGAATGAGTTTGCCATGGAGTTGAAGACTCAAATTTTAGGTCTCTCTCATCTCAGGGATCTTCAAAAGAAGGAAAAAATAGATGGGATTGATGAAAAGAAGGGAGTCATAGTACTTAAGCAATAACATTATCCGTTTCTTTCTCTATTTAGTTCTATCCCACTCTGAAAAAGTTCATCCTATTTTGCAATCTCCAATGAAGGGAGAAAGAGGCAGTCCCCTCCCTTTAAAAACCTGTTTTGTTTGTATAACAACCCTCACATCATTGGTCTTATTGCAACGAAAGAACTTGTATTATAAAAGAAAAATAATCATTGTATACAATTTGAGATATAAAAGTATAAAGATGAAAATAAATGTGCCAATGATCCCATTTTGTCCAGAGATAATGAAAACCATCGTGAAAACATTTTGGCAGATTTCCTTATAATCTTTTTCATATGTACATATATTTATACATGTATAATTTATACATATACTAACATTCACATACATATATGGATATGGATGTCACATCAGTTGAAACACATTATTTTTTGTGGTATAACCTGCAATAAACATATATGGCTATTCTATCATTTTAACCACTTATTAATGATCATTAGGTGCTGGTAATTGTTTTAATAAATAAATCTACAATAAACTCCCTTGTCAATAAATCTTCGTCTCCCTTTATATTTCTATATGTGGGTTTAATTGATCAAAGACCACAGATGTATTAAAGTCTCTTGATAGTCGGTACCAAATTGCATTCCAGAAAGGTTATAGCCATTTAGATGCCCCTTCTCTCACCACTTGATGGCATTTTTTTGTCCAACCTTTTCTATGATGCTCTAGTAAGTAAGTAAGTTGGGGACAGGGGGAAGAGAGTACACACACACAGAGACACACACGAATGCATACGTTGCAGACTGCCATTCTCTGCCCTGCTCTGGTGGCTTCTTGCATAAAAGAGGTGCTGCTAACTCCCGAGCCATAAACTGGGGACATTCAAAATCCTTCAGAACCCGAGTTTCAGTGACTAAAAGTCCAACTGCCAGCAACCTGTGTTCTGGGACTGTTGGTTACCATAGCAACACAAGGACTTGTTATAGTCAGAAACGTGGAAAGAAAAAAAAAAGGGATAGGAAGCCACAGGATTTCTTGTTTCCAAAATATTCTGTACCTATATCAGCCCAGGCTGAAGAAGATTCCTCATGAAGGACAAACGCAGTGGTGATTACTTCCTTCTTGTCATGCGGATGTCTAAGATGGTTCCTATTTTAAGGGAATTTAGAGCCTTTTTGGTGAGGTGGATAAACAGCCTAATATAGGACAAAGTGGTAAGTGCAGCAACAGAACTTAAAAATTAACATCATGGGAGAACAAAAGGAGGTACCTCATGCAGCCAGGGTTGAGATTGGGGTGAGGATATCGGGAAAAGCCTCCTGGAGGAGATTGCTTCTGATCTGAGTATTTACGGGGGAATGGAAGTTAGTGAGGTGAAAACTGGAGTAGGGCTGGTGGGAGAGGGCCTTTCAGGCAGAGGAGACAACATGAGCAGGGGCACCAAGCTGAGAAACAGCCGACTGTGTGAAGAGGTTAAGCAGGAGTCACTGAGATCACGGAAGCCCTTCCACGCATGTTAGAGAGCTTGGATTTTATCCTGTCAGCCTGTATTGGATATGGTGGTCATTTATCAGGCACTCTTCCAGGTAATTCAAAGTATACTGAAATACTTGACATGGTTAATACAAAGCAAAACTACCAGTGGACTTGGCAGCATGAATGTCATTGGTTTTTAATGAGAATGGAATCAATAGGTTTGCACTGGGTTGAAGGATGAATGGGAGGAGAAGTAGGAACAGTGAGTGTAGACTATACTTTAGGAGTATCTGAATGAGAAAGTGAGGATGAAACAGAATCAAATTTAGTTTCCACACCCACCCCTAAATAAAAGAGATAAGGCGTCAACCAGCGGAGAGTTTCAAAATATAAAAGGTTGGCTGCTTTATTTGGAGAAAGTAAGGGTGGGATCCATGGCCTGAGCAGATGAGTTGGTTGTAATAAAAGGAGTATATTATTCCATGATATTAGAAGGAAAAAATGAAGGATGGATATGGAAACATTTGGAGAAATGCATTGTTAACTACCACCATTTTCTTCTTTGAGTTTTTCAGCTAGGCTTCTCCCTTATTCCTGAGATTAAATCTGCTTTTTTTTTCTTTTTTTTTTTTTAACATCAGTTCTGTTACCTGGATCCCTGCCCTTGTTCTCCTTGTTCCCAACATTATCTATCTTGACAACCTCTTCAGAAACATGAAGTGTCTTGGACCTTCCAGAATTGAAGCTTTGATTTACCTTGTCTTTTTCCTCTGGGTATTCCTGCTGCTCCCACACCCTCTCACCTCCCAGGCTGCCCTTCCTTTAGCCACTATCATTTCCCTTTCCCTTTCCAATGACATCATGAAATTATTTGGGGATTGGTCAGATCATAGTTTCCCAGTGATCCAGACTGGTCATTTTGACTTCACTGCTGCAATGTTCTCAGTGAGTACTTCATGGGTAGAGGTAATAAATCTTTCATTGTCTGTTTCCAAACATTCGATTCTGAAGACAGATGTGGGTCCTCATGTGGGATTGAAGGTTCTCAGTTGCATAGATCAAACCAAAGAAACCTTTTCTATGAGCAAAATTATGGCCAACGTAGCTATAGCAGCCTCCAATCTGGTCTAAACTGTGAGGCTATGGGAGGCTGTTTGTAGGTCAATTTCAGTTATTCTCAGGAAGGGAGTACAACATCCGCTCAGAGTTTCCTACAGATGGAATGCATGTGTACTTGGAAAAAGCGTATTCTTAATTTAACGTTGCTTAGATTTGCTTTTGCTCACGTTTAAAATTTTTTCAAGTTTTAAATAGCATTAAAAGAAACCATAAGTTTTTATGTTTATCAAAAAAGAAGCATGGCTTAAACACACAGAAACACACACACACACACACACACACACACACACACACACACAGAAAGGAAAAGGAAAGAAACACTGCTCTGACTTAAAAGAACCTCAACTCATTGGAATCTATTAGTTGCTTAAGATCTTTTCCAAATATTTTTCTCAGTCTTGATTTTTATTAAACAAGATTATATTTAAAGTTTGCTATGACTCTCAGGTTTTTCACTGTGTATCATTTAAATTTCTAGGTTCTGTTACAAAGATGATTTAGGTGACTCTTTCAGGAGTTATGATGGCATGATGTAAGAAATAGGCAGAGGTAGAGTTGGGAGAAACCATCTCTACTACCCAACTTGAGGCCACCTGGCAAGTAGCCACAGAGTGCTCACATCTCTCATGAGTGATCGGGGACCTAGATTTATCCCAGGGAGGGTAAATCGGGAGCAAGATATTCCCTAGCATTTGCGGGGCACTTACTACATGCCAGGTCCTGTTCAAAACACTTTACATGTGTTTGTTTAATTCTCACAGCAACCCAGTCTATTGAGTATCATTATTTGCTTTGTTTTACTGATTAAGGAACCAAGGCATGAGCAGTTAGTATAACTTGCCGCCAGTCCTGGATCATAAACTCTAGATCTTGTATTCAAAGGTAGGCAGTCTGGCTCCAAAGTGCCCTGTTCTTTCCCTCAACAAAATCTTGTCTTTCAGGAGGCTGCCTTCCCACCTCCTCCCTGGAAGATTCTGGGGAGAGTTGACTCAGTCCAAAATCAAACCCATATTCTGGTTCCTTGAAAGAAAATCCTTGGAGTAGAACAGTGTGTTCTAAGATACAAGTAGATACATGTAAAGGCTGGTACAGAGGGCTGGCCTGAAACAATGGCATCCACATTTGGGCAGACTAAAATGAGATTTAAAATAAGTATTCAGCTTCTTCTTGGACATAATGAGATGAGGATCCCTCTGCTCTGGCTTTCCATAAAACCTCTGTGACTGCCTTTCAGAACACTGAGAGCCTAGAAAAGAATTCATAAGTAGCTTTCTCTCCATGCAGCTGGAGTGAGGAAAAAGCTACATATTGTACTGTTACCCGTGGAAATCGAACACCTTGAAATAAATAGAACATTTAAGTAGGAAAAAATTGTTTTCCAGCCTAAATTACTAAAGTTTAGAGTGATCTTAAAGATAGAAGAGCTTCAAACTTTAAGATAGAAGAGCAGTCTCAGAGAAAACTCTATTTATTATTCATTTATTTATATTTATTTTTCATTATACCATCCATATCTCTTTCTCTCCCTCCCCTTCCCCACCTCTGTATTTATATACATGTAAATGTATAAAATTACACACACACATATTTCATTTAAAATATACAACTCAAAAAAAAAAAAAATACAACTAGAACAGCAAAAGCCTCTGAAACTGCCCTTCTTTCCCGCCCCAGAAAAAAGGATAATCACGGTTAGTAGTTTGATATATGTTAATGCACTAAGATCTTTTTTGGCAAGACATCATGGAGGTAGCAATGACACACATCATCCTTAGGATGCCATGCTGAGGAGTTTAGTCAATTCTAAAAGACAGCTTAGCTTTCACCTCTAATCATAGCTCAGGGGATTTTGGTTTTGATTAACAAAAACATTTGTATTAAATTCTTTAAGGCCTTAATTTGACTTGCTGGTCAAGCTTCTCAGGGATCACAGTCTTATTATCTAAACAGTATGAGCTGGCTCATCCTTACCTTTTCTCTTGAAGTACAATCATCCATAATAAAGCCTCTTGAGGTTTGTAAATGATAATGTGTCATGAATTTACAATGTTTTAGGCCTGGAGCCAGTAATACTGCTAACTCTAAAAATTGGAACACTTTCTAAAATCCATGACTTGATGGGATTCGGAAACTAAATATCTAGATTAAGAAGCTTATATTTTATAAGTTAAGCAGCTGTTATGGTTAATTTTGTGGGTTAACTTGACTGGGCCACAGGACACTCAGATATTTGGTCAAACTTTATTCTGGGTGTGTCTGTGAGGGTGTTCCTGGATGAGATTAACATTTGAATTGGTAGACTGAGGGAAGCAGATGGTCCTCCCCAGTGTGGGTGGGCCTCATCCAATTCTTTGAAGACCTGAATAGAACAAAAAATGAGAAAGGGAGAATTTGCTCTCCCTTGACTGTCTTTGAGTTGGGACATTGGTCTTTCCCTGTCTTTGGACTCAGACTGGATTTGACCTTGTCACCTCTCCTGGTCCTCAGGCCATTAGACTCTGACTGGAATGGTACCACTGGCTCTCCCGGGTCGCTGACTTGCAGATGACACATCTTGGGACTTTTCAGCCTCTATAACTGTGTGAGGCAATTCCTTATAAAAAACTTCTTTTTTCTTTAATCCATATATATGTATTGTGTATGTGTATTTATATACGTGTATATCTATATCCACATACATATATGTACTATTGGTTCTGTTTCTCTGGAGGACCTAGATTAAATATAGCTACTTATTTTTCACTTTTTGAAATTATGAAATATTTTAACAATACAAAAAGTGACATCGTGGGCCATGTGATACGATGCACTGAGGATACATCATCATTTCTGTGGTAGTCTTGCCAATAACGCATAATCTCAGCCTAATAGTGAAACATTATTAGAGAAACCCTAACTGTAAGACATTCAACAAATAACAGACAAATGTCAAGGTCATAAAAGGCAAAGAAAGACTGAGAAACTGCAGTCAGAGATTGCAGAAGACTAAGGAGAAATAACTAAAAGCACTGTGGGATTCTAGATAGGATCATAGAATAGATCAATGACATTAGTGGAATTCGGTATGCTCTTTATTTCAGTTCATAGTATTATACTAAAGTTAATTTCCTGGTCTATTCATTTTTGTGCTAAAATGCTAACATTAGGGGAGAGTTGGGTAAGGGAATGTAAGCATACTGTTGCAAGTTCTCCGTAAGTCTAAAATTAGGACAGAATAAAAGACTTTAAACAGAATACATAAAAGTATAGTAAATTATGTAACAAAGACCTATAACTCAGTTTAGTCGAGTCTTAACATTATGCCATAGTTGATCGATGATATTTTGAAAAGAAATAAAACATTCTAGATAAAACTTAGACCCTCTTGTACTCCATCCCTGATGCCTTTCATTCTCCACTTCTGCCTCCATCACTACCATAAATTTGATGTTAATTTATCTAATGTATGCTTGAATACCATTTTGCGTATTAATATATTATCTTACCTTTGGAGGCATAATCAATGTAAATATGAATGTGCTTAATACCATTTAATGATACACCTAAAAAAGGATAAGATGCTAAAATTTATGCTGTGTTTTTTACCACAATAAAAACAACTGAAGGAAAAAAACCAGTGTAAATGGACTATTTGTGATGCTCTTTAGAAAAGAGGAAGCCTCTTCTTCACAGCTTGTTTTGTTTTATGAGAATTATTATAACAAGGATATCTTTCTTTCTAACCAAATTCATAGCTGAAATATTTACAGTATTTAATTTTGAGAGTGGGGAGGGGACAGGTACAATTTCCTACACTGTGTTTATATATTCATTTCCAAACAGACAAAACTTTATCAAAACTCATGTACTTAATTAAAGGAGGCTGATGGTTAAAATAGAGTGTTTTGGTGTAAGCAAGTTAAATGTTATCAAGCCTCTGCCAGACACCACACACTCTGCTAGGTGCTTTTACATGTTTGGTCATTTAATTTTCATGACAACCATCTGAGTTGTATGTGTATTTTCACCCCTGTCTTCACTTGTGCAGTTGAGTACCCAGATCTGCCTCCAGCATCCAGGGCCTCCGGGAGCTAGGCTGCTGCTGCTGGGAAACGGCCTCATGGGTTGATATATTCGTTAGCAGTGGCAGAAGGTGAGAACTCTAGGTCTCCTCTTCGACAACTTCACCACCCCGTAGTGCCATGAAAGCAATTCATAGACCAAATTCTGCCGCACATACAAGCATTTAATGGCAAGCAGGCACAAAAACAATGAACAGCCTTGTTTTGTAAGCTCCAGACTGTGCTGTCCAACGGGGGAGCCACTAGCCACAGGTGGCGGTTATAATTAAATAAAAAATTTGGAGCCACTAGCCACATTTTGAGTTCTCAGTGACCACCTGTAACTAGTGGCCACCTTATTGTATAAGGCAGACAAAACATTTCCATCATCGCAGAAAGTTCTGTTATAGTTGCTCTAGAAGGTCCCTATGTTCTGTGTATTTGGGTAGCACTCTGAGCACAAGAAATTTTAAAAAGAGGCAGATGGGATGATATTCTAACATCGAGATTTAGCAAACGTTCTTGTTGGGATCAGGTGACAACATTTCATCCAAAGCCTCTAGAAGCAGGGCTGGTGGAGAAAGGCAGAGAAAGACAGAACCATGTTCTAGGTAGCATGTACACCCACCGGCAGGGCACCTGATCAGCAAACCCCTCCGGGATTCTGGAGGTCATGGGGAACCGCCAGAGTTAGCATCCTTTGTCACTGTGTCACTTACATGGGAGCCACACTGGAGACTTTTACCTTTCTGGTGTATTCTCCAGTTGGGGTGGAAATGCCCAGAAGGGATCCTTTTGGGACTAAGCAGAGGTCTGAACTTGGACGTTCAGATACCTTTAAATGCATATTGTTTGAGACCAACAGTTCTCCCTTTGTCACTACTCTCAGTTGGGTGGATAATCCCCTCGGTGGAAAAAGTTTTCCACGAGAAATCTTTAGGGGGACGAATAGGGATGATATAGACTTTTCAGCTGCTTTTAGTTATCTCAGAGGAAACAAGAGACCTCAGACCAAAATGCCTAGTTGTAATTTTAATACCTTTTCTTAAGAGACTAGTAGTAAAGTGCTCAAAAGGCAAAGACCTTTGTTTTAGTTTTCTAGGAGACTGCAAAGGGAGGGGCAGAGGTGGGACTGAGGGCTAGAAATCTAAGGAATTGTGCTCAAGGCTGATTACCCGAAGGACCCCAAGAGTTCAGAGGCAGATAGACTGGCATGCAGCTCCCAAACTAACCCACTGGGAGAAAATACAGTTAGAAGGTGGCCTACAATGTTTTTCATATATTCTGGAAAATCAGAAAGGTGGTATATGGTATCTGAAGAATGAATGTAAATAGGAGCAGGAAATGCAAATACCCATTATAAAGAATAATTCAGTTTAATTAGAAGGGAACTAGAAGAAAAGCACAATGGGAAAAGATGAGCCTGGTGTGGGAGCTGGGGCAAGATGCAGGTTGGATATCTCTTTGCATCTCTCTGGCCATTTATCATCAGCCATTACAGAGTTCCCACCAGTAGACACTGCCTGTGACCCAAAATCTCCTGTCTGTTCTACGTACATCCTCAACTTTAAATGATTTACCAATGCAGTGCTTCACATTTCTATCCAACCTTTTCTTAGCACAGATAAAGCTTTCTCTCCACATGCCTGAGGCTAAACAAAATTAAGCTGCAGGAAGTTCCCCACCTCTGGCTCAGATTTCCCCCAACATCTGTGAATAGATGCTCTTGTGTGTCTGCACAATGGTCTCTATTCAATTATGAACCACTTATGCATGCCTCCTTTTGGAAGATAGTTTGTTACCCAAAATGCATTTGTGGTGGCCTATATCACTTATGAACTGGTTAATGAAAGCTATGTCAATTAATGAAAATGACATTGGTTAATGAAAACTATAGGAAATGATCAGGCAAGCCTTTTTCAAATATTTTGAAGTTCAAAATAACTTTGTTTAAACTGCAAAAACAATGCCAGATGATTATGGAAAATTAGAACATACAAGACAAAAAGAGAAAATATTTTTAAAAGCCTACTTTAGGAGTAGAAATCAGGTTACTGGGTGCCAGGAGCTAGGGATGGGGAAGTGGTTTCCGCTGCAAAGGGGCAAGAGGGGCTAGAAATAATCTCTGTCAGCACTGTACAATAAAAAATGTAATTTGAGACACAAATGCAGCCAGTAACTTTTTATTTTCCAATTTTTGGTGGTTACATGACTGTACATTTATCAAAACTGATCGAATTGTATACCTAAAAATGGGTAATTTTTACTATATGTAAAGCATACCTCAATTTAAAAAAAACTCACATTTTTCTGCTAGCCAGAATGAGCTGATATGGATGCTTTCCATGAACACTTATTAGAATTATCCTCTTCAGATGAATCTCAGAAATAGAATTTGGCAATTAAAAAATAAAAACAAGAGCATACAATAGAATCATCCAAGTCTAGTAATTTTTGTAGACTTTAGATGTGTTTGTGTCTGTTTTTCCATTACATAGCTTAGTTTAAAAAGAACTGCTGAAAATTTAACTAGACAGTGCAGTTAAAAAAAAAAAAAGGATTTGCACGTGTTTGATAAGATAAAGATGAGCACAACTTATTTTGAGAAAGACCCAATGCTAATTCTAGGAAAGAGCTTGTCATTTCTGTTTCATAACTACTTCTCTTACAATAATATTAAAAAATCACTTGTCTCTGGACTTCTTCTTCTGTTATATAATATGCTTTGTAGTAACTATTTTGACAGTGGATCCTTCTGTCTGTGGGCATGTTTGGGGTGTGTGGGGTGGGAAGAGCTCATGTACCTACTTGATAGGAGGACGCTGCGGAGCAGTTGGTTGTGGGGGAGTAAGTCTAACTTCATAACGAAAGCCAGGAAATATTTTTGGCTGTGGAATAACATGTCACTAGTTATAAATAATGTCATTTGCCATTTGGCAGCTATTTTGGTGTTTTATTTTTGCACCTTAAAAAAATCCATGTTTGAATTTTGTTGAAGCTAGTATAAGCATTGACAATTTACAGATGAATAAGTCTAGGAGAAATAGGTGAAAAGGATATCTTCTAAATAGTCTTAAAGCCCAAATTCCTAGACTGAAAATAAGATAAAATTCATCGGGGCTGGAAAACCAATTCCATAAATGCAGGCTGGGGAAGACACACTGATAGGAAATTATCCCACAACATTCGTAGAGCACAAAGTGTGATGTCATTGTTTTAAAACTTGACAAGCTGCAGAATACATTTAAGAATGCTGTTAGCGTTAATGTGATGGCTAGGTGGAGAGCCGGAGGACAAAAAGAGCAATTAGGGGGATTGTTTTATAAACTGTATAAATGTATAACCAATGTACTCTATACTTGGGGAGGCGGGGTGGGAAAGAGGTAGACCCCAGGTTAGGAAGAAGGTCAGCTCTTTTCATTTTGTTTCTTCTTAGTTCAGGGCTTAGTTCAGTATTCTGTGTTTAAGCAATTGATCCAAGTTGGTCGTTTTTAAGGCGAATTTCGTCTGCCTCAGGGGTGATCAAATTTCAGTGTGTGTCGAAAATGCAGATCCTGTCCCGAGACATTTCTAGAGTAGTAGACTAGAAATGGAGCCTAGAATCTGCTCTCTGGACATGTAATTGCCAGTAGACTCCACCTTGAGAAGTACTGATCTAGAACAACCAGTTAGACTTTTACTAGGTTTTCTCTATATATTAGACACTGCGATGAATTCAAATAAAAGGCAGGATCCTTCTTGTGAACATGCTAAAAGAGCTTACAACACAAGGAGGGATTTCTTAGTGGGACAGTTGGTGGGCAATGAAGGAGCTCAGAGCCCGAGGGCCATGCCACCAACAAGTGACTCAAAGATATGGGTAGGATTCCGATTAGGGGAGCCGAAACTGGGTGTCTGGGCATCTTGTGGAAGATAGTGTGAGATCCATGAGGGAATAAGGCATGATCTGGAGAAAGAGCTTTACTTAGATATTGATTGCAATTTTGAAGCACTGAGGAAATTTTAACAGGCCAAAAGAAATATGGAAATTAGGGAGCAGATGTGAAGGAGATCCAATTGTCAGTGGTTCTTAAACTTGAGTGTGCCTTAGCATCTCCTGGAGGACTTGTTAAAGCACAGATTGCTGATTTCCACCCTTAGAATTTCTGATTCAGTAGGTCTGGGGACGGGGCTGAGAATTTTCTTTCTAACAAGTTCCCAAGTTCTGCTGATGCTGCTTGATCTGGGGACCGTACTCTGATACTGCTCTTAATGAATTTGGTGTCTTGATTTATCAAAAATCTATAAATAAGGATTGGAACAAATTGTGGGGGCACAATGAAGAACGGGATGGTCATTGGAGTGTTATGGGACCTAGAACTCCTATCACATGGGCCATCTTTTCTTCCTTCTGAGATTTTTTTACTCTCAGGGCAATTGGTCCAACCGAAAATACTCTCGGAGTGGAGACAAGAATATGTTTATGGAGAATAATTTGAGAACTATAAAACTTGTATTCAGCATATACCCACAGTACTTCTAAAACTCTGGTCAAAACTGTATTTCCCAGATTTTACAAAGAAAAATGTAAGAAGGGCATATCATATTTTAGTACCAACATTTACTATAAGGCATATTATTAACCTAGTGCTTTATGGAAGTCTCAACTCTAAAACTGAACTCATGACATTAACCCCTCAAACTTGCTCCCCCTCCAGTGTGCTTTATAAAATTCATCATTTTCTGCTCAGCCGATTGTGGCACAGGCTGGGCATCATCCTGGACTTTATTCCTTCTGTCTCATGCTTTCTTCCCTGCATCTGATCATTCACAAACCCCAGCCAACTCCGTCTTCTAGTATATGCTCTCCACTTTCCTGCCATCATTTTGTCTATCTGCCACTCCCACCTGGACCCTCCCAGAGAAGATGGCTTCCTTCTGATTCATCATCTACAAAGGAGCCAGAGAGATTTTTTTAAGAAACACAAATCATATTGGGTCACCCCAGTGCTTAAGACCCTTCAATGACATCCCTCTGTATGTAAGATAATCTTTCAATTCTCAAAATGGTTCACCTGGGCCCTGCATGACACGATCCCTGTCAACATCTCCAGGCTTTTTGAGCCACTCCCCTTTTGTTCCTTGAACTCCGGTCCCACTGCCTATTTCACTTCCTGAGCTAAACAGGTTTAAAACCATGCCCTTCGCTAAGGTGATTCTAGACCTCTATACCAAGGGTATCCACAGAGAAGGAGGGGAATGTATTACTAGACTTTAGAGATCTTTTGTGCAATTAGAAAATGTCAGCCTCCAGGCAGATGCAGCCCCTGGGCTGGAACAGGCTGGATCACAATCTCCTCTTGCCAGGGCAGGACACACTGTGCAGGTCATAACCTGCATAGCCAGAATGGTGACCCTGACTTGAGGTGTCAGTTGGTTTGCCACCAAATTAAAATGGGTCTGTTTGTCCTATTTAGAAGCAGAATACTGGACAACTTCTGGTAATCCCTGATAATCCGGCGATGTAGTAATAATTGTAACAATGAAAAGGTTTCTCCCATGAAGCTATAGAAATTGTTCTTTGCTCGACGAGGATAACATGTATGTGCTTTTCCAAGCCAGCATGGTGCTTGAAAATATATCTGTGCTGCCACATCTCATAGTTGAAGATCAGGAGTGATTTATAATCTACAATGTTTCTATCTGCTAGCATCTAAATTTGGAACTGAACAATTACAGCTGGAAGACTACCGTGCTTTTACTATGGGAAGGAGGGCCTCCTTGTTCTTCCATGTGACATGTTCGTTCTTGTGAAAATGTCTTAAAGTATTTGAGACCTGGCAGAAGATATGGGAGGAGACCTAATTCTTGATAGCCATGAGTCATCTTGTAAAAATTTAAATTGAACATTTAATTAAGCAGTTTCATTGTTGGTACAAAACTATTCATCAAACCTAGATTGCTTTGATGTACATGTTATATATCTACCTGTCCTCTCCCAGGATCCTAGCATATCTCTCCCTGAACAAACACTGAATAAATATCGTTGTGAGAATTTTGCCTTTGATTTGAGGGTGATTTTGTCTGTAGTTTTTAAATTCAGTGTTGAATATTCAATTTTTTTTTCTTTTTTCAGATTTATGGATGTGCCATAAGGGAGTATAAGAAAGTATGAAATACAACCACACATATGCAGTACTCTCTAGAGGTCATTCAATAGGAATAGAAATGTTTGTTTTGATGTTGAAA
This sequence comes from Pteropus medius, assembly GCF_902729225.1. Classification (NCBI taxonomy): domain Eukaryota; kingdom Metazoa; phylum Chordata; class Mammalia; order Chiroptera; family Pteropodidae; genus Pteropus; species Pteropus medius. The sequence goes on along the minus strand of NW_024349519.1, from coordinate 12,590,911 downwards.
TCGCTGAATATTGCTGTATCTAATGGAATTAGTGTATCATGTTCATTAGTGCGGATATAAAAGGCAATTGTTGAAAGTTGTCACTGGAAAGAATGTAACATGGCCCGCAGATCATTGCCTCTGAGACGTGTTCTTTTATATAGACCAGCGGTTGGGTTTTTCAGGCCAGTCGCACTCTAAACTGCCTCACAGGATGCTCTGTACCTTTGTAATTATGGGTCATCTTCCTCTGGGTGGTTGTTCAATCTGCTGCTGCCACAACCCAGCATCTTGCCACCTGTGTTGGTTTGCTAGGGCTGCCATAACAAAGTACCACAAACAGGATGGCTTAAGCAACAGGAATATATTCTCAGTTCTGGAGACTGAAAGTCCAAAATCAAAGTGTTGGTGGGGCTGGAGCCTTCTGAGGGCTGTGAGGGGTGAATCTGTTCCAGGCTTCTCTCCTTGGCTTATAACTGGCTGTCTTTTGTTTTCACATCATTGTCTTTCTGTGCATGTTTCTGTGTCCAAATTTCCCTTTTTACAAGGACCCCATCATGTTGGAATAGCTCTCCCTAGTCATCCCATTTTAACTTTATTACCTTTGTAAAAGACCCTATCTCCTAATAAAGTAATGTTTGGAGGTCGTGGGGATTGGGACTTCAACATACAGGTTTCGGGGGAGATGCATTTCAACTCATCATGTACCTGTAGTTGAGCTTCAATACAAATTAGCCCCAGAAATCTAGTAATATTTATTTTGGAGTCTTCTATAAATCACCAAAAGAAATCTGTAAATTAGCTGAATTTTCACCTCTTTTCCTGACCCAACTGAGCACATCAGTGTTGGTAATGTTGGTTCTGCAGATAACAGCATTCTCTCCCTAATTCATTTTATAAGTCACTAGGCCAAAAAGTATTAAATAAATGAAAACAGATATGAGAGCTGCACCTTTCATAAGGGGGCTTCAGCCACTCCCTTCCATCCAAGTCCATGCCCTTTAAAATGTCTAATCCATTCCAAGTTCTGAGGATTTAAAATATAACATGCTGATTCGTAGCATGTTTTTACTTGACACTTGCTTTAGTTACACTATTCTTGCACATCCTTTATTTTCCACATAAGCCTTGTTTGGCTGAGCAGTTTGAAACTCTCAGCTTTCCAATGCTTTAGAGTGACTGTTTATTCCAGTCAGTCTAAAGCACTGGAGAGCTGTGAGTTTGCAGCTGAACTTTCTGGCAGGTCATTGTCATACTGTCCAGTGACTCCTTCAGAGCTGTAGGTTCTTGAGCTGAAGGATGTCTTCTTTTTCTCCTCTGATTCTTCCCTGCAGACCCCTGGCTCCTGTCATACTTGTATGCCCTTCTCTGGTTTTTAAAGCCTACCTCCCTGTTCCCAAGTGTGTCATGTGTTAATGTGACTGGTATGTACCTTCTTAGGCTTCTGGGTATTGAGGCACAATCCATATTTTGTTTCTTCTGGCCTAAGAGACCTGGATGAATGAAATTTTTTTGCCCCTCTCCACTGCATAAATCAGACCCAAGCATATTCTAAAATATCAGCAATCTATTATTAAAACTACCATCCTTACTGGAAATACCATTTAGGGCTGGTTATATACTGCATAGCATCCTTATCATCCATGCCTCTATGAGTTTGTAGTAACATGGAAGGAGATCAAGGTCAAGGGTCCTTTCTGACTGTGTGAAAGGCCCTAGTAATCTTTACTATTAAGATGAAGTAGAATATTATAAAATTTTTACTAAATAAGAAATATATATGTATATATCAATTTCTGTGAGACAAAAGGTCAGTTCTCCATTCCATCATTAAAGCCAACTCTCCCTCCTTCCTGCCTTCTCTGACTGAATACCCTGCAAAGGAGGAGTTTCTAGTCCGTGAAGGTCCTTGGTTAGCTTAGGGATTTCACTCTGCTCTTGCCACGTCTCTTTAAGAAATGAGCCACTTGAAGAATTCTCACATGGAATTGAACAAGCATGCACATCATTCCTCCACCTGACCTCTAGGTATTCAAAATGATTTATAAATGAGAATCATTTTCTTTGCCACCCTCCTAAGAGATAAATTGCTTGGTTAAAACAGGCTTTTCTACCACTTGCTAGCCAATCCCAAGGTAGTAGGCTACATTTTTAACAAAACTAATAAACAATAGGGATATTGACCATCTCAGGTAGTCTTTAAAATGTAGGTTTCTACCCCATAAGTTCTGTCTCTGACTGAGTTCTTTTGTTTATGGAGCCTGGTGCTATCGATTGTACCTAAGAGGAGGGCTTGGGTCCCCATCTCTCCAGAGGTAACCAGGTAGCTTGAGAGGGTCTCCTAGATCTGGATCATTCCAGTGCTAAGGACAAAAACCCCTACTTAAGCTGCAGTAGATGTTTCCTGATCGCCATGCCTGGCTTCCTCTAGGAGAAAATCCCAGAGGACAACAGAAGCTCCCAAGAAGCTCCAGGAAGAGCCCATACTTGTCAGCATCCACCTAGTAACCTGGTGGCATTTGACCTCTTCAGAGAGAGAAGCTCAGGGCATCCCACGTGAATTCCAATTTCCAAATTGACTAGAATACACTCTCCAGGCGAGATCTTCCTTCAGAGCTTGGGTATGAGGATCTTTTAAATATCTCACCCAGAGACCTGAAGTATCAGGCTCAGCTAAAGTTCTTTGACCCTTAACATCTATCCTTTGTTACGAATGGCAAGATTTCGTTCTTTTTTATGGCTAAATAACATTCCATTGCACATATACATCACATTTTCTTTATTTATCTGTCACTGGACACTTAGGTTATTTCCATATATTAGCTATGGTAAAAAATGCTGCAATGAGCATAGGGGTGCATTTATCTTTTTGAGGTAGCGTTTTTGTTTTTTGTTCAGATGAATACTCACAAGTGGCATTGCTGGATCATATGGTAGTTCTGCTTTTAATTTTTTGAGGAACCTCCATGCTGTTTTACGTAGCGGCTGCACCAGTTTGCATTCCTACCCACAGCGCACAAAGGTTCACTTTTCTCCACATCCTCACCAAACTTGTTATTTTTGTCTTTTTTGATAATAATTATTCTCATAAGTGTGAGGTGATATCCCATTGTGGTTTCGATTTGCATTTCCTTGATGATTAGCGATGTTGAACATCTTTTCATGTATTGGTTGGCCATCTGTATGTCTTGCTTGTTGGAAAAATGTCTGTTCAGATCCTCTGCCCAATTTTTAGCTGGGTTGTTTGGATTTTTTTTTTTGCTATTGAGTTGTATGAGTTCTTTATCTATTCTTGGATGTTAACCCTTTATTAGATATGTGATTTTCAGTAGGTTGAATAGGTTCAGTAGGTTCTGTTCAATAGGTTGACTTTTCATTTTGTCGATGGTTTCCTTTGCTGTGCAGAAGCTTTTTAGTTTGAGGTAGTCCCACTTATTTCTTTTCGCTTTCTTTCCAAAATTTTCTGAATTCCACAAGTACATGTTGAGAACCCCATTGATTAACATTTAGGGTGTTACCATAGCTTTGTTTTTGTTTGAATCCCTTCTCTGCCACTTTGCAGCTATGTGACCTCTTCAAGTGATGATGATGGTGATCTTTGATGGCATTTTTTTCTTTTTTTGGTGATGCTTAGGCAACAGCCAAATTGTAGTATGGAGAGGGTGAAAGAGTATGTGGGGGGTCACTCATTTCAAGGGTATTATTGTAGAGTCAGAGCTGGATCTGTAACTTATGATGGGTGAAAAGAGGGATTTGGGAGTTTTTTTGTTTTTTTTTTGGTGGTGGGCTGGAATTTTTAGGTCCAGAAGATTTTCAATATTTTATTGTTTGAGCAGAAGGAAATTGAGGAGTAGAAGAAAATGAAGCTATATAAGAATGGGGCGAGTAATTGTTTAAAAGGTTGGGATGAGATCAAGAATAAGGGTGGAGAGTTTTCCCATGACAGAAGACCCTGAACCAGGAATAAACAAGAAAGTATACACAGAAATTTTAGAGGAGAGTTTCCCAGGATTCTCTGTAGGGTAGGCTATGAATTAATCTACTGAGATTATGGTGGACAGGAATAGGAATATATTAGAGGAGGGTTTTGTAGGAATTTTTAGAGATAGTCATTATGAGGAATGTGATAGGGAGGGAACTAGTGATGAATAAAAGGATTGTTGAGTAACATTAAGTGCCCAGTCAAGATTAGATTGTAGGCATTTGAAGTGGAGCCAACCCGACTTTCTCTAGCAGTACTTGGTACAGCTACATCAAGACACAGTGAGGAGTTTCATAAGGAAAATATATTTTTCATACCATGTTATTTTTTAACAGAAGGCAAGACTTGAGATATCCTGTGATTAAGATAATTCAAGGCCATTCAATACACCTGGTATAAATAGCAAAAAAATGTAAAAAACAAGTATATTGTTCCTTGCCTTGTTTTTAAGCTCAGGCAAGCACTATGTTAAGTAGATTGTGTACCCCCAATCACTTAGAATATCTAGCTTTGGAGTTACCACTTAAAAATAAGACAGATGCTATGCTTGGCTAGGGAAGAGTTATGTCTCTGGCAGGTGGGCTCACTTAATCATGTCCATGAGATGGACTTTATTGGAAAGCAATGGTCACTCAAATGAGAACTCCTCAGTGCCTGGAACAGTTTTTAGCACATGGTGGGTGAATGATAAATATTCTTTGAATAAACATATATATGTACATGAATGAATGTATAAATGTATCCATGTCATTTTGAAGCACTAGTCCTACCAAATATAATAAAATATGGAAAGTCCTGGTCATATTGGTCGTTTGGTGGCTCTGCTCTAGTCATTCAACATGTAGCTGTAGTAAAAGTAAGCTTTCAAATTTGTGTCAAAACAACTCAATATATTTACTCTGCTTTTCTTCTCTGCCTCTCTCATTCCCTCTCCTGTTGATGGATAACCTATGGGATAACAGAACTTTTATTAAAGTGAAAATGAAATCTAGGTTGATGATCTAAGATCTAAAGGAGTCAAACCCATTAATGTACCATTCTTTCATATGCAGTTTTCTGTAGCGTGTTTGGTGGTGATTAATGAGTAATTTTGTTGATGGATATAAATGGTTATTCATTTATTCACTAAACCTTCACTGAGCATCATGTCCTGAGCTCAGCTTGGCATAGAAAGTATTAAAAGTGGGACCTTTGTTCTTAAAAAGCTCAGTCTGATAGAGACAACATTCCATGGACCTAGTTAAGTGAGCCCACCTGCCAGAGACACACCTTTTCCCTAGCCAAATATAGTATCTAGTAGAGGTAACCAGAGGTTCCACATGGTAATTGGTAGTAGAGGTTTTAAAAAGAAAGAGTGCTGTGGGAGTGCTTGATGCTGTCTGTGGTCGTGGGTTTTGCTTGGGTGTTCTGCTACGCCATGTAACTTTCAAGTACAAGATCCAGCTATTTCATTAGGCTTTAGTATCATCCATGGTGCTGACTCTCCATGGATGATAATTCTACAGTTCTTCTTGCTGCCTTTGGTGGATGGAAGAAGTACCTGTTATGCTTGGGGTTGGGAGTGAGCAGTCAGTTGCCACAGTAAATGGCCACTTCATTCTTCTATAGAGTAGGCCACAGCCCCCAAGTCATTTCCTTTCCCCAAACACTGTATCAAATTTTATTAGCTTTTCCATCAAAATGTACACAAGAATGTTGATATGTTACATAGGTGTGTGCATTCATCAGAACTCAGCAAACTGTGCAATTAAGACCTGCACATTTCACTCTATGTAAATTCTCCCCTTCTCCCTTGTTCTCCCTCCCTCCTTCTCTCAGTACCAAGTAGATGAAGCTCTCCCTCCTCCCAGCCTTTGTACTGGCTGTTGTTTCTACCTGGAAGCCCTCCCTATATATTCACCTGACTTTCTCCCTCGCCTCTTTTGGGGCTTTGCTCAATGTCTCTTTATCAGCGGGGCCTTCCCCAATTATCATATTAAAATTGTAACTCCCTACCATTCCCTTTCTGCACAAAGAGCCAGCACAATGTATAATTAATTAAGAGCGTGGGCTTTGGAGGCGGACTGTCTGGCTTCAAACCCATTTTCCAGCTGTATGACTTGAGGGCCCTTTCTGTTCCTCAGTTACAAAGTAGGAATAAATATTGTGTCAATAGGGTTATTATGAGGGTTCGATGAATCAATACATGAAAAGTACTTAAAACAGTACGTAGTACGAAGTAAGCCAATGTTATCTTTATCCTCCTTCTTTGCTTTGCATTCCCATATTATTTATCACCATCTCATCTACTATACATTTAAATATATTTATTTGTTTATGGTTTCTTGACATTAGAGCAATAACTTTTACTTTTCCATTTCTTTTTCCTTTACTGCTATATCCTCATCAGTTCAAATAGCACCTGATATATAATAGATACTCAGTAAATATTGTTCAATCAGTGAGTGAATGAGCAAATAGGAGAAGAGTTTTGGTACTTCAGGAGGCTATGGGATGGGTTGGGGCAGGGGTTGGCAAACTTTCTCTGTAAAGGGCCAGATGGTAAATACTTTGGGTTTTGTGGGTTACAACTACTCAACTCTGCTGCTGTAGCATGAGAGCAGCCACATAAACGAATGCGTGTGACTGTGTGCTAATGAAACTTTATTTACAAAAATAGGCAGTGGGCCAGATTTGGATTATGGGCTGAAGTTGGCCAACACCTGAGTTGGGAAATAATTTTTGGCTTTGCTCTCCTGGTTCTCAGTACCTCTCCCTTAAGGACATCTACTGCAGCACTTAGTGCCAGTCATTCAGGACTGAAATACAAACAACTCGAAAAGCATTATATAACCCATTATCATTTGGTTCAGTACTTGTTAATTGTACAGAATTTCCATATGACTTTTACTATTTTAATAGTGAATAACAATTGTAAGAATATATTTTGTACTTTCAACTGTATAATTTCAGGGTTCTGGTTTTGATTTTTTTCCTCCAAGAGCCAAAAACATACCTGTACTACTGACTATGGCCAGAAGCACATATGCTATAAAAGAAAAAAATGTTGACATTTTATTTACTATATATATAGCCAAGAGTGTAACTAATACCCAGTTGAACAAGAAAATAACAGAAATTACCCACTAGACAAATAGTTTAGTTTTTAAAATTATTATAAAATCTTATTCCTCCACAAAACTGTTCCCTAGCCCACAGTTTTTACCACTCTTCCCAGTCAATTTGGTATGCTGGCAATATTCTTTTGTTTTTATCGCTATTATTAAAATAAAGTGGATCTGAAATTACAATGTTTTGCTTCTGCAAAACATATAAGTAGTTCAATTATGTTATTGCCATTAATGTTAATTTTATACAACTAAAAATATTTTTTGTTTCACTTGTTCTGAATTTAACCATCTATCATCAATGCCAGTGCTAATAGCTTCCCACTTGCCATTTAATTATTTTTATCATTCGGCACATGCGGAGAGAGAACAGACCTGAACCACACTCCCCAGTTGTTGGGGTTCTCTCACTCCCTGTGTTGTCCCTTCTCTCTCTAACCATAGTCCACGGTTTCCAATAAAAATACTTTGTACACACTTAATTCCAAGACACACGCCCAGTGAATCCTGCAGAGCAGTGCTTCTCCAACCATCTTTGGGGAAGGACCAGGTTTGCCATACCCCCGCCCCCAATCCATCATGGATCAATTCTTTCCATAAAATTCAGTTTTAAAAAATTGGGTGGGCCTGAAAAATGATCACGTAATTGGCTATCAGAGGAAAGTCAGGTTGCTATAAAACTTTCTGAATACTTATTCTTGATTTCTATATTTATAATAGACCACTAACAGTTGGTGGACCAACACCAATTTGCAGACCATATTTTAAATAGCACCACTTTACAGCAGTCTTTCTCAAAATTTTTTGAGTCAGTGTAAGATATACTTTCTTATATTATGATGTAATACATTTATATCCATGCCCAAATAAACACACACACTTTGAAACCACCGAATGTCAGCTACCTAAAGGCAGAAATAGGTTTTCTTTTTGCTTGTCTTTTTCACCGTTCTATTTCCAGTGCCTTGCACATGATAGGGCTTCAATGTTTATTGCATGAGATGCATATATATAACTGAAGCAAAATTTCACAAAACAGTACTTAACCTTTTCTTCTTATGAGATACTCTGATATTTTCTATTAAATACATGTTGATTGCAGTCTACTAAATTTATTTTACTACCTTCTAATCTTTGGGGTCATGACACATGGTTTATAAAACACTCAGAGAATGCTTGGATATAGGCAACTTGTCCTTTCCTGCCCTTTCAGAGCTTTGAGTAGCTATTATGCATTCTTGCCCCTCTGTACGTTGTAAGTCGGGGTCCGACATCCCAGAACTACTTACCTCTTAGCTAGGGCTAGGTTGGTAGACCTGGGTAGGAAACTAGGAGACAGATGAGTCTATAGGGGGTTAGGGTTAGAGTGGGTGGAAAAATAGAAGTTAAATCCTGCTCAGGCCCCCTGATATTCCTCTGTTACACTGAGAACTAAATTTGCAAACTCTTAGGAATAGCGTCATTCCAAAGTAGCACGGTGAATTTGATTCACCTACATCTTAAGAGCAAGGGTGATAGCAACAAGGAATATAGGAGCTAGAATAGTTATGACATAAAAGTGTGTATGTTTGAGGAGCCACGGGAGCATAGCACCATGCTACAGGCCTTTGTTGTTCATCGTATAACATATTGGGTTGCAGAGATCAGAAACACAGCCTCTATTTTCAAGGAACTCACAGCTTAGTTGAGGAGACAAATACTATAAAACTAAGGCTCTCATAGAGTCATGCCATGGATGCTCTGGGAAAGGTCAACAAAGCCTGGGAGTTAAGGATGCCTGAGCTGAATCTTGAAAGTATATTTACCAGGGCGTAGGAGGGTAGTCCAAGCACAGAAGGAGCAGCTCGTGTGACAGCACAGAGAGGTAAGAGAGCAGGGGTGTTCAGGGAAGAGTATGTTGTATGGCATGAGAGGAAGGCAGTGATGGGTGTCCTGGAGGTAGTATATAATTTGGATTAGAAGCTCATGAGAGGTCAAGTTGGTGATCCTAGTTAGGGCATACTGTTTAATAAATACCTACTGAATCAGCGAGAAGCATACTTGGGAACGACATGGGTTTTGTACTCAAATCTTACTTCCCAAGTTACCTTGGACAAATCCTTGACTTCTTCATGCAGTCATAATACCAATAACAGTAGATAGGGAGAAATGGGACATTCTTTAAATTTATCACAGGATCTTCTGATTTACTGATATTTAATACACACCAGTCTTTCAAATAGCAGTGATATCTTTTTATTCAAGAAGTGAAGGATCTTGGCTTATTGTATGAACCTTTTTATCAACTCCCTTCTGGTCATCATTCTTAGATATTAATAACATAGAACTGAAAAGCTCATTTCTTTTGATCTTGTCTTATTTTTCTTTTGCTTCTTCATTTATATGAATACTTACCAGCTCTGCCCCGTTATTTTTGCAGCTCTTCATTTTGGTGAGCAAGAGAAGTAACTTTTACTAATGCACAGTCATTAATTCTTTTATGCTTTGCTTTACAATTTTCTCTCTGTGAGAGGCTGTTTCATTTTCTGAGTGTGTGTTTATGTTTATGCGGGTGGTTAAAATAACAAGTATTTTCTTATTTGGTTTGTAAATATTTGATAAGCCCTTGGTATGTTTTAGGTAATGATAGAAAAATAAAATATTTAAGGTAATATATTACGGTCAAGGGTGTTTGAAAATCCTATTGTGTAAAGACATGAATGAAAGATATTTAAATATTTAAAAGATGTTTCAATATTTATGGAAAATTTCAAATATGTGAAAATGTGGATAGAATAGTGTAATGTTACCCCATGTACTCATCACCCACCTTCAATAATTATCAAATCATGGCTAATTTGTTTCATCTATATCTTTACCCTATTTCTTTCTCCTTTATTATTTTAAAGCTAATTCCAGATATCATATTACTTTATTCATGAATATTTTGCTAATCATCTCTAAAAAGCGAGAGCTCTTAAAAAAGAACTATTAAAACTTAAAAATTAAAATAGTTCCTTAATATTTTCAAATATAGTCAGTGTTCAAATTTGCAGTTATATCATCAATATTATACCTATTTTACAGTTTGACAAGTTTTTAAATGTGTTGTAACATTATATATCACCCCTGCTGCCAAGATCTCCAAACTTTTCTGTTTTTAATACTTCCCCTGCCTCTCGACCCCCAATTCTTAAAATGTTTCCCTTTTCATGTGATTCCGAATTAATTTTCTGGGGATGTTAGAGCAGATTGGAGGTGAAAAGAATTTGGACTAATACAGAGGGGAGGAGAAAGTATGTGATGACAGATACATAGCAGAGAACCAGAAAGTAAGGAAGATTGCTTAAGAATCTTAACATGTTGCAGACATGAAGACTTAGTAGTTGAAGTTGAAAGGGAGAGATTTTTTGGATTAAAACATAATTGCTTCTTCAGAACTGTTGTTTTTGGGTCAAAAGTAAGGATCGGGGACTGGGGAGAGGAGCTCTGCCCTTGTTTACCTTGGTAGCCAGTTCCAGCCTCATCTGGGTGGGGCTTGTTGTCCCAAGAGGGAAAGGAGGCCTCTTACACTCTAGTGCCGTGATTGAGTGTGCATGAGAATCACATGGGCAGCTTGTAAAAATCCAGGTTTCTGGGCCCTGCCCCTGCAGTTTCTGATTCAGTAGGTCTTAGGTGGGGCCCAAGGATTTACATTTTAATTAACTCCCAGGTGATGCTGCTGCTGCTGCTGCTGCTGCTGCTGCTGCTGCTGCTGCTGCTGCTGCTGCTGCTACTGGTCCAGGAACCATAGCTTGATAACCACTGATAGTCTTTCCTACTCCCTTTTGGTCTTTCCATTTTTACACATTTTATCTTTCCCATGATTGTATTGCAGCATACATTGAAAATCATTGTGTAATTGATTAACACACCTAGCAAGCAGCTTAGGGGGAAAAATTGTGAGAAATATATGGGTAATTTATATGAAAATGTATTGTTCTCATAATGACCATATAATAATATGACACTCCGCCAGCCAGTGAGCTGTACTCATCTCTGGGCACAAAGTTAGAAGTTCTCTTTCAAACCTAAACATTTTACCTAAGGAAAGCTGTAAAACCTAGGACAAATGTCATTCTCACCAAAGTTTAAAACAAACTTTGTAATTTTCATACAGCCTTTCTTTCTTCACAGGGAAACCGGGCAGCTAGCCTGACCTAAAACACCAGTTAGTCAGCAACTCTGCAAAAAGTTTTAGTCTTCTGCCAACCTTATAGCCACCACACCCATTACTGGAACTTTCCCTGATATTTTACCCCATTCAAATCTACTCTAAATGGGTCCTGACCAAGCTTGAAATATACCCAAAACATGCTTCTGTTAGGTCTTTCTTTGTTCCTTACTCTAATATATGACTATTTTCCCCAGTAGATTGCTTTTTTAAGGCTTTTCTAAACTTATTTTTATTAAACCATTGGAATCGAAAACTACTAGGTTGAGGACTCCTGCAAACAGAGCTGGTCTTCTTTGTCTACCTCGTCCGACAAGTAAGGGGTTTCTCCAGTTTGAACTATGACTTTGAACCCATTATTGTAGTAGTTGTACTTCCTGGTAACTTTTCCTTCAGCAAGTCATTCAAAAAAATATATATTAGCTATTTAAAATCCAGAAATGTATTTGCTATCATGTGAGAATCGTTAGATGTTGAAGTTTTAATTTTCTAAATGGTTTGTCCATCCAAAAGACCAAATGAAAATCAGCAGGTTTCTGGGTAAGCAAAGAATTAGAACAAAGGGACATGGATTTGCTGAGTCTTTTATTTTTGACCTCAGATCTGTAATTGAATTATTCATTATCCTTGATTCATGACATATTGTCACTATAAATCCATGCATTTCCCACTTATATTAATCCATTTATTTATTTAGTTCATTTTAAAATATTTTAATTTCTCAGTCATCTTCATTCCTACTTTTTAAAATCTGAGATGAAAATTGTGTACAGTGAAGTATACACATCTTAAATGTATAGTTTGATGAGTTTTGACAGATGTATGAACTTACATAACGAACACCTCAGTCAACATATTGAATAGGAAATCTCTCAGTATCTCCTTTAATTATTTGCCACTTCCTACAGGTAACTATTGTCCTACTTTCTATCACCATAGATTGCCTGTTTTTGAATTTCATATAGAAGGAATCATACAGTACATAGTCGTTTATGTCAGGCTTCTTTTGCTCAACATAATGTAGCATGTACCAGTAGTTGAGTCTTTTTTTATTGTGGGGTAATATTCCACTGTATTGGAATAACATTCCATTGTATTAAGTATGTGAGGACACCCAGAGGGATCATCCTCTCAGAAATGTTTTTGAGGATATAGGAAAATCTTTTTAAGAGCTTGGGATTTTTTTGAAGCCTTTTAATGTAGTTTTTCTATTTTTAAAAATACTTTGACCCAGTCATGACAGTTGACATAGCTTTATCAACACAGATGCTCACTAAATTAGGCTGTCTCTAAAATAACTCGAGCCAAGGGCATGTCAGAATTTTAATATATGTGGAAATTCTATTCTTAGTCTTAGTACTTTACCACTTCAGGTTGTTTTTCTTATTCTCTGTGTAGTCCTTTAAAGCCCATTTGGAATTTATTGAGACTTATTTTATGGCTTTACACACATGGCCTATCATGGTGAATATAATGTGGACTTGAAAAGAGTGTACATTCTGCATTTGAGTGTTTTGTTCTATAAATTAAATTAGGCCAAGGTCGATGGTATTGTTCAAATCTTCTATATCATTATTGGATTTTTTCCCTACCTTGTCTACCATTCCAAAAGAAGTTTGAAAAGGAGGAACAAATGGCAGATGGGACAAACAGAAAAAAATTAGCAGGATAGTAAACTTAAATCTAACCATGTCAACAATTACATTAAATTTGAATGGACTTAATTTGTGTAATTATCCCTCAATTATGTTGTTTTTTGCCTCATGTATTTGGAAGCTCTGTTATTAATTGCCAAAAAAAAGTTATAATTGTTATGACTTCCTGGAGAATTGACTCCTATCATCAGAAAATGTCTCTCTTTCTTTCCAATAATATGTCTTGATTGGGAGTCATTTTTATTATTAACATAGCCACTTCTGCTTTCCTAGGCTTACTATATACATGATATCTCATTTTTCATTCTTTTATTAATAGGATATAGTTAAATCTGTCTTTTTTAAAAACCAGTCTGACTTTTAATAGTGTTTATTCCATTTATATTTAATGTAATTATTTATACAAGTGAGTTTAAATCTACCATCTTTCCTTCTTTTGGATTGAGGATTTTGTTAGTATTCCATTTCATAGACCTAATTGGCTTTTTACTTATCTCTTTATTTTACAGTTTTAACGGATTATGTTATCTATTCTTAACTTACCACAGTCTACCCTGAATTGGTATTAAACATCTTTGCATGTAATGTTAAAAACTGTACCCCCTTTTATCCTTTGCACCAATAAGATTGAGATTTTTTTCATGAGTCCTTGCCGCTCTGCATCACGTGGACTGAGAAGCGTCCACAAGTGAAAAGATGTTAAATGTGAATCTCATATAGTTCCCTATACTCAAGAACTGAATTCCTTCCAGTTTCTACCAGTTTTTGGTGGGGCTCTAATTTCTTCAAAAATTGTTTTTATATTTTACTCATTGTTTTATATTGCTATTTGTGAGACAGTTTGTCCAATAAAATATATTCTGCCATTATTAGAAGTGGAATTTCCTTTTTGTCATTTTTAATAATGCAATAGGCACTTTTGAATTCATTACCTAACTCAAAAACTTGACACTAAACTTCATTTACCTATATAACTTTTTTTAAAAATTCTGTCTCCCATGTCCCTGGCTTGAGGTAGCCATCATCCTGAATTTCATGCATCATTCCTGTTTTTCTTTGTGTATACTTACAGTGAGTCTATGTGTATTTCATACATATATTTGAGATACAAATATATATACATATGTATGTTTGTATTTAATTATTAAGTCTTACTGAATTTATCAGACTTTTTTATTTGCTATTATATTGCATAGATTTGTCCATACTATACACATATTGCTTTAGTTTTGACAACGGTATGCAATTCCGTTGTTTGAATAAATCAGTTTTTTCATCTCTTCTCATGTTGATGGACATTTGGGTCATTTCCACATTTTTATTCTTGTTAAGAGTCCTATGATGAACATTTATATATCTTGGAGTAAATATTGTTAGATTCAAAATGAATGTGAATGTTTAATGTTAGCCCATTTTACATTTCCACCACCATTCTAGAAGAGATTCTGTGAACCCACATCCTCTACAATACTTGGTAGTGTTAATTTTTTTTTCTTTTTGCCAACTGACTGAATATAAAACAGTATTGCATTATTGTCTTCAATTCCTTGGTTATTAATACATTAAGCATCTCTTTATATTTTTATATTTTCATATTTTCCTCTTCTGTTATATGTCTGTTAATACTATCACCCCTCCCATTTTTTTATCGATTTGTATGAGTTCTATATTTGAAATACCACTGAACTTTTGGTTTTTAAATCTGTCATTCTCCCTGACTACCCTATTTAATTTGCAAACCCCTCCAAACTCCTGACCCCCTTGTCCTGCTCCATTTTTAACCCTTAGCACCTACCACTTTTGCTGTATTATGCACATATTTATTAGTAGTGTTTACTGTCCGTCTTCTTACTGTTACATGTAGACTGTTATGTGATCAGTATGGACATCAATAGTAACATTTATAAAATTTTTTAAAAAATGACATTGTCATATTTTTATGACATTAAGCAAAGGATTGATTTCTAAAGAATAGGAAATTTTTTTAAAAACTGGTTTTTCACCATTTTGCAAAACATGGCCTAAGTTCTCATACCTCCATGCCATAGGGTTTGAAAGGCTCTGTGAACAGAACAGAGAAGAAATATAATTGCTAATAAATATAATTGTTAATAAAGACAAATATTTATTTTTTCTAATTTTGAGGCGTAAGAGTTTTTTCAATGTGAGCATCATTCTGTTTTATTAGCATTTCCCAAGTTTATAGCTGAACCTGACATGTGTCTCTTATATATATATATATCATAGTATCTAGAGCTCTTTGAAGTGCAACTTTTAAAATGAAAGGGAATGTAAGCCGCTTAATTATATGAAAGTCAAGGATTGTACACTATTCATCTTAGTCCTTTATGTTCTTGACTTTCACGTTTTAAGTTTTCTGCCTGAAGCGTGATTATTAAATTGATGCCCCACCTCTCTGGACTGTGCACTAGCTAAATGTGCAAGTAAATTTTTGAGAACTACGTGGGTTCATAACCTAGCTTGTTAACCGTCTGATTTCTGGGTAACTGTAAACACATGCTTCGGGTGGTTTTGTGCTGTAATATTTGCACATAACATGGTAGTGATATTTTTACCTTCTGAAGTGAGTAAAGTTGTGGGAAATTCTTAGATGAAATCTATAAAATTGAGGTAATATTTCACATTGATTAAATGGCATTTTATCAGAATAAATACTCAGTAGAGAACTGACCCAAGAAGCTGTTTATCAGAACTGTAAATATGTTTGTAAAAATAAAGTGGTAAGTGAAATCTGGCTGCTTGGAGACAGGGTAAAAGTTTCTGTTAAAACAGCATACCCTTTATTTCTCAGGTATTTGCTACACCACAGTATCTGCAAAGTAGCAAGAGCCTTATTTAGGCCTGTTAGGAGAATTTATATGGGTGCTTAGTCTGGTACCTGAAATGTATTAATTAATATTGAAAATCACATACTTTGATTTTTTCCTGTTAATGACCCATGTTTTTGCAAGGATAATTTCAATTTTTTAACAGGTAAAAAAAAAAGTGAGCAGATCGTGGCACAATTTTAGCGTAAACCTATCTTTCAGATAGGCTCAAGTAAATAGAAATTCAGTGGAAATCAGACAGATCTAAGTTAAAAACTGTTTTTGGCTTTACTTGCTGTGTTTCCATGCAAAAATCAACAAACATCTTTGGTCTCATTTACAAAATGGAGATGAGTTTATCCAATATACAGGATTGTTGTCATGATTAAGGATTATGGAAAATTTATGTAAATTTATAGGGACCACTATAGGCACTCAATATGTATAGCTAATGTTACATTATAAAATACCGGTAGATTTGTATGTGTTTAGTATGTATGTTCATGAACCATTTTCTTAGGCAAGTCTTATGGTAATTCTTTATACAGAAAAAAAGAAAGGCAAACTTAAGAAAGCAGAGATGGGTAGGGCTAGTGCAGGGAGAAAGAAGTCTTGTCTATCTGGCATGCCTCACTGCCCTCAGCAAGGTTCCACAGCCATCCCCTATGCCCTTCGCAGGGACCTAGAGCTTTACAGAGTACAGCATGGAAACCATTCTACTGGATTTTAAACACTTTGAGTACAAGAACTGAATCTTACTTTATTAACTGACACAGGTATCGCATATCATCTTGCAGTACAGTAGGTGATTATTGGCCACAGCTTGTTAAATGGTTCAATTAATTCAGCTCTACTACTTCAGAAATTCTCCGTATTTGCCTGCTAGATGGAGTTATAATTTGAAGTTGAATTATTAAACCTGCCAGGAAGTGTGTGTCATTTAGAGGCTATAATGATAACATCATTATTTTTTCAGATCCAGGTTGGAATTTGCCCTTGACAAAAACAAAATGATGAGTGATGCAAGTGACATGTTGGCTGCAGCATTGGAGCAAATGGATGGTATTATCGCAGGTAATCTGTATCCTCTAAAACATAGAATCATGCCATTTACTCTGCTCTCTTGGCTTTTTCATGACAACTTTTTTCCTTTCCAATTTCTTATTTTCGTTTATTAGCTCTCTCCAATGCCTATAGGTTCCCTGTGGTATTATCTTTGTCCTCCTTCTCCATTTTCTACCGGAATCATTTTTACATTTTATTTTAAAATGTCAAAAATTCCAGGACTATCCTAGGCTTCTGATCAAGGATAAAGAATCTGTTTCTCAGGTGATTCTGGTGCCAATAGTCTGTGGACTACACTTTGAGAAGTACTCTACCCAATATCCATGAATGTTCTAATCTGTTCTCTTGAATTCAACATTTACTTTTCCATCAATGATTCTCACATGTATTTACTTTCCCAGTTCTTTGGGAAGCTTCAGGTCTCTATCTCTAACTGCCAATTAGATATCTCCCATGTCCTGTACAGACAAATCACTGTCATTATTTAAAATACTGAGGTCATTATCTTTCCTCAGAAACTCCTCTAGTAGTCTTTGGTAATTTCATAGCCCTTCATCCACACAGTTTCCTAAACAGAAGTTTAAGTCATTCTAGACACTCATGTTCTCCAACTTAGTTAATCAAGTTCTATCATTTCTACCTCCTACCATATTCTACCATTCCCATTTTTTCTCTTTGAAATCTGCCGTGTCTGTGTGACCACTGTCTTGCTCTTTCTAAGTAAACCTCTCCTTCGATGTTCCTGATACTCTTGCTTTCTTGCTCTAGTACATCTTTCTCTGGACCACCAGAATCTCCTTTCTAAAACACAGATCTCATCATATTATTTCCTTATTAAGAATCTTCAGCAATTATTATGGAAGCTGAGCAAAAGCAATAGGCCATTATCTCCTTATTTTCTCATCATGGCTAAGGGGACCGACTAGTAAGTAGGTGTACCCTTTCACTCCCTTGCTGTCTCCCAGGAGTGGTGGCTACCTAAGGTCTCATGTCACATTTTGTATTTTGTCTCAGTATAATTACTTTTATGTATTTAGGAATGCATTACAATGAGGAGAGGGTTGGATAGGCTATTGGGTGGGGTTGTATGCATGCACCTGGTGCTCAGGGTCAAGATACAGTTGGCCTCTATCGTTCCTGATTCTAGTTGTCCTGCTCCCAGCTGCTAATCTTTTTTGGTCATAAATTTGACCCTACTCTATTTTGGTTGTTTGAAGAAACCAAAGGTGTTTTCCTTTTCAGAAGGTTCTCTTGAGAGAAGTGACATATCATGGTTTGGTCTCCTTTGCTATACTTACATGTGCTGGAGACCTGACTTCAATTTGACCTCCTTCGTGTATTAGACCATACCCCAAGTACTGCATTCAGTTCTTGGAATATCATTGTCAAAGGGTCATTGGAAAACTAAAACTTATCTAGAGGAGGTTAGCATGAAGGTGAACAGTTTAACAAGCACATCTGGTAAGGAATTGGTTATGTTTAACCTAGAAAAGTATTGTTGCTTGCAACATGCTTTGTGCTTTCCAATAGTTGAGGGACTATTATGTGGGAAAGAGATTGGATTTACTCCGTCCCAATTTCAGAAAATATAACTAGAACCAATTCTAGGCTCTGACCAGAGTCGAGAGAAGTGATATTTCTGGAACCAGTAGTTGAAGAATTTACATTTTATATATTCTACTAGACTAGTGTATTTATTCCTTAGCCCTGGATCAGCATTAGAATTACTAAGAAAATCAAGATTCCTCAGGTCCCTCCTTAAGTTAAATTAGTCAACAACATTGTGGGTAGGATCTGGATTTATATTAAATATGCATCTATTAATGCCTCCAACTGAGGTAAGAGGGAGAAAAGGAGAAATGACTATGAACATTTGGATAATTTTTCTAAATACACATCTCTCTTCTGTCTCCACCTTGTTTTATGACAGGGACTTAACAAAATAGAAGGTTACCATGGGCTCATATATTTTTAGTAATATCATCAGGTGATCCTAATGCTTAAAACTACTGAAATAGGACATTAAAGCCTGTCTGGTTTTTAATGCTCTTCCCACCCACCTCCCACCACCCTGCCCCGCTTGCTACTCTCCTCAATTTATATTTTTCTGATTCCTCATCTCAGTTTTACAGGATTCCCAAGGGGATTAATTCAGAGGGTTATGTGAAGCATTTCACACTGTGCCTAGCATATCAGTGGGTGCCATTATAATAGTTTGGCAGATCTGGATCCAGATCATTTGGTCCAGTATTAGCAATGTCAATGGAATGAACTAGCTGAAAGAGAATTCCTCTCTCCATTGTTAGAATTTATCAAGCCAGATGGCCAGCTGGACAGAGAACTTGCACGTTGGTTCACAGGTCTCACCCAATTGTAACACCTTCAGATTTATGAAGCGATAGCCTAAATATCATAAGTGTTGATATTTAAGTATAAGGTTAGTATTTATATTTCATAGTAGGTATGTTTGGCCAACCAAAAAATAAAAATCTAAGCGACAAAGAGGTTGGCTGTGAGTCAGTTGTGTGGATTTAAGTAGTAGAATGTTTTCTCTTATAACAGAAAACAAAAATGTCTGTAAAACCTGCTCGTAAACCTAAAATTAACAAGAGAGCATTTATGCTAGGCCGCAAACAATCATGGGGGAAAATATTTATGTACACACGCTCATGCATACATAATCAATTCATCAAACTTATTCAGGGATTAAATTCTGGTAAGTTAACTAGGAGCTGGCCCTTTCACCTTCGAAGTTATGCTATGCAGTTTCCACTTCGGTGTATAACTTACAGGAAATTTAAAGACTTTATGGCCCCTAAAATCTCTGTTTTTTGGAATGCGTAGCTCCACCCAAACTGATCTGCTACCATTTTATCTTCATTTCTGCAAGATCAGGATATCTTAAAACAAAAACGACCATACTCATACTATAGCAGACATTTGGCCTCCCCGTTAGGTATTTGACCACTGATATTTACCATCAATTATATGGTTTTTATTTTTGAACCAAATAACTCTGCGTTGGAGAGAAACGTGATTGAATTATCTTTTTCACCATTTTCTTGTTATGGCTATTGCTTACGGTGACTGGACTTGCTTGCCACTTTCAGCTTTGTGTTATCTAATATAAATCCTTTCTCTGTGATTTTTTTTTTAAACTTAGGTTCTAAGGCCCTGGAATATTCCAATGGGATTTTTGATTGCCAGTCTCCCACCTCCCCATTCATGGGGAGCTTGCGAGCCCTGCACCTTGTGGAAGACCTGCGTGGATTGTTAGAGATGATGGAAACAGATGAGAAGGAAGGCTTGAGATGCCAGATCCCAGATTCAACAGCAGAAACGCTCATCGAATGGCTTCAGAGTCAGATGGTAGATATCTGGATGTCACCTACCCCATGCTCTGAATCTTTTGTTGCTTATTCCAAAATTTAGAATATAGAATATCCCATTAGAACAAGAAAAAAAAAATTATAGGGAACAGCTTGGTCCTTAAGAGATCTCAATTCCATTTTGACCCTAAGAATAATTTTTTAAAAAGTGCTGTTACTATACATTTCATGAGTGCCAGCAGGTCACCTGATTATTCTTTAGAAAGTGGACTAGCTTTTAGATTGTACCTGAATGACCTACTGTGGCTTAGAATAAATAGTCCTATAAGAGAAAGAACCTTGCACATAATAGATGCTCTCTCGGAAATAGTGAGCAGTTCACTGTAAAAAGACCCAATGGCGATTCTAAATAGGCAGTGCAGTGAATAGACACTTCAAAAAGCAAGGCAGGTTTGTAGCAGTATTTGATATGAAGTGCCATTTAGCAGTTTGTGGCGATCTCTTCAATTCTAATGTGTGAGTTAACTTGGGCTTTAAATGATGTTCTTATTCACTGAACAGTGAGGTCTCTTTCTAGGTGTCCTTCTCAAAAATTAATGTCATGGCAGATCTGCCCTTTCCCTGAACACAGTGGTAAATATCATGGTTCTAATACTTTCAAACCCATAAAATCTATGAAATATCACAAAAAGGATGTGATATTGATGGAGAAGATAGAAAAGGTGTTATTTTGTAAGTCTTTTAAAGATGCTCAGTTTTCAGGAAGATACATTAATAAGCATATGAATTAATTGTGTTTCTATAAAAGCTAATGAAAATTGTGTAAAATAATTAAGGTCTATTTTTGGATCTGTGGTAGAAATGAAAACCATTTGCTTTGGGAACCTGAATACTACATCCTACAGCTAAAACATGTTCACATGATGTGACACAAATACTGGTGCTCACAGCCAGTCCCAGGCTGAATGTTCTTATGTTCCTAGTCAATATGCCTCCTCGTTTCTGGGTGCAAAAAGTACGATCATGTTTTAGTGGTGGCGCAGCTACACGGCTTCAACACTTGAAGTTAATTTTTGTAATACATGATGCCTTGTTATTATACTTTATATTTGCTCTGCAGGTTTCTCCTCTAGAGACTTAAGGATCCAGGCTTGCTGATTTCTTTGAGAAATTGCTTCATGCCCTAAAAGTAGATGTTCTCTAGCATATTCCTTAGGTTATTTCTACTTCCCATCTCACCCCTTCTTTACTCCATATTTTTCTGATCATTCGGCTCATAATGAGAAAGGAATTTACTATTGGCAGAAGAACCTATTCCTAGCCCACATGTAGAGGCTGCCAGTGGCAGCCATAGCTTAAGGGTACTTGTGGTTGAATTTTTAACTCGTGTCTAAAAACAAGTGTTTTCCGAGACAAAATCTTGTGTCCAAAAGCATTTCCATTAATACGCGCTCAATATGTTCTGTTAAAGTCTTTCTGAAAAAAAGTAAAAATGATAATGATGATATCTGAACATATATCAGATCATGTCATTCACTCCTTTTTCAGAAACTTCCAATTATAGTCACATCTCACTCGGAGTAAAAGCCAAAATGCTAACTCTTGATTGCGAGGCCTTATAGGAGATGCTCCTCATATTTTCTGCCCTCATTTCTCATTACACGTCCCCTCTTTCACTCTACTCTAGGCACATTGGCTTCCTCACTGATTCTTAAACATGCTGGGCAAACCAGCCTTAGGGCCTTTGTACTGGCTGTTCATTCTGCCTGGAAGCCCCTTCTCCAGATATCTCTGTGGCTGGTTCCTTCATAGTCTTCTGATGTTTATTTAAAAGTTATGCTATTAGTGAGGCTTTCCCTGGCCACCATATCTAAAATTTCACATATTCATTCTTTGTGTTACATCTCTCTGCTTAATTTTTTTTTCTTAGCATGCACCACTTATGTCCTGTGGATTTGCCATATTTATATCATTTATTTTCTGTCTCTCCAACTGGAACGTAAATATTAAGAATCAGAGAATTTTGCCTGTATTTAAGAAAAGTCCCCAAACCACTATATCTGTGGTGCCTAGAACGACTCCTGGCATATAATAGGTGCTCAGTAAGTATATTTGTAATGAATGGTGATACATGATGATAAAATGGAGTGTGCATTTGAACGAACTAAGATCGTTTGTTGTGTTAAATTTATTCCTCGGATGGATAATGGCCTGTTGATTTGTATTTTTGGTTTGCTCTCTATCTTAATATTTGACATTTTTAAGTTAATTATCCACAGAATGACAAATACTTTACACAACTTATGAATATTCAGTTTTTATCCTAAAAATAACAATTAAAAAATAAACTAGAGGCGGATCCTGAGAGGTAAATTTTTTTAGTTAAACTTATTTATATTTATCCAACTTATTTATATCTATTTCCTCATCTTGATCCCAGTCCTTCCAAATTACATTTATTTCTCAAGCATACAGAAAATGAAAGAATAAAAGAAGAAAGAGAGCAAAGGGCAATACCTAAATTGAGAAGAAGAGAGCTGGAATGAGTGTTTAGATTAATAAAGGCATAGGGCATAAGTCTGAAATGAGTAGTCACAGCACTAAGCCTGTGGTGGGCTTTACTTTTAGAACTGGGCAAAAGAGAATTGAGGCAGCATTGAGAATCCAATAGGCAGAGGGTCTTAGGCTTACAATTCAATTATTTGCTGATAATTTTAGATTTCTCCCATTTTAATATTTCAGAAGTTGCAATCGTTTTATGATCTTAAAAGTGGGATGTATACACATTTTAGCTGGAATTAGTCTTTCTTTCTTTACCTAGAGTATGCAAATAAATTCATAGAGACAGAAAGCAGAATAATAGCTGCTATGGGCCTGGGAAGTTGATATTTAATGGGTACAGAGTTTCATATTTGCAAGATGAAAAGAATTCTGTAGATGGATGATGGAGATGGTTGGACAACAATGTGAATGTACTTGATACTACTGAACTGTACACTTAAAATGGTTAAAGTGGTAAATTTTATATATGTGTTTTACCACAATCAAAAATTTAAGAAAATTAATAGTGTGATAAAAATGGGTGGCATCTTGGAATTGAAGGAACACAGAATCCTAGCAAATTCCCCCTTTATACTGTATATGAAGAAATTGCCAAAATAATGAATAAAAGAGGTCCTGTTGTAAAAAAGCAGCGAATTTGATAAACAAGGCAGGATTGTATCTTGGCAGTTGCAAATGTAGACCTTGAAGACAGCAGACCTGAATTCTGATGTTGTTTCTGACTCTTAGAAGCCTGTATGATTTGGGGGAAATTACTTGAGCTGTGTGTCTCAGTTTCCTTGTCTATAAAATGGAGATGATGATTTCTGTCACACAGGATTGTGAGTCCCCAAGGACTAACATATGTTGAGTGCTTATTAGTGAGCCTGGCAAATGACTAGTCAAAAAGATAATACTGAAGTGTGGATTGTAAAGAGTAGAGGGAAAACATTTAACAGGATCCCTTTGCAATGAAAGGGTTGGGTCCAGTTCCAAGGCGAGTTAGGTTACACATTACTCATACATAGTTCACTGTTTTGACGAAAGAGTACAGGCATATCTTAGAGAGTGAAGAAGCTTCCATAATATTTTAGAAAAACATATTAAAAATTTCATTCATGTTTACCAATGGCCAACTTCAGAGCCCATGTACCTAAGATGGATACTAATCTTTTCATTAGAGTAACTGGGCATTTGTAGTTCTAATTATTATTTTGCCTGGCCAGGGAGGTCCCCTGGCTTCCTGTAGGGTGCAGGTTATCCCTTTACTAATTTCTGCTGCTTGTTTAATGGCTTTGTATGCTCAGAACCTGGATAAGAAGAAAGGAAATAATAACCCTAGTAGCCTGTTTCAGTGAAGGGATATAAAATCTACAGGAATGAATTTGTTGTAATGGGGTAGCTATCACTATAGCATTCTAGAAATGAGTAAGTATTTTTTAAGACTCGGAAGGTTAACACAAATATGAACAAAGGAGAATTATGTGCTTTAGCAATCTCTGAGTTTAGGAGGGCAAATAGAGAAATATGTCCCTTGGAGCCAGGCAAGTAGTTTGTGATTACTTTAGGTCTAACTTGATGAGTTGCCCTAGACCATTCTTTTTTCAATAGACAAAACTGAGGATCGTGACCAGGATCAGGTCATGAAATCCTAAAGTGTCTGATTATTTGGCACTTTTAATTCTGAGTCAATCTCAAAATTAGCAGAAATTACAAAAATGCAGTTTTTAACAGAGCAAGTGACAATATTGATGGTAACAACCCATGAGATAGGTAGAGTATAAATGGAGAAGATGGTGTTCTTGACTGCGTTCTGACCTGTTAAATCACCATAATAATTTCTATCATATGTCTATATTAAAAGAAATAGATATTTATTCAAAATACCTTTTAAAAAGGTTTTTACAAAAAATAAAAATACTCATAATTTAGGGAGTTCAAACATGGAGCATGTTTTCTTCAGGGCTGCTGGCTATTCTTCTGGGCTCTCAGCATGCAATCCATTCCCAGCACCCTCTGATCCCTGCTGCTCTGACTGGCTTCTCTTCTCATGTGTGCCTCCAGGGAATGTTTTTTCAAGCTTTGGCAAGCAAGGTACATCTAAGATTGTATCCCATATGTGATCACAATTATCTGGGTTATGCAGCATCTCACTGAGACATCCTGGCTAAAGTTAAAGCTGTTTTCCCTTTAGGCCTCTGTTAAACATCTATGAAAAGTGTCCACAGACATAGGAAAACAAACGGACCAAGTCAGTAGAATTCTCAATTGAGAGTGGCTAATGCAGTGTGATAAATGAGAGAGGCACTTTTAAGGAGATCCCAACTACTAGTATTTGTTTGAATTGAGTGGAAAGAGGTTTCTCTGTTCTATTATGAAAGTGAGTTAAGAAAAAATAAGTGGCAAGAATAATAAGGACAGCATTTTTTTCTTGATCTCATGTAACCCTTTTCAAAGTAGTGGAGAGATTCTTTTGCTAGATCTGCATCCTGTCACATAGCTGGCTTTCAATAAATATTGAATGAATGAATGAATGAATGAATGAATGAATATGGTATGCTACTACAATAGGAGCTGGGTTTTAGCTTCTAGGGACCTTCTATTCTCGATCCTTCTGTAATTCAGGGAACTTTGGAGTATACCTGTGATCAGAATAATTTTGTAGGCTCAACATGTATCCCTCTTCTCACTGTAGAAGCTTTACTTTTGGGGATCATGGTAATGTGCATGAAAATAAGGTGAAGAGGGGTTAGAGCTCACCTTCCTTGTTCAAGTAAGGTGTCTAAAAGAACCTTTTAGGAGACCCTAAAGAAATCTGTCAAACTCACCCTGTACGTATTGGCCACGGATGCACAATGAGGAGGTACTGTGTATGCATTAACGGCATGACAGGACAGCCACTGTATCTTGGCAATAGGTATTTTGGCAACAGATACCCAAATACTCCAAGGGAAGCTCTCTCAAGATATTTCTAATGAGACTAGCAGATGAAAGCACTTTGTCATCTGCTGCTCTTGCCAGCATTTCAGATGTAGTACATTTTTGGATTGGTGACTCTTAGGGGCTGGCCTACTACTGTTGATTTTTCTCACTCCAGAGCACTTTTTTTAGCATCAGTTGGCTTAAGAAGATGCTTTCTGTCTCTGGAAAACAAGCACTGAGAAAATTAAAACTCAGAAAAACAAAACCCAGAAATAAAAAAGTCAAAGTCTTATTTTGACTACATCTGTAATCTTGACCTGGAAAGTACAGAATGTATTCAGACTTATTCTGAATTTTAGTCTTTGATGTGCTTTCTGGCAACGTTGAGTAAACCGATGTCTTTTCCAGGAAAGGGTCAGGTTTGGGCTTTTGGGGTTTAATGAAGTGTGCGTGAGATTTATTTTCCCTCTGGTTTTCTTTTGTAGCAGAGATGGTGAGATTTTGGAATCAATAGAGGACTTCCTGAAGAGGTTGTCCTTGTTGCCTTGGCATCTTATTTACTCTTTTGAACTGCAGTAGAAATTTAGGAGGGAAAAATAACTGGGCTGTTTGTAAGACTGAAGCAATGTCAGAGGTGCTATGGTACATAGGGCCACTGGCCATTCAGAAGGGATGCTCCAGTGCCCTTGAATGGCAGCAGAGTTGCCCTGAGATCATTATTTACAGCACAAGGGGAGAGCCTCACTGCCCTAATTCCTTCACATCTGATGAGAGGACAGTCGAGCGAAGAAGCACTACCTCTGAGAGGTGGCTTGACTTCCAGCGTTGCCGGCATCGTGTTCTTTGACTCTGAACAGTAGAGTGTGAGATACCTTATTGTGATGTTGGATGCAAATGAAATATGACTGTAATATTTCTGGCCGAAGGATTCAAGTCTTGTCTCAATCTCTCCTCCTCCTGTGGTATCTGTTGGAGAGCAGGCAATAAATGTTTGTATGTGGTGGTAAAGATATAATACGGATCAGGACATGAAAGACCCTTGTGTTAGATATTTCTCTTGATAGCTAGAGATAATATTTCTTTCTGTAAATTAATTAATTTTTTTTTACGGTGACATTGATTAACAAAATTTGGTTTCAGCTATACATTTTAACAGTAAGGGATAATATTTAATTAAAGGAGCTTTGTTGGACTGCATCTTACTTTTCCCTTTCTGATACTGAATTTTTAAAAATAGAATTATGAAATCAAGAGTCTTCTGTGTGTGAGATACACATATGTAGCCAAGTCTGATCTGTTCCATTCAGTGTGACACTTGCTGCAATGAAAGTTCATCTGA
Organism: Pteropus medius; assembly: GCF_902729225.1. Lineage (NCBI taxonomy): Eukaryota > Metazoa > Chordata > Mammalia > Chiroptera > Pteropodidae > Pteropus > Pteropus medius. The sequence continues at coordinate 12,563,972 of NW_024349519.1, read as the reverse complement.
AGCTGTAACTGGCATATGAGTGGACAAGTAATTCCAGGAAGACTTCACAGGCCAAGCTCTAATTGAGGCGGACCTTAGGGAACGAAGAATGAGGAAGAAAGAGTGGGAAATACCGTCCATGCAGAAGGAATAGAATTAGTGTGTGAGAGAGCATGCCGTGGTTAGGGAGGTTTTGAATGGTGTGGTAGGCAGAGCACAGGAATTGGAGGAAGAATAGAGGTAGTAGTGTATGGAATTGACATCTTTCTACCATCTTTAAGGCAAAGATGACAAAATTGGCAGAAATATAAGTAAACGTGCGAATAGAGTAAACCTTTACCTACTTGAATAAGTCAACACAGAGTTTTAAAAGTGTAACTGTTCCAGTGGTGGCTCTTAACCTTTGCTTATGTTCTTATAGAGACTTTTAGTGTTTTAAAAAAAATCACACTACTCTTGAGTCTTATGAGCACTTGTGAGTAGCAACACAGTATTGAGAAAAATGAGCATTTTCATTGTGAGTCAATTTTTAGTATTTGTTTTTCCTTTAGGATAATTTTGTAGCACCAGTCTTGGAACGTCTTATTTCCACATCTTGTACAGTCGCTTCATGCAACACTTCTAGAATCTGCTGTAGAAACATTTCTATTCCTGCTATAATTTCCTTCTGTCAGAAGAAAGACGACTTTTGCTTTGTGTCCTCACTGAGCAGAAATCTTTTTTTCCTACCTGATGAAATGTATTTGTTTATAAAACACTACTTGCACGAGGGTTTTTTTTTTGCATGGGGTTTTAAAAGCAGATGCCTGCCTGCTCATGTCCTTAATCAAAATGAGGAATTTAGGGCTGTATAAGGCCAGTCTCGACACTTTCTTAGATTGAGAACATACGTTCTGCATACTGGCTTTTTGCCAAAAAACTATCTGCAAGAAGTTACATAAATTTTATTTTTCTGAGTAGTCCCCTGGGGTGGAAGTCATCTAGATTACTCCATTAGACTCTTTGTAATACTTGTTGAATTCTGGGTACTTCAGTTTACACCATGAGCAGAATAATGCTACGGTAGGGGCGCATGTATGTGGACAAGCAGCTGATGTTAAAAATTTTATTTGCTCTAAACTCACATTGCACACTTACTATATATTAGCTTCTGATTCTTTTGTGGCCTTGTGGAAAATAGATCTAGGGTGCATAAGATTTTAGAAGAAACATCCTGTCATTTTTGTTAAAGCTCCTTTGTGTGTGTGTGTGTGTGTGTGTGTGTGTGTGTGTGTGTGTGTTTCACTCTTCCCAACACATGACTTTTGTTATTCCCAAAATTTATACTGGAAACTGCATTAATTGGTAGAATAATAATATCAGTTAATTCTGGAAAAATAGTAGATGTCACTTGACGTATGTCTGTGGCAGTAAAGATGTACAGTTTGTATTTTCTCTGATTTTTAAATCTGAACTTACTTGCTTTTCCATTTGAACTCTGGATGGCCTCATCTAACCATTTTGGCCTCCATTGGCTTTTATTTCTGTTGTGTTTGAATGATGAATCAGGAAATTCTATTGGGATTACATACTATATAATTATGGATTATTTAAATGAGATAAAAAGGGACACATCACATACATTACGATATTTCAAAATGATGTTTTTATGTTGTCTGCTCTCTATAAGCCTTTTCATGTATCTTCTTAATGACTTGCACGTTATATAAGATGACTGAGGGAAAAGATCTAACTTGCTTTCCCCATCTATACTTCCTTTGACATTTATATCATGCATAAATATACCCAAATTTGATAAAAAGCTGATGAGAGGGGCAGGAGGTAGGGGAAGGAAGAGTGAGCACTGAGCCAGATGCTGTGGAGATTACAAGATGATACCATTTTACAGGCTCTGCCCAGGATCTTGGCATTAGGTTATATGAACAAGCAAACTCACAAGAAGTTAGTGAATTCAGGACAGAACATTACAAATCGCCAATGAGCATGGCTAGTCAGTGCTGCCAGGGGAATTTACTGTGGACTGAGTGCTTAAGCTTTTAGGGGGAGAGAAAACGCTCCAAAGAAGAGAAGAAGATTTGTCCCACGACTTGGAGACTTGAGTAGCAAGAAGAAGCCTGTGGTGTAATTTGCCCCTGCTGGCTCTCATTTACAGTCCTGGATTTGGGACTTTGGGAAGAGAGAAGAGGAATGAAAGGGCATCCCATTGTCCCCATCCAGAATTAGTGGCATTGAGCATTTGGAGTGGGGGGAGGGGAAATAGGGTTTTGTGCCTAACCACACACGCAACAAAGCTGTGCATGCCCAGGTGTGCATCCACTATCAGTGACTATTAGTTCCTTTGGGGTCATTATTTTCTGCTTGATAAGAAGTCGTTTAGTTTGGTGAAAACATGCCTAAATGCCTAACGTGCCTGTCTTACCTATTTTGAGGTAAATGAACCAAGTTACATTCTATATTTTCTACAAATGGCAGTAGCAGCTATGCTGAGTTCAATTCAGCTTCCTTGGATTAAAAGCAGATGCAAGTTTTTATTTACCCACAGTAGTTCAATTTTAAAGAGAGACAGCCTTACCCATATTACTTCCTTTTTCAGACAAATGGACACCTAACCGGGAATGGAGATGTGTATCAAGAAAGGCTAGCACGTTTAGAAAATGATAAAGAATCCCTCGTTCTTCAGGCAAGTGATTTTGAAATGCTGTTCTTTCCTCATGAAATACTTACAAAGACCATTTTAAATTGGGATGGCAAATTCAGGAGCCAGGCTGCTGATAAGCATAGTGTAGCAGGCCATCTGTGTACGACAGGGAGTGGTGAGAACTGCGGCAGAACAGGGTGTGCATACCCAGTCTGGTGCGAGCAGCTCAAATCAGCCTCAACTCTTCTAGGGCCAGTGTCATGACAAGCACAATGCCATCTGATCTGATTTTCTCATCTGTCATCTGAGCTGATTTTTTAATATGTAGCAGAAATTCCGATTTTTGAGCCAAACAAAACAAAGTGAGGAGAATGCTGTTTGTAGGCTTTCTTCTTCATAATGTTTTAACTCTTATTTATTTACTTATTTTAATGTATGGTTAACATGCAATATTATATTAGTTTCAGGTGTGCTTTATAATAACTCGACACTTACATACGTTATGAAGTGATCACCATGGTGTCTAGTAACCATTTATCACCATACCATGTTATTACAGTATTATTGACTATATTCCCAGATTCCGTATACTACGACCCTGTGATTTATTTGTTTTATAACTGGAAGTTTGTACCTCTTAATCCCCTTCACCTTTCCACCCATCCCCTCACTCCCCTCCCCTCTGGCAACCATCAGTTTCTTCTCTGAGTCTGTTTCTGTTTTGTTCATTTCGTTTTCATAGATTCCACATATAGGTGAAATCACATGGTGTTGTCTTTGTCTTATCTCACTTAGCCTAATTCCCTCTAGGTCTATCCATGTTGTTTTAAATGCTTGACAGACATTTTGGCTTTGGTATTTTGAGCTAAACAAAGTATGTTTACCAGGCTGGTGATAGCTGGGGAAAAGCTCATAGATTTGCAATAAGCACTGAGGGTGGAGGACAAATGCAGTGGCTTCTCTCGGAATTCAAGTCACACACTGACTTTGAGCACAATTGTGGACAGCATGGTCATGAGAGATCTCGTGGAATATGAATTTTCTGAATTTTCTTTTATTCTTCATGAAATAAACTTGAATAGTCCTTGGTAACTTCTCTTTCAAACATTAACTCTGGTTCCTCTCTTAATCTCTAATAACTACTTTTCAAAATACCCACTCACCCCACCCGCAAAAAAAAAAAAAATTGTGTACATGCTCACTCTCTCTTGTAAATGGTTGAAATGGTTTTAACCTATAGTGTTGTACATCCCTGATAAGCCCTAACTTTCTTAAAAATCGAATCAGACTTCTTGGGTAAACAAGCATTACATAAATAGGAGTGTGAAGGACTGCTGTGTTATTAATTCTTGGATTTTTTTTTTTTTTACAACCAAATGAGTGGTGACAGCATTACAGTTTTTGTTCTATTTAGAGAAATAAAGTTTGCAGTGGGATCCACATTCTTCCTAATCCTTTGCAGTATTTTGTTCTGAATACAGGTAAGTGTGTTAACAGACCAGGTAGAGGCTCAAGGAGAGAAGATTCGAGATTTGGAGTTCTGTCTTGAAGAGCACAGAGAGAAGTTGAACGCCACAGAGGAGATGCTGCAGCAGGTATGTACAAAGCTGGCCCCCAGGTGGCATTTTCCTGCTGAACTATTTGAGAGGGTACATTTATAGGTTGTGTTCACTTCCTGTGATGCCCCAGGAAGTTTCATGATTCACTTAGACTGACATCTTTTAAGCAAAAACCTAGAATAACAGGGTCCGAAGAAACATAAACACAATCAGAAGTGTTCATGTAATTAAAATCTGGAATAAAATATTAATTGGGTTGTAGGTAACTTTAATTATTTTTATTGTTTCATATGGTTTCCTAACTCACAACCAGGAACATATTTTTATGATTAAGAAAAAAGATAAGTACCATATGTGACCTTTATTGAAAAAATACTTGTGTGTACAAACACACACACATACACACACGCACACAGACACGGTGCTTGCATGTGAGAGGTCCTGTAATGTAGTGGACAGAGTGTACTCTGGAGCAGAATTGCTTAGGTCTGAGTCCCTGCTCTGCCATTCCTTTGCTGTATGACTTTTGACAAGTTCTTAACCTCTCTGTTCTCACTTCATATGTTGAATGAGGATAATTCCTGAGTTATCTTTATGAGTTTTTTCCTCATAAGGATTGAGGATCAAACCCCTAACTACATGTCAGAACAGTGCCTGGCACATAGCAAACATAACGGTATCATCGTCATCAGTGTTATGATCAGGCTTTAAGGTTTATATATGTGTGTATCTATTTAACATATGTCTCCCCGTTAAGCAGACATGTGTTTAGTTCTGCTCAATGAAGGTTAACTAAATTGCATCTATTTGGTAATTAATCTTCATCATATCCTCTACTTGATAGTTACTGCCTTTGTAGTCATAAGTGCGACACATCCACATGTGGCTGTTTATAATAAAGCAACTTTCGAATGTATCTCTTAAATTCTAATAGGAGCTTCTGAGTAGGACATCCTTAGAAACTCAGAAGTTGGATCTGATGGCTGAAATATCTAACCTGAAGTTAAAACTGACTGCCGTAGAGAAGGACAGATTGGATTATGAAGATAGGTTCAGAGACACAGAGGTAAGTGGCACCCTCTCTCTATATACTATACATACACATGAGTGTGTGTGTGTGTGTGTGTGTGTGTGTGTGTGTATCACACATATTTTTGACTTTTAGGACATTTGGAACTTCTGTCTTTCTGTTCGTACATCTGTCCATTCATTCATTTGTTCATCTATATTGGTTCCTTCACTGTGGAAATCATGGTTTTAAGTATGTGATGTTTTTTAAGCACACTGATTGTTTACTATATTATAGAATTTTTAAAATATATATAGAAAACATGCTTTCATTATATAATCATAAAAATCACAGATTTTTAGAGCTCATTTAATTTGGCCTTCTACTCTTGGTCTACTCCACCCAGAAGTTATTCTGATTAAATAAAGCTCACTATACTTTTGTGATTCAGGGCAGATTTTACAATTTGAAGTACTCGTTTTATGGCTAAACATGCTTTCTTGTTTGTTCTACCTATTTTATTGTTAATCCAGGTGTTCTAGTTTGTTTATTTGCTTACAGTTTTTTGGGGGTGGCATTTCCATTTGAATTTATTTATTTGAACAGAACTGTAAAGGGCTGTAGAAATTCCTTTTCTTTTTTCTCTATTTTATTTCCTCAGTTGGGATGTGGAGAGGTGTCAAACTGGATTAGAATACGGGTACCAAGGAGAGAGGAGAAGAAATCTTTTTTCCCCTCTATCTTCATTTCAAACATTTATTTTACACTGACTACATGTCCTTACCATGTGAGGTACATTACATATATTATCTACTGTATGAAAGCCCTTCATAGATTTGAATTGAATGAGGCTTATTCCATTGCTGTTGTAAAAATTCAATTTTCCATCAAGATATAACTATAATGGAGAGTCTTGATATAGGTACTACTTCCTCAGTAGCAAAAGGAAATCCCCAACTTCGTTCAAGTTTTAATCTTAAAGTTCTTTGTCAGTCACCTGTATGAGCATGTTTCTCCTTTGATTAAGACTGGGACTCAGAACTTAAAAAGTTACCCAGTTTCTTTAAAATACTTGCCTTTGTACTTTCCTTAAAAATCTGTTTGGATATTTTCCTCTTTGTCCCTTACTGTCTTTCCTGGACCCCACATAATACAGCAGTAGAATTCAGTCACCAGGTGGACAACATGGCATGGAGCTAACTCTGATGTTGAGAAAGAAATTACATTATTTAGGTATCAAGAGTTGGCCCCCTACATTATATACATAAAGTTCAGGGGATTTCTTAACCTGCATGACTGTGGTTAATTTTGATACTAGATGTTAACCGAACATCGGGATTAAATTGAAGTAGATGTTTCATGATTTTTTAAATAAGACCACAGAATATTTACATCTCTTGAATTTGTCTGCAGTTTTATAAATTTTTTTCCTGTACTTCCTTGCTTCAGTCATGCGTTCTCAATCATATGAAAAGTGATCTTGTCGTCAACTTCCAGTAAATTCAATCTCTGATAATTTTCTAATGAATATTTAACTCTGTTGGTAAAATGTAGTATTAACATGCCCAGAGATTATAGGATGTTTGATAAACGTTGTTATATATGAAAATACTTAAAACAGTCTTTAAAATTAAAATTGAATATGCTCGTTTCCCTATTATTATTCCCTTGATAAAAACAAAAACAAAAACAAAAATGTTTCCTTGGCTGTTTCACAGATCCGAAATTCTTTAACTTTGAGAATTTTAGATTATTTGGAGATCAATTTCTAAGAAAATATTGGAGTATAGGTACTTCCAAAGATAGGGGGTTAAAGTTTTGAAACCTTGGAAGATTGCGAACTTGCCTGTTCTAGGAACTGCTGGTAGGAGGAGATGGTTAGCATCGTTCAACAGTGCCCCCTTCTGGTAAGAGCACAGATGTCAAGTTGAATTTCTGTGGAAGTCAGGAGTTCTGTGGAAGAGAAAAGGGAAAGGTAACAAGGATTTTCTTTTTTAAAAGGACTGATCTTCTGGTAAGAAAATAGTTGGAAAAAACTTGTATTCCATTTTTTAAAGTCTCATATTAAGAAGCTAGTTCCAGATTTTCCAGCTTGAGTTATTATGGGAAGGTACAACTTCTTTCAGGTTAGAGATTTACATTCATATTTACAGTGTTGCCACAAAGGATAATTGAAGAGCTCCTTTTAAACAGAAGAGTGATTTCAACTTATAATTCTATTTACTTCAATTGTTCATAGCTGTTTCTTGACAATGAGAAAGTGGGAAAATATATATTAAAAAGATCAGATTGATGAAGGAAGGTCACTAAGAACTCATTATGCAAGGACAGTTAATTAAATGAGACCTATAAATAGGGGAAACGACTTTTTCTTAGACTCGAATTCTGAGCTTGTAGATGAGAAGTCAACTAAAATGTTATTAAAAGATGTCATTTGTAGAAGGACAAAATAGATGTCCTCTTTTTAACACATTATCCATAATAATTATAATACAAATAAATAATATAATAATGCTAATTAATACTTTTCCCCATTTTACAAAAAACCACTTAAAACAAAAATATTTAAATGCTTGTGGTTTTTCTGGGAAGTGTTATTTCATTGTAGCATCTCTTTTCCTAGCCTTTGTGAGGTTGAATCATTATACTTAAAAGTTTAGAGTAATTCATTGTTAACAAAGTTTTATTTCTTATAGCATTGTTTTATTTTATTTTATTTTATTTTTATTTTTCATGGCATTCTTATATAATTCTGTCCCGTCAACCGTGAATTTGTGGCTCAGGAATAAACATCTTGTAAAAGAGAGGAACAAAAACACGTTACCCATTGGTGGGGCCTTCATGGCTTATAGTAAAAAAAAAAAATCGTCTCCTCCACAGAGTATTCAAGCCCTTCTTTTGGAGAAGTTGGTATTGTTTGGCATTTTCATTTCCTTATCCTATTCTCTGGACTCTGGACAAAACTGTCAGTGTTTCTCAGATGTTTAGACAAATTTTACAAACAAATTAGTTTGGTTTTTTTTAAGTGGCAGTAGAAAAGGTGTCTGATTATATTTGTATTATGAAAACATTAGGATAACTTTCTATTTTATTTTCCAAATATAAAATTATGATACTGAATATATTTGTAAATGACAGGGCCCTCATCTATCCTCAAGTAGAGAATCTTTGGTTTGAAGGATTTAAATTTCATTCCATTCTCCCAGATTGGGTTGATAAACAATCTGTATTTTGTAGACAAATGAAGAGACTAGAAAAATATTTTTATGAACATCCACCATATCACTAAAAAGGCCCTAAAAATAATTGATTTTACTAAAGAAAATTCCTCTGATTTATTTTAAAAGATAGAGTTCATATAATGAATTTTAATCTAGATATATCTGATCAATGATAGTAAGTGATTAGCTACCTCTCTTAATCAAAATCAGTAACTTTTATTTTCACAGTCCCGTCATTTTAGGGCAGAGGCATTAGGAAGTTAAAGCAGTGTTTTAAATGGATAGATGCTTTGGTTCTCAAGGAGAAACATACATATGACTTTAACCAGGACTTAAGATGTTGATTTAAGATTTCTAAGCTGCTATTTTGGTAATGATAACTGTGTTACTGCTTTCCTAATGTATTTCCTTGGTTCTTTTTGGACAGGGGCTAATGCAAGAGGTCAATAATTTGAGGTTAAGAGTCAGTGAAATGGACAATGAAAGACTTCAGTATGAAAAAAAGCTTAAATCAACCAAAGTAAGTATTCTCAATGGCAAAATTTTTTAAATAAATGGCTCCACTACTTATCTATGATCAATATAAATAAAATGTTTCCTATTTAGTATATGATAAAGAAGATGTTTTACAAGTGAATTAAAATTTCTCTAAGCTCGAGAACTTCTTGATTTAAGAACTGCTATTCTGAATAAAAATCAGAGCTTAACTAATGTGATAGAACATAACCTGTCATTTCTCTTAATTATCTAACCTCTTTTATAAACTGATGCTGTTTTCTTGGTTATTTAGCTTGTCTTTTTCTATCTATAGTTTTCTTTCACTCCTCTGTCTCTCTACCAGTCTTTAATGGCCAAACTTTCTAGCATGAAAATCAAGGTGGGTCAGATGCAGTATGAAAAGCAGCGGATGGAACAAAAATGGGAGTCACTGAAGGTGTAGTAGACGTTGGATGATGGGGTCCATGGCTTGTTGCTTTCTGGCATGTGTCATTTTGCTGTGATGGTGTTTTTAGTAGTTTGTGCACTCATTTTGTGTATGTGTGTCACCTGTTTTTTAAAAATACATTTAAAGCTGATTAGGGACAATGTGATCCCTAATTTGTTTTCAGAAACATAGTACATAATTAGTGAAAAATAATAAACAGGTAAATAAAAAAGTATTTGTTTATAAATTAAATCTTGCTCTCTTTGACTATATGAGATCCAAGCATGATAAAATAATTGTGAAAGTTCACCCATGAAAGAATTCTGTTTCGTATTAGAAAGAATTCTTTGTGTCTTTCTTGTAGGTAAATGTATACAGCAGTTAACTATGTCATGGCAGTGAATAGAAATTACTGATTAGAAGAAGCACAGAACAGGGAGGCACTTCTTTCCAATGCTACTGAAAATTTCTTGTGCTTGTTTTTCACTCCTACCGTAAATAAAAACTATAGGGCCAACTCTTTAGCTTCACCAGAGAGACACATCTTCTCATAGTACTAAATGTAATAAATATCTGTAGAGACTAAAAATAAAATGTGTTACTGAAAATAAATGTGCATTTATTAGCATCACATAGCTTTATTTTCTGTGTGAAGACAGCCAGCAAAACTCAATTTGCTTGTTAATTCTTTACCAAAATTAACTTTAGAAAGTGGATAGAACATTGGACTTGGAGTCTTTAGTAGTTGTGTAGTTAAAAAAAAAAAAGACTTAAAATCTGTTTTCTAAATTCATTTTTTTCCATCGTTGTAGGAGATTCTGTTCTATTGTCTTAGTGATAAGGATGAATTATTTAGTCCCATGATTTGACTAAAATTGTTCATCACCTACTTTCCTCCTAATTAAGCTCTGCCTTGTCCAGGGAACCAGAATGCCATCTTGAAATGCTGAATAAATGTCAAGCAAGTCTTAATATATTTGTTCCAATTTGCATCTCATTTTACTTTTGTCACACTAAGCATCTAATTCGATTATTATTTTTTTTTATTAACATGGTCAGATTTTTTGTTTAACACAAGGTACAAGCTTAGGGTTACCCTGGTCCTAATTATACTTTAAAAGATTTTAATTTGGTCACAAAGAAACTTGAAATAATTATACCATAATTATTATAAATTGGACTTTTATTACTTGTCTTATTTCCTGCTTATCATTGCCACTGTCTGATTTCTGAAAGTTGTGTCTGAATTCTCGTAGTTTTTTGTTTCAATCACAAAAACTAGTTATTGGCTTAAGAACATACTTTTGAATATTCTCTTTTAGTCATAATCTACTCTTTTTTAAATGAATTTATCACTTGTAGGATGAACTGGCATCTTTAAAAGAACAATTGGAAGAGAAGGAATCTGAAGTAAAAAGGCTACAAGAAAAATTGTTTTGCAAGATGAAAGGAGAAGGGATTGAAGTTTTTGATCGAGGTAAGAATATATATTTAACATTGGTTATCCTACTTTGTTAAAATCCTCCAAGATCTTTAAAAGAAACTAATGTTAGTTGATGTATAGTTTTAGCCTCAAAGAAAGGGAAGAGTAGAAGCCATCCAGGCCCAGGGCCACAGGGAATCCTCCGACTCTTGCCCGTGCTTGGTGATCTGTGAACTTCCTCTTCAGCAGCTGGAGAAGGGCAACTCTGTACTTTATTGAATGTTTATTCTTAGATTTCTAAATTATAAATTATCATTATGAGACAGTTCTTGTCCAAACTGCAATGTAAGTGAGTGTCAAAAAGAATTAAAAGGAACCATTACTGTGTCCCAAGATTCTTTCCCTTTAAACTGGAATTGAGACAACATAAAGACATTTAGAAACCTTGTCTGCCCTGTTGAGAGAAGAGGGAAAGCCTCTGTATTTGGAAAATTAGTGAAAATTTCTTATACATTGAGCCTTCAACCTTCTAGAAAGCAAAAATAGGCTAATTCTGTTTTTCGAAAAGTGCATGAATTTACCCAAAAATTGTTTTCATAACTGAGGAGGTTTGTCCTGGATATTACATGAACTATAATTAATAATAATGTAGGTTATACTCAATAGAAGAGAACTTTAATGAAATGTATTTTTTGAATTATATTTGGAAATACAAATACTCATAACATCTGACAACACTAAATCAAAATTTTTTTTATTACAAATGATGACTGTATCAAAAGCAACTTCTTACTCCTTGGAAACAGAACAAAGTCCATTTAGTGTAGCTTTGGTACATTTTTATCTCTTATGTAAACCTTGATATTATTGTTGTCTGTTGAACAAGGGGCTTGAATTAAATTACTGCTAAAGTCTTCTTGGCTCTAGAAACCCTGGCTTTATATACCTGTAGGCATTCCCTATCCATCAGAAAACTCAATTTGTCAAACATTGAGAAAAATGGATCATTTCCCCTCCATAATTTGGCATATGTAGAATTGTATGTTCTTAAAGGACATTCACAAACAGGTCATGCTTTTAGGATTCGAAGAAAAAAAATGGAATTATGGGACATGTAGGCTAGCGGATGTATAGAGTAGAGCTACCCTAGGTCCAATGCAAGGACTGGTACCACCAGCCTGTAAACTGCTTATTACCTATCAGTGCAGAACCAGGTAAATGCAGGGATTGAGAGCAAGTGTTTAGAAACTTCATGGCAATCTGTCGTTGACATAACATCTAACTGCATGGTCAGTGGGCTCATCTCATTGAATAGGAAATAGACCATTTCAGCGGTGAGTTGAATGTGACGTAAGCAATGTGCTAGTCACGTTCAGGAGGGCCGTGTATCGAACTGTAATAGAAATGTATAAAACAGCCAGTGCAACATTAACTGGCTTTTCATCACATGTAGTGTAAGAAGCTCCACAGGCCTCGTTTTAATATGAGAAAATCAAGATTCATAAAGACAAAGTAACAGGGGTAGTAACGCAAATTTAGTTCTTCTGATTAATTACATTAGATTCTCTTTTTAACCTCACATAAAGCATTTAAGTAGTATAGTGCCAGTCCTGAAGTCATAAAATAGTGCTTAATATTCAGTCTATGAGTTAGAGTCTCTTTATATAGGTAAAAGGAGATGAAATAATAGTGCTTTAAAAGTATTATTTATTGTTGTAATGTATGCTAACTTCCAATTCAATGGGTTTTCCTGCACAGATGAAAATTTTAAAAAGAAGCTCAAAGAAAAAAGTAAGGTTTTTGGTGTATTTCCGTCAGCCTTTACATTCACCAAAAGTACTACTTGGACTGTTCTTTGCATGTGTTTTAAAACATTTCTCTCACCAAAGATGTGAAGTTGCTTCATCAATAAGCTGTCCATTTCTTCAGAGTGTACAAAATAGAGCATAAACAAACAGTAAAAACAAGGAGTAAAAGACCGTTTTTGCGGATTTTATCTGATTCAGCCCTTTTGCTCCACAGGATACAGCAGGGCACCCAGAGTGCTGGAGGTGAGAAACCATTTTCTCTGTGGCCCAGAAGATACAGGGTCAGAGGAGAAAATAATGTTTATACTCCTATGGAAACCTCTTTTTAAGGTTTACCATAGTTGAAAGATTATTTTGAACTTTGCTTTTGCTTTTCGATGTTTCATAGCCTATTTTTTCACTGAGGTCTACATTAGGGGGGCGGTTTAAACATAAACCCAATTGGAATTACAAAAAAGGTTGTACCCAGGCTGATTCGTGGAGTCTGGATTGTTTAATGCAGCATAAAGATAAATCCTTAATGGCTCTTTCCTCCAGACATTGAACTCTTAAGTCAAATTTCCGTAGAATATACCTTAATTGAAAATGTTATATCAATGCTGAATGATGCATCGCTTTAAAAAATTATCTTTGGTAATTTTTTTCCCCTCAAAAGCAGGCAACTTTAGCTGAAATTTTTTTGTTTCCTATTTTTTAATCTGCAATTCATCTTGGTTGACTTTTTATCTTAATTTTTTTTTTATTATTAAAGTAACATGCTTTTATATTTGAATATCAAATTTTAAGGAAAATCATATTCATTTTTCTTTGGCCTTTATGTTTTAAAATAGTATTGGAAATGAAGTTTATAGATGAAGCAAAGTACTTAATATTCTTCTGTATGGAACCCACAGCCAGCTTCTTAGCATGACTACTCATGTAAATACCATATTTCATCAGGCTCTTACCATTTGTGTCTATATCTTGGTTAAAACTGAATATCATTTTCTCTGCTTTTGTCATTATGTACACCTTGTTCATCGCTTTTACCCACTGCTTTATAGGTTTCTGTTTTGAAAACTGTGTTTTTATTGTTACAGCACTGAAATTTTACTGTCAGTGTTTTCATGAATATTTTGTTGTCGCTTTGAGAGATGGTAGTTAACTTTCGCTTATTCTTATTTTTTTATCTGGAACGATGACTATTCAGGTGAGAGAGATAGGGGTGTTCATTTTTTAGATTTTCCCTAAAAGAGAATATGGATATAAATGTGCCCTTTAAAACAAACCAAACAAATGATTAGCACCTTTACCTTAAAACATTTCAGTATGAAGCGTCAGTAGCTTCTCATTACTGTCACACATTTTAACTGAATTAACTGACTTCTGATTTGATGTGATATTTGCAGATATTGAAGTACAAAAAATGAAAAAGGCTGTGGAGTCTTTGATGGCAGCAAATGAAGAAAAGGTATCCAGATGAAATTTAAATCTTTACTTGGTTGTGTTATAAAGCCGTTTTGATCATTCCATGCATTTTCTTGAGATATCCCAGTTTGAAAGAACATACCCTAAACACCCCTGACATTGAGGGACACTCGTTCTCCCTTCCTGCCTGCATATGCTCAACCCTGGGAGTCACGGTTGTAACTGGCTGTGTGCACAGGAATGGAGACCAGTAGCTCCACTGAGAATTTGCTGTCCCCTACCCCGCATGAGTTTAGAAAATATCTGAGCTCCCAAATCGGTTCTTTATATTCCGGTGACAAATGAAAAGTTATAGTCCATAGCACATCCTTTCTGTAGTCACTGGAAATTCTGGGCTACCATATGAGCTCTGAAGGAGGTAGCCCATGACAACTTTAGTTTCATAGTCATGTTGATTTTCTTCTCGTATATATGTTATTTCATTCACACTCCTGGCCTCTTTCACATCTGGGATTGTCTCTGCTCTCCTGAATAGCAAGATGCCAGAAAGCAGAGGCACGGAGTGAAATCAAGCATGGCTCCAGGCTTTGTTTTAGCTGTGTTGGCCTAATGCCAGAGTCTCCGGGAGTTCTTTTCCTCTGGTTGTATCTCCCCACTCCATCCTGCTAAAAGCAGAGATGCAGTTACCCTACTAAAGAAATGTGTTTCTTCATGGTTTACCTGACCCGACGTGTATCCAGCAGGAAGCAATGGCTGGGTTCAGCTCCTGTAGTCACAACTGCTCTCTCCTCATGTCCCTCAATGAATAGAAGAAGGAGGCATTTTCTCAAGAAAAGAGGAATTTCAAGGAAGTAAAAAAAATGAGCAAATGCCAAAGAATTCTGTCTTGATCTTTTTCTCCCATTCTAAGTTTCTTTCTCTCATTCTTGCCTACTCTGGTTTATTTGTCTATTTATTTTCACCTTTTCTTCTCTTTATTAGATCTTTATTCCATGGAAATAAACTCATTGTCCTACCAACCCATCCATGTATCTAGGTTTCTTTTTGTTAGTCTTTCTCATTATTGAATAAAAATAAGTTATTAGCAAGCTGTCCACAGAGCTTTTATTTGGGGGAAAAAATAACCAAACATCATTTTAATTTCTCCCCTTCAAAAAGCAATAATAGAAAAAAAAAAACTCCCAATGTTGACTGGGGGCTTACTAGATGCTCAAGTAGGAACACCAAGAGTGATATAACTTCTTAGTGGTTTCAGAAGGCTTCAAAGAGGACATATTAGAGCAGATTCTGAGGAAGAGCAAGAAATGTTTATCAGGAAAAATGAAGTCTTCTAGGCAAAGGATCCATAAGAAAAACATGTTTTCAAAACCAAGGCTTGAAATAGCCCAGTGCATGCTGGGAAAGTTCTGGAGCATGAGATATAGGTGGAGTGGGTATATGAGGCTGACAGAAGAGCTGCAGTGAATGATAGCCAACCTCGTATACTAGATCTGGGTCTTCATTTGTAGAACTTGGATGGTGACATAATTAAACTGCCATTTTAGAAAGCTAACTCTGGTGGCAGAATGGAGGCAAGAATAAGGGAGGGAGAGCAAAGACAGGACAAATTAAGAGGCTGTTAAAATAGTCTGAGTGAGTAATGAAGAGGAGTTGAAGTAAGGCCGTGAAGTGACAATGAAGTGGTAAGGAAGGAAGAGATTTTAGAGAAATTTACAGGTTAACAAGATTTTTAAATCTTTGGTTTCGAGAGTAAGTTTTTGGTTTGGGCAAATGATGGTGCCCTCAGAGCGTTAAGGAATCCAGGTAGAGGCTGAAGTCCTGGGGGCAAATAATAAGCTTCATTTTAGATATATTCAATTTGATGTGTTCATGAAACATTTAAAAGGAGATTTCTCATAGAAAGTTAGAAAATGGATCTAAATTGCAGGATAAATGTAGAAGTATAGATTGGTAGGGAGTGAATCTCATCAATTTTAGGAGAAATATATAGAGTCGTAGATTGGTGGGGACTAAACTGTGGTTGATGTATCAGTTACTTTTTGCTCCATGACAGATCACATTTATTTCTTCTCATACTTTTGTGGTTTGGTTAGGTGGCTCTTCTGGTCTGGGTTGGCTTAGCTAATCTCTATATTTATCCAGTGGCTGGGATGGGACTGGTTGGTGTAGGAAGGTGTGACTCACATGATTGACAGATGTGTCTAGGGTTGGCCTCAGCTGAGATGTCTCTTCTCTAAATGGTCTCTCATCTTTTAGTAGACTAGCCTATGCTTCTTAATATAGTGGCCTTAGTGTTCCCTAGAGCAGCAAGAGAGGGCAAACTGTAATGTGCAAATACTTTTCATTCAAGCCTTTGCTTGAACCACATTTGTTGATATCTCATTGGCCAAAGCAAGTCACATGGTCAAGCCCAAAATTAGTGTGGGAGGGGCTGAGGAGCTCATTTTTTAACTAACCACAGTGAGGGCATGGGAAAAGAGAAGAGAGTAAAGGACACAACCTCGAAGCTCTATGTTTTGAAGTCTGTGTTGGGTTGATAGTGGGGCTTATGAAAGTAGAATATCTATCTGGTTGAGGGATTAAGAAATCTAAATAGAAGAAAAGCAAGAGTGGAAAGAAAAGTAAAAGAAGGAAAGAGTGAGGTCAATCAAGTGCCAAATAGAGATCATATTAGAAAAAGGATAAAAAGGTTTGTTGTTTTTAGTAAATAGAAGGTTTTTGATGACTAATTGAAGCAACTTTGATGGACTGTTTTGGGAAGAGAAAAGCCAGGTGGTGATTAAGAGCTGACAAAGACAGAAGGTGTAGATCTTTTTTTCAAGACTTGACATATGAGTTAGAGAGGAGAGTAATTAAAGTTGATTTTTTTTTCTTGTTTTGTATCTTATTACCTTGTTTTGTTTTTGTTTTTTAAAGATGGCAGCTGAAGGATAGGATCTCTAAATTTAGAGGTACTTTTTCTATATCTCTGATATACGTAGGAAAAATATTCTAGATATTACCAATTTTACTAAAGTTTAGAAATATTCTTTGAATAATGTAAATAATTCACGTCTACTTATTCTTTGTGTCACAATTACTTTTACTGTTTAAAATCATAGTATTAAAGATGATAATTCACTTTATTAATAGGATCGGAAAATAGAAGACCTTCGACAGTGCCTGAACAGGTACAAGAAAATGCAAGATACAGTGGTACTGCCCCAAGGTAAAAAAGGTAGTGTAACCCTGAAGGCTTTTCTACTTAACTTGGTTTTAAGTGGCTATGAACTTTTACATTTTGGCCTCAATTTCTCTCATGGGAGCATATCTATTATCCAAAATTAGATAGCTCCATTCATTCATTCATTCATTCATTCAATAATATTGTTAGGCATCTGTTCTCTGCCAGAAAGTGTGTAGGCTAAAGAGCATACCATAGATTAGTTGGTCATGGAGAGTCTCTAAGGAGCTCATTAGATAGCATTCCAGAGA
Organism: Pteropus medius; assembly: GCF_902729225.1. NCBI lineage: Eukaryota > Metazoa > Chordata > Mammalia > Chiroptera > Pteropodidae > Pteropus > Pteropus medius. The sequence continues at coordinate 12,546,529 of NW_024349519.1, read as the reverse complement.
GAAAGAGTACAACAGCACATGCAAGAGCTTTTCTTGCAGGGGGGGAGAGGGGAGGACTTAGTGTGTGTAAGAAGTAAAGACCAGTGTGACTGGAAGGTAATGGTCAGGGGGAAGAGTGAGGTGGGATGATAGATGTGAGCACCAACCAGGTCATGCAGGTGAGGAATTTGGCTGCTACTTGGCCCAAAGAGATCCACTGAAGTGTCTCTCAACAAGTCGAACCATAGTGGGAGGGAGCAATGTTGGAAGGAAGGAATGCCAATGAGGAGGCTCTGGCAGTATTTCAAATGGAATGATCGGATGGCATTGATTGGAAATGTATTTAGGCGTTAGAATTAACACGATGGTGTGATGAATTAGAAGACAGTAAAAAAAGAAAAGCAAAGAATCAAGAAAGGTCAACATTTCTGACTAAAACAACTAGGCAGATGTTGCTTCCATTTACCAAGGTGGGAGAAGCCTAGAGAAGGAACATCAGGAATTGTGTTCAGCTTTGAATGTCTTAAGTTAAAAAAAAAAGTAAGATTTCTAAGTAAGGATAGTTATGCATTTTATTGTATTTATTATAATTTTATATGTAGATAGGCCAATTGGCCATCCTCAAATGTAGAAAAGCTTTGGAGTCATTCAAAACAAACAAAAATGTTAAGAACTTTGAAAGTTCTCTCGTTTATTAGCAATGCATAGATGGGGTTATTTGATATAAAAATAAGCATTAGAAATTAATAAGTTTTTTGGAAGGTACTTGTGAAACACTCAAATTTCGAAATTTTAAGTTTGATGACTTCACAAAGAAAATCCTGCTTTGGATTAGAATATTTGAAAAAAAAAAATGGAACTTCATCTTTTTGTTCACAAGGCCTGTCATATAGTAAGACTTTATAAGTATCTGAATGAGCAAGTATACCTCTAATTATCAGTATTGACTTATGGCAATTCTCATCACTCTGCATTTCTATATCTTCAAGAGTCTCTCTTTTAAGGAATATTACAAATTTGGAATAATTAGTTTTTACATTAGTTAAATCATTGTTTGATTTTATAGAACCTCAATACTGTGATTCTTATGTGTAAATACCAAGAACAGATTAATTTCTATAAGTTTGCCATATTGTGAAATATTTAAGAAGTAGAGAAAAAGGGTAAAAATCACTTACAATTGCACTGGGATGATCCCTATTGGCATTTTCATGTATTTCTTTCTAGTCTTATTTTCTATGTACATAAATATGTAGCTAAAAGAGATAGTTTTAACCCATGTAGAGCATGATAAATTTTCATAAACCATTGAAAATTATGTTTTTTTCAAAGAAAAGTTATATAAACAGTGATTTCAAACTAAGATTTATATTTGTTTAATTAATTCTAAACAAATATAACAAATACAATTCTAATAACACCTAAATCCTAATAGTTAGGATAAAAGTCTAGTAAAAACTAATTTAAGAAACTAAGTGTACATACTTGTTTAATACCTTTAAGCAAGTATATGATTTATTATATTCTATTCAGAGATTAGAGTTTTAAGCATCATTCTTTTTGTTTTTAAAAAGGAATAGCTAGCTCTGCTTTGATCAACACTTGAATCCTTTACATTTCTAGAAATGTAAAAAAATCCTGAAAGTTGTTGCTTTGCTGGATGTGTGGTTGCTTTTCCTCCCTGGGCTGTTCTTTCTGCTTTAAAATGAATGGAATAAAAGGATCCTCTTGAGGGATGAAAAGGCCATTATCTTTTTTTCTTTCCTTTTGATCTTTTTTTTTTTTTTCAGAGCACAGTGGTGATGAAAACTGAGTTGTTTAAATGGTGATTCTGTTGCCGTTCAGAATCAGTTTATTGTGCCACCACTGGTATTCCTCAGCTTGGTTATTTCTGAACTGAAATTTGTAAAGCCCCAGATTCTGAAACAAAATGACAAGAGTGTTGTTGAGATAAATTAACTTTGAATTTCTATTTTGTGAGTCCATGATTGCATCTATTAATACCACTGTAAATTAATACCTCTATTAATACCGCCACTGGATACTCAGGTAGCCCTGGTGCTCAGGTAGGTGCTTACAGTTTAAGATGTTTCCTAGGTCACATGTTTTTCAAGTGATACCAGGAGATGTTGACTCTTTGAATTTTGAAGATCAGAAAAATTGTGACATTTAACATATTTGAGATTCTTATCTTTTTCCAAAAGTGAAATATGAATGAAAAGCTACTGTTGTCCTCTTTTTCGCTTTGTCTTTTCCAAGGCCAAGATGGTGACTATGAAGATCTGCTCACTTCTGGTTCTATCTCCACTCTGCTGGACACGCAGGGTTTTAGCGATCTGGAGAAAAGTCTGTCGTCTACACCAGTAATGGGATCTCCCAGTCGTGACCCATTTAACACAAGTGTTCCAGAAGAGGTATTTACAGACTCTCAGTATTTTTTTCATGGTAAAGAGACTGTCATTGAAAGTCAAAGAAAGTGCTGTTGATAACACGAAGCACATGGATTCTTTTCTCAGTTTGATTACTGACTTAGTTTGTCCTGGCAGTGTTTGTGTCCTACAGGTCTTTATTTGAAATGTGTGGGGTTTCTTTTCCTTTTCTTTAGTAAATAAATGCCCCCCAGACAATGTCAAAATTACATATATAATTCAGGAAAAACTTGAATCCCTTGGAGATAGATGTCATCTAAAATATGAGATTGCAATCTATATATTAAGTAACAAGTTGGGCATAAATAAAGTGGAGATAAAGTGAGATTGCATAAAGAAATTGATTTTAGTCACTTCTGATCGTGACTCTAAAAGATGATGGAATAGAATTCCCCTCTGACTTCTTTAGATTTGGAAGAAGCAACCGGAGGTTCAGAATAAAAGTCTTAAATTCGTTTACTTTCACATCAAACAGCCACCAATACTACTTCCGTTATCTATTGTACACCACCCCAAAACTCTGTGGCTTGAATGATGACATTTATTTTTGCTGACCAATCTGTCATTTGGGCAGGGCTCAGCAGGAACATCTCTCTCTGCTCCACTTGGCAGCAGCTGGAGTGGCATGAAGGCTGGGGGCTTGAGTCATCTGCAGGCTGCTCGTTCATCTGTCTGGTGGTTGGGCCTGGCTGTTGGCTGGGACCTGGTGGAACTACTGTATGTGTCTGCTTGGCTTCCTCACAGTATGGAGGCTAGCCCCTGAGGAAGAGCATTCCAAGAAGAGGACTAAGCAGATTTTATCACCTTTTATGACATGTCTCAGAAGTTACATAGCATCTCTTTTCCTGTAGTCACAGGCCTATCCAGACTCACAAAGAGGGAACATAGGCCTTACCTCTTGATGGACAAGTGGCAGTATCATATTGTAGGAACATGTGGGAAGGGATATATTGGTGCAACCATATTTGGGAACTAAATCTACTCCTCCACTCGGGCTACAACAGTTTACATCCCTCTCCCATGCAAGATACACCCATCCCCTCTCTGAAGACCCCTCAGTCTCATTCCAATTAGGTATCAGCATCCCAGGAACTTGTCATCCATATCAGGTCAAGATGCACGTGAAGCTCCTCAGGTGCATTTTCTTGGGCACAGCTTCTTGAATACCATTCCATTCAATTTTAAGAGCCGGGAACTTAAGGGGAACTTAAGACACGAGCGGTCTGTCCCCCATGCACCTGACATAAAATAGTGGGAGAGGTATAACATAACTGCTGTAGGCACTCTCATTAAAAAAAGAGGAAAAACAAAAGATGCACAGGTGTCACTAGTCTGTAGCAATTCCAAAATCCAGCGAGGCACATTGCGTCAGTTCTTTTATTAGGGTAGGGCTCAGTCCTCTGGGCTCTTGGTCTTTCTGAGTCATCCTTTTCCATTAGAAGAAGCCCATATTTGCAGATAGCAGTTTTCAGTATAAGTGTCCATATAGATCCAAAGCTGCCTTTTCATTTTCTGTGATTACCGTTCCTTTTAGTTTAATTTGGTGTAATATTTTAAACATTTAGATTTCTTATCAATTTGTAGTTCCTTCTATTAGATAAAAGCATATCCCCAAACGCCTTCAAAATAAGTCCTTCTCTACCTTATTTAACAGTTCCTTCTTTGGTCCTCTCTTTCCTTGTAGGATATTCCTTTATTTTTAGTTTTTTATTTAAAATTTTTTAAATTACAGTTGACAGTATTATATTAGTTTCAGGTATATAGTGTAGTGGTTAGACATTTATGTAATTTGCGAGGTGATCCCCCAGAAGTCTAGTAACCACTTGACAGCATACATAGTAATTACAATATTATTAGTTCATATATTTCCTTTACCGTATTTTATATCCCCGTGACTATTTTGTAACTGCCAATTTGTACTTCTTAATCCCCTCTCCTTGAAGGATTCGATGAGACAGCACCACCTTACATTCTCCTGAGGTCTTAATAAAGCCACACACATGGCTTTAAGACTGTTTTCCTGATAGCACCCTGAAACCATTTTTTAATTATGTTGTAACGTGCTGTCTAGGGAGACTAGGAATGGGATGTAGTTTTGTTCTTGAATGAAATGAACCTGGCTTCTTTTTATTTAACAGTTCCTTCTTTGGTTCTTTCTAACATTTTACTATTGGTAGTGAGAAGAAACCAAATGGCGTCTTTACTTTTTATGTATGTTGCTGCTAATTACACAATGAGAAAATGAAATTTGAATCGAATGAAAATGGAAATGAGTTTTCTTCTATGATTAGAAATCCAATGAAATTTGAATCGAATGGAAATGAGTTCAAGGAGAAAGCAATTAACATTTCCCTTAAATGTAAGAGAGGGATCAAATATGTCATTAACAAGAAATCAGTGGGTGGGGAGATTGGAGGAAGATGGTCAAAAGGCACCAATTTCCATTAATAAGATAAAATAAGTACTGAGATACAATATGCCACGTGACGACTATTTAATATTGTTGTATAGCATATATGAAAGTTGTTAAGAGTACATCCTAAAAGTTTTCATCGCAAGGAAAAAAACATTTTTTTTTTTTTAATTTATACGAGGTGATGGATGTTAACTAACTTACTGTGGTAATCATTTCATAATATATGTAAGTCAAGTCATTATGCTGTACACCTTAAACTTATGCAGTGCTGCATGTCAGTTATGTCTCAATAAAATTGGAAGGAAAAACCCCTTACAGATTTAGTTAAGGAATAGAAATACTTCAAAGGAAAAAAAATACCCTAATTGTTAAATATATATCTATACTCAAGGGAAAAATTATATTTGATAGCCAATGAGTGTGTTGCATTTACAGAGAGGCTGCTGTTATATGTAGGATACACCCAGACAATCTCAAATCCTTTAAAAAAAGGAAATCAAGGAAATCGATTTGCCGGTCAAGCTGTTTTTCTTCTATGATTAGGAACCCAATAAGATCCATAAACTTCAGGAAACAGGGATAATGTCTAAATAAGTTACCCAGGATGAATCAAAGATTCAAACTGGAAAAAAAAAAAATAAAGATATTGAAATAATCTCCTGTTTTATAATTATATGACTTGTTAAAGAACAGATTTTAACTGAGTAGATTTTAAAAATCTTATTGACTTTATTTAGCAAGTCATGAGTTGAGCAGCATCTAGTCTAGGAGATAGAAAGGAGATATGAAAAGCTCTTCAAAATAAAAGACTTTTTTTTTTTTTTTGGTAGAAGGGAGCAGAAACAGACATGAAAGTCATATTTAGCATTTTCTGATTCTCCTCACCTGGATCAAAGGGAAGGCTTGGAGCCGGGTTAGGTAACTTGGAGGAGCGAGCAGGTACTGACATACATGGAGCTTAGCATGAGCTACTCCATCGTGGGCCCAATCTCGTTATGGAGTTTATCGCTTACTTAAGTAGGTGAACTTCGGTGGTCAAAGACATTCTCTTCAAGCTGATCATAAATAGGGTTTTTAAAGATGCTTGGGGCTCAGGGATTGGTGGACTCTCAGAAGCAAGAGTGAGTTGACATCAGCCGTATATGGTTATGAATTTGAGACTGTTGATTGATTGGTATTTGGAAGTGTGTTCTCTTGTGTGTTTGCTGACTTCCAAAAGTGAATCACGGATTGCTCGACTTGCAGAAGTGAGTCAACTTTTGGAGGTGAGTTTTGTTTATTTTTTTACTGGAATATTTTTTAAAGTGTTTCATTTATTTGTTCATGGTGTGGCCCACAATCTAACTGCTCTCTGGTTGTCAGAAATTATTGAAAACCAGAGTATAAAAATTCTTTCACAGAGTCCATCCTTAGAGTATACTAGGCATTTGTTTAGGGAAGTACAGCCTGCATTTTTTTGTCGTTGCTATAATATTGTTATTATTAAGCAAAGTGTTTAAGGGGTATAGCCACAGAGTACATTATAAGTTATTTTAATTATACTTTTCATTAATTCTGTTCATTGCAGTTAGTCAGCTTGTTCACATACAAAATAATAATTAACTGGTTGACCAAAATTCTGTTTTAGACAAGTGGTAGAAATTAAAGTGAAATAGTACTTTGTTTATAAAGTACTTTGTTTGCTTCACCCATATCTCATCATAATTCATTGCAATCCTGTAATGGAGGCTGTGTCATTTTCATTTTTCAAGGGAGAAAAACGATTTCTAGTTAAGTAATTTGCCTAAGGTCACTTACGGTCAGTTAGGCAAATGTGTCAGAACCAAGATCTCCACCAGGACTTAAACTTGTTAGAATTTACTATTAACTTATTTAATGGTATTTATTATGTTTTATTCACAATATTCAGTGTCTTATTTAGAACCAAGTTCAAAGATTACCTCTCTCTGGTATGTTTTCTCTGATTAATACTTCTAGATATTTATCTTAAAACCATTTTATAGATATAAGAATAGAGTTCTGAACACAGGTATATGAAATTTTATTGCTAGACCATTTAATTGTCTTATTTAATTTTTGTTACTCTGTGGCTTGTGTTTTGTTTGTTCAATGGATTAATTTTTGACTTTTTATTCTTATACTACAGTTCCACACCAGCATCTTGCAAGTTTCAATCCCTTCATCTAAAGGCTTGGAAACTTCTGAAAAAGGAAAATTGCCTCCTAAGCCAGAGACTTCGTTTGAAGAAAAGTATGTCATTTATGACCTAATGTTGCAATATAACTTTTTATAAAAGTAGATCAACCAAAAGCAAGGCTGCATTGCACATATTTATAGACACAATTTTTTTACCCAGAGAGCAAGAAACAGCAAAATGTGTGCCAGGGAACCCCCATACCCAGTTCTGTATTATTGAAATAAAAGGTGTGAAACTGAAAGAAGTTGGAAATGAGGCTGGAGAGAAGTGGTGGTCAGGTTAGAGAGGGATTTTAGGGAACTTGGGTTTTATATTCTAGGTCATAGGTGGTCATCAAAGTGTTGCAAGCAGTATAGAGACCAGTCATGTGCCTGAGGCTATTTGGACAATAGCTCTGAAGGAGACAGGACACTGATACGATAGTTTCTCCATAGGCAAATAGAATTGTGGGGAACATAATCTCAAATTAATTGCTTATTCTTACAATTAGAAAAATAAAATTAAAATCAAAGAAGAGAAAGAAATGGCTTTCCTTGCACAGTTGTTTGTTTTTGACAATTCAGTTCACTTAGAATATATATGGCCTTTTCTTCATGAAGTTCATAATTTTTTTTTTCTTTTCTCATTTTAGTGATGGAAAAATGATCCTTGGTGCTGCTTCTGAAACCCAACTGTGTGACAGTCTTTCGTAAGTTACAGTTTATTGAATGTTGAAAATGTGATTGATAACTTGGGAGAGACTAAGCTTCTGTTAAACTAACAATAACCAGTATTATAAGTGAATGATTATGAGGCCGCAATAAATTAATGCAGCTGTAATGATTGAGTTGGGGTGGAGGTGAGGGTTGTAAGTTTACAAAGAAATATTTGCTCATTTATCATTGTCTCATGCCAAGTTTCTGTAGCTCTTCAGCCTTCACTGGTTTCATTTAAAGTTCGTGCTTTTAATTTTATTTTTGTGCCGATATGTTTTGAATCTTACAGAAAAGAATCACAGAGGCTGATGTGATGGCTAGAAAGGCTGCAATGGTTTTTTGTACTTTCAAGTTAATACACTGACCTAATATCCATGTTTATCCAAGTTAAAGTCTGGATTAAATTAGGAAAATCTTTTTTTAGAGCAGTACTCAAAGATGAGATCTTTTCTCACCATTATCTTTTACTTTATTTCGTATTCTAACAACTTATTTACACATAAATACATGAGAAATGCCTTTTAAAAGTTTGTATATTTATATTATTCTGTTTCTTAGAACAAAGGTATTACTTTTTTCTTTTTCTTTAAACTGGTCACATATTCCCACCTTCAGATTTTGGGTGAGACCAGCCCTATAAAATTAAATGCTAATTATGTGAAAGAGAAAGTCTCTGGATGTTTACAGCGGCACTTTGCCTTCACTAGGATAGCAAATGAATTATTATGGGCAGCAATAGGGATTCTTCTATTATTCTTTGATCAGAATAATAAATTGAAGTGCTTTGCCAGACTCATAAAATTAATTTCTTTGTGAATTGAAAATTAAATTTTTATTCTTTATTTTAATTAGAAGGATTACATAAAAATAGTACATGAGTATTTTAAACATTCCTAGTGTAAATATATATACATGCAGAGGATCTAGCACTAGACCATGGAAAACACTGGTTTAAATTTTTAAATATTGACATCGCAAGGATATTCCTAAGTATTTTTCCAGCTACTCTAACATGTGCAGAACATTTAGAGTTATTGGCAGGACACTTAACCACCCCTGCTTTTAAAAGAACTAAATGTTATAATTCGCTTAAGCACATAAGTGACTGCCTGAATCCAGATTTTCTTTTATGACCAAGATTCAACCCACGCACAATTTTAGTTTCTTTCCAAGATATTCTACTTAACAGTGGCACCAGAGCCACTTATTATTAATTCTAATTATTTTTGTTCTTATTTTTAGAACTTCAAGTCTGCAGAAGTCTAGCAGCTTGGGCAATCTGAAGAAAGAGTCATTGGATGGGGTTGGTTCTGTGTTTTTCATGTCTGTTACCCTGAGAGAAACTATTTAGAGATCTTCATCTTTTCTCATTTTGCAAATAAAACTCGTCAGAAGAACTTGCGGTTTCTCTAATGGAAAATTATTAGAGACCACGGTTAAGGATAAATATCAAGAAGTATGATATGAAAGATTGAAAGTAGTATGTAAAACCAAAAATAGAGGCTTTAATAAAGCATTGTCAAAAATGAATGAAACTGAGATTGTGTAGCTTGGAAGTATATGTAAATTTATGGAATTTTATGTGATAAATTCTGAATAAATAGCTTGCTGTAACAACCTTCAATATTGTTGTTTTGAACAGGAAAAGGAGTCTGTTCAGAAGCCTTCAGAGGTAATTTTTATGTTCAGATTACAATGTAAAAATGTTTTAGATTTCTAATACATAGGATTGCTTAAATGCCTCCAATAAACCAAAACTCTCAGAAACATGCTAAATGAAAGATGCCAGACACAAAGGGTCCCATTTATATGATTCCATTAATGTGAAATATCCAGAGTAGATAAATTCATAGAGACAGATTTAGATTGGTGGTTGCCGGGGTGGAGGAGGGTGAAATAGGGAGAAACCGCTTAATGGTAAGGGGTTTTACTTTAGAATGGTGGATGTATTTTGGAACTAGATAGAGGTAGTTGTTGCACAACATTGTGAATGTACTAAATGCCAGTGAATCATTCCCTTCAGGATAGTTACTTTTATGTAATATGAATTTTACCTCCATAAGTTATAAAACAGAAATAAGACTCAGTCATACAGTGTGACATTCTAATGACTGTGACTGGAATCCCTTCAACCTCACAGAAAGCCTTTCTGAGATCACCAGCAGCTTCTTTTATACAACCATAGCAAACATTTTGCTATTTTAAAGACATCATTGACTCATGGGCTCAGATTCTTCTTTCCTCTGATATTTGATCATTAACTTTGAAAAGATTTCAGTCTGGTAGTCAGGCTACTTCCAGATGCAGTCCCTTGACTGTTGAGTCTCAGTGCCTTGAGCCATAATGTAGGTATAACTGATGAAGCACAGTGGACACAGCTGTGATTAAAGTCATCCTCTGTTCTTTTTGTCTTGCCAGCTCAAGAGCTGAATGATCTTGACATCAGTGTTAAGACATAGATAATAGTGCCACTAAGTTATGGCATCCATAAGCTTTTAGTTGCTATGAGTAGTAGATACATAAAGTAAAAGAACTACCTTAAAAGCCTATATCCCCTCACCCTTCCCTTCACCTCCACAAAAAAAAGAAACAGAGCAAGAGATGTTAGAGAATTGAGAACATCCAAACAAAAGCATCATTGCATAATACTGAAACTTTATAACAAGACCATGTTACTATAATTGCCTATTCAAATAATGAAAAAGCTAAAAAAGATAAGCAGTATTTAAAAGCATAATTTAATCACAATTGAAGTTTTTGATAAGGACCTTGAAATACTGTAGAAATCGGAAGTAGCTTCTGAATCAGCCAAGAAAAATTTAATTATAGCAAGTTGGGTTTTAATATTAAGTATATCTGAATGTATGTCTTTGAAAATTGGTGGTCCGTGTTTGGTAACTTACAGGCAAGATACAAAGATAGCCCAGAATCCAATTTCAAAAAATATTTTAAACAGTTGCTGATTATGCTTTCATTTTATTATTAATTCTTTGAGGAGAATACTTAAAATAATTGGAGTAGAATCTCATTATACTGCTGGTATAGGAGCTTGGGGCTAATGTCTACATTGTAGAATAATTGTATTATATTGGGCTTCCATTAATGTAGTTATAAAAAATGTGAACTCTGTTATAGCCAAATCCATGTCATAACTGTTAGAAAAATAAGAAATCTACTGCTACTATAATTTTTTTTCTCTATGTCTTTGGGGAGATGAGACAAATAGAGTTTGAGACTTTCTATATCTATCCTAATATTTAAAGTCCTAAACACATGGATTATAGGTTAGTGGCGAACTTGTTTTTGTTGTTGTTGCTGTTGTTGTTTCTTAAGTAGCTTTTAGAATTGACTTTTTAAACTTCTAATATGGCACTTGATATTCATAATCAATATCTTAGTTCAGTTATTCTTTTAAATAAAATCACGTGCATATTTAGTATTGCACCTGGCATGTACTGAAAATTGTGAGCATTAGTGCTGCGTTTCAATTACTTTTACTTCTCTCTCAGGACAAAGCTCCAGAAGCAAGCAGCCCGTTTCAGGGCCTCCCTCCCAAAGCTCCAGGACACAATGCCTCCGTGGACGACAACCCCTTTGGTACTCGAAAAGGCAGATCTTCCTTTGGTCGTGGCTTTTTTAAAATAAAAAGTAACAAGAGGACAGCAAGTGCACCAAACTTGGGTATGTATGCCCCAAATGCCTTTGCCTTGATTCTTTTAGAATTAGGAAAAGATCAATCTCTTCCCTTTCCTTATTCATCTATTGACATACATTTCTGTTTCTCAGAAAAGAAGGTGAATGGCTTAGAGACAAAGTAAAAAATGCTTTCATGATTTAATTCAGTGGTGTAAAGATAGCTCTGTGTAGACTCTCACTCTGCTCTCAGTTTTGGGGTGTAAATTTAGAGGAAAGACCTAAAACCCTGATTCTCTCTAACTTCATTATAAACAGCTTCCCATCTATTTCTCAAGTGGATAAATTAACCCCATATTGACGCAGCTAATGGAGCCTGTGTGCGACGCTGGAAGCACAGTGCAGTGCTTACCTTCCTGTCCACTGTGTGTATTTTGGGAGAAGGAGTCTGATTTGTGTTTCATTTTGTCATTCCCCTGTGTTCTCTCCATTGGGCTGCGTGTGATTGTGTGCGTTGTTGGGATATCTGAAGATCGTAAACGAAGTGCCAGTGCACCCACCTTAGGTATCGTACCCCCTGCATGCCAACCTTTGCCAGCGCTGCGTTCCAAACCAAGCTAATCCCTGCTCTTGGCATCTGTGATCTCTAGAAAGCAAGCTGGCAGCAATAAAAAAATATAGTTCTGTATTCCAGAGTGTTCTTTCCACCCTCTGCTAAGAAGGACTCTCTGCAGAGTCTTTGCTTCTAGGCATAAATGCTGTTTTACCCAATGCTAATGACACCTTGCAAGTAGCTCTGAGTGCAGGGCAGGAGTGTCCTGGCATTGTAAATTCTTTCACCCTTGAGCACAGTTCCTCTCACACTAACTCCCATGTCCTTGCCATTCCTTTTCTGTGTTTACATTTTCTTTCCCCAGCCTCCAAAAAGAAATGTTTTCAGCTAAATTGAGAGGTCTGTGGAAGACATTGAAAATGATTTTTTAGACTTCTCTTAGGGGAGCATTCTTCTGATATTTATTGCCTTAAACATAGAGGTAACATTTAGTGACATAACTTTATGTGTTATTTGAGGAATCACCCCCAAAGTGATTTAGGAGCTCAGTTTTCCTCTTCAAAGGGCAGGATAGAGGAGGAAAAAAAATCCTCAAAATGAAAATGAGGTGGGGGGATCATTTTATGAACTATATAGATGTTTAACCAATGTACTGTATATTTGAAACTAATTTAAATAAATAAATTTTTAAAATAAACAAAGACATAAGAATGAAGTACTTTTAAAATGAAGGTGGACTAGGCAGCATTTCAGGGATAGCCATACTCTTCATGGCTGTAGTGTTCGAATGAAAATGTTCCTTTGGATTTTCCTAACGGATTCTCTTACCTTGTATGGATATCCACATATCTAGTCCGTGGATCATCAAAGGTGACTTTTCTTACTTCGTAAACTTAAATATCTAGAATGAACGCTGGATGAATAAAATAAGCTGATCTAGCCAAACAACTATTTTTAAATATTTTGGCATCTTTCTTAGAAGAAACGTATTGTCAGTGCTAAGAGGCAAATGCTGCTTACTATAACCTAAAACCACAGCTCTGCTTTGTAGAAAAGTCAACCTCTGCAACCTTTATATCTTGCTAAGACACTGTTCCTGTGATTTTTGTGCAACTTTTACTTTCCTCTGCAAAGTGTGAAATCTCACAGTGAAGAAACAGCAGTCCTTGTGTTTGCTAGCGTGGGATCATCCATCGAAGAACAACTGAAAGAACTAAAATAATTAATGCTTGGAAATCTGGAGTAGCAAATTTGGATGTTATTTTTTTAAGCCAAAATCAACAGACACTAATTTTATATCAAAAGAAAAATTTATTTATATCCAGTGCACTCTTCTTTCAATGCCTAAGACATAACAGATTATAAACACTAATAAATTTCTTGAATAAAGAACTGCCAGAACTTGGTAACTGATTTGAAGTAAATGCCAAAGGTGAAGAAGGAATGAAAAGAAAATGACAAAGGGTTTGAAATGGAGTATAGGGAGAATATTAATTAATATTAATGCAATATTAAGTAAGAAAACTTAAGAGAAGACTCTCAGGAAAATTGGATGGAGTTTCTGAATCCACCAAATTGGGACTATATACAGCAGTCAGATACTGAGGCTGAGGAGAAAGATTAGAGTTTGATGCCAACTGCTTATCAATATTGAGGGCATTATTTAGTGCAAAGCATAGAGTGGGCGAGCTTTTCAAGAGATCCTGCAGAGGGAACTTAGAACAGAATCTTGGGTTGAAGCAGAGCGCAGGAAAAAGATAAAATAGGGGTGCTCCAGCAAAGAAGGAACTGTTAGAGGGCTCATGGAGGAGAGTGTCATGACAAGAAGCTAAAGGAGATGGTCGTTTTGAAGGATGTAGGAGGAAGTCAGCGGTACAAAGTGGTACGGCAAGATTGAGAATAATTTCATTATCATTTCAAGTCACTCAAGGAAAGAATATGGCAATCCTATCACACCTTCAAATCTGAAAGTGGTTGAAATTCCTAGGTTAATTAACTTTATACACAATAGACTGTAGAGTAGAACATACATTTTTGGTACATTTTTAATATTCACAGGGCGCTCTTTGTAAATCACTGATTTATAAACGAACAGAAGAGGAATTCTTACCAGTTGCTAAATCCAAGAAGGTTAACATCTAGTCATGTTCATTTCGTATTTCAAAATTCATCAAGTTTGTATTCTGTTCTTTGAATAGCTGAAACAGAAAAGGAGACAGCCGAACACTTAGATCTGGCTGGTGTATCTTCTCGGCCAAAAGATTCACAAGGGGGCAGTCCCTTCCAGATATCTCCACCATCTCCAGATTCCAAAAAGAAGTCCAGAGGCATCATGAAACTCTTTGGAAAGTAAGTAGTAGAGTGAACAAGTGGAATGGACTTTGTCTTATATGTTGTTCTAATGTAGGAATAAATGGAAAATTGGCTGAAAATGGGTACAAAATTGTAAAGCTTCTGTGTGCCTCTTATGAAAGGAAGCTTGTGATTTGGGATTCATTAATTAATCGGGTCTCAAAGTTTAAATCCAAATGTCTATTCTAATTACATACAAAGAGGAGTGGCTCAAATGTATGCACCAGTTAAAAATGTTCTGATTAACTTTACAATATGTGTAAACACAAGGCAATACAGGTCTAATACAAGGCAATGTGTGTTGTATCTTCTGTTCAGACTTAGGAGAAGTCAGTCGACTACCTTCAACCCAGATGACATATCTGAAACTGAATTCAAAAGAGGAGGGACAAGGGCAACTGCTGGGCCCCGATTGGGTTGGTCTCGAGATTTGGGACAATCTAATAGGTAAGAACAGCCAAAATTAATGGACTTTTGCATCTGTACCCAAGCACCAGTGCCTCGGGAGCACCTGCAATGTTAGTATGGTCCCTGGGTTACAGAATGGAATCCATTGCTTACTTCCGTGCCTAGTGGAAGGGTTTATAACCTTTAAAGCAGTGTAATTTGTCAATGATTGATAAACAACTGTACAGAAGAAATGAGCTAGGTGAGAAGACAGAGCTAAAATATCAGCAGCATCTGTACTAGAATGACTCTTGGACTTATATTTTCATAGGAAGTAATTACAAGTACTCTAAAACATAGCCTTGCAAAGATGGAATAGTGTAGTGTTTAAGAGTAGGTTCTAGAGGCAGACTGCTTGGATTTAATTTCTGGCCTTACCACTTCCTACAAGTTGGGCAACCTTGAGCAATTATTTTCATGCTCTGTGCCTCTGTTTCTCATAGAACAATTAGTATCTACCTCAAAAGGTGGTTGTGAAGATTAAATGAGTTAATATGTGTTAAGTATCTGGCAAATAATAACTGTTCAATAAATATCAGTAACTAATGGAGTCTGCGAAAGCACTTAAAGATGTAAATCCTATCAGAATTCTTGGATTTATCAGAACTATGTAATAGTATATCTGTTAAGACTCTAAGAACTTTCCCTACACCCTTATCATAGTTCAGGGCTTGTTTGGAACTACAGCACTGACCTACTGAGCATAAAAAGAGTGGGGTTGGCAAACATATAGCACAAATAATTGATGTTAATTCTTTTAAAAGTGATAATGGTCTAGAAACCTTTTAAATATAGTCCTACCTAGGCAGAAGACTGGGCACAAGTTTCTTCAACAAGGAAACTCTCTTTGGCCTTCTTCAAATACCGAACAGTCTCATTTGCCATATGTTCTCTTCATACACAGTAGAGGACTGCCTTGTGCTCATAAAAAAAATAAGTCTTGCTTATCTGCACATTTCTTTTTCAAACAAGAATACTGTGTGTATGTCAAAGTAAAAGAAAACAGAAATTTGCTTTGATTACACTTTCCTATACTCAGTGATGGCATATTGCCCTCCTCTCATTGATTTACCATCTAGAGAGAAACCTTAATTCTGCTAAAGTTAATTCAAGTTTAACTTGAGTTTCTTTCAGTCTGACCTAGTGTTTTCTGTTGAGAATTCAGTCTTTAAACAGCATCAATTGAAACTAGTACAATGATTTGACTTGTTGGTTTAACTCAGTCTTCTACGGAATGTGTTTTTGCTAAATCACGCTGAATCTTTTGTGGTTTCATTTGAAAGGAAGACTGGTCTGACAAAGTAACTTTCAACTCTAGTGGCCCCTCCTCTTACAAATATGTTCTGACGATTAAGCTTTCCATGGTCAAATATGTATCACCAGGGAATTCCCATATCGATTTAATATATAGTTCTTCAACCTTGATGATAAGCCACAGGACTGGCTTTGAATTGTTTTTCATGCAATTGTTCCTTTTCCTGTAGTGACTTAGATATGCCATTTGCCAAATGGACCAAGGAGCAGGTTTGCAGTTGGCTTATGGAACAAGGCTTGGGGTCCTACCTGAATTCTGGCAAGCACTGGATTGCATCTGGCCAAACACTTTTGCAGGCTTCTCAACAAGATCTAGAGAAGGTAACTGCTTCTCTATTTTGGTTACACAATGGATACTGAGAGAGAGAGACAGAGAATATGAATGTATATGATTGTTTTCTACTCCAGAAAGAGGAATGGATGGGGTCAGTATTCTTGGAAAAGTCTGGGTTTCCTGTTTCATGCTTATTTTATCTCAAGGACTGAAAAAGAAAGGACTTGGTCATAACGATTCCTATGGTACACTTCAGCCACTAGGCATTTTAATGAAAAATAATTATATAGCCTTAATAGTAAATCTTCAGCTCAAATTTCTCAAAATAATTTTGCAGCTTATGATTAGCCCATCTCTTCAATGTAACATATACAGCTCAACTTCACTTTGCAAAAGGAAAAAAAAAGAGCCCTACATTTTATCTTCCATTATTTAACAATTCTTCTCAATTATTTCCCAATTATTTAACATTTTGTGCAAAATAAGGTTAGATTTCCTATTGTTTGTCCTATAGTTTCAGTCTTGCAAAGGAAGGAGCATACTCATGAATGTCTAATACAGTATTAAACTAACTGCAATGGTCTTGGCTTTTTAGGGGCCTTTTGTTCAGCAACATTATACTAGCCTGAGTTAGTATTCTGATTTAATGTAATTGTTGGCTCTTTAATGCTATCTTCATTTTGGAGGAATTTGTATCCTTTGCCAGTGGCATCTAGCCCATGTTGACAGAATTATAAAGCCAGTGTTTCTGTTTATTATTTCAGGAACTTGGAATCAAGCATTCTCTTCACCGAAAGAAACTCCAGCTGGCACTGCAAGCTCTGGGATCTGAAGAAGAAACCAATCATGGAAAGCTGGATTTCAACTGGGTCACTAGTAAGAGGTTTTAAATTCTTAAATTCCTAACTAAGTACGTAAATGTATAAATATTGCTGCTTTTTCTTTCTAACCACAAGAAGAGGTGTTCTGTGGCTCGTTAACGACACAGATTTCTCTCTTTTAGGATGGTTGGATGATATTGGTCTCCCCCAGTACAAGACCCAGTTTGATGAAGGACGAGTAGATGGTCGAATGCTCCATTACATGACTGTTGTAAGTGATTCACTCCTGGGGTTTGGGAAAGTAAAATCATTTCTCTCTGAAAAACACATACATAGAGTTAGCAAAATACAGTGTTTTCACAATGATTCCCCCAGAGTTTGAAGGTGTTTAAATTGAGGAGAGGGGCAGGAATATTTCCAGTTAAGGTGAAGTTGTAGGATTTCGTGGTTGCAACAGTCTTGGGAAAATTTGAGACTCTGGTTTAAGCTACATGAAACCTAATTTAAACTAAACTGTCCAGAAAGTTGATTTTATCTATATTCAGTAATGAGGACATTGTAGTGTACACTTTGAATAGGTGAACGTTATGGTGTATGAATGATGTCTTATAAAGATGTTTAAAAAATAGAATGTGGAGTTTTGAAGCCCTGGCAATTTCTACATTATATATTCCTATATGAAGTGATGCTCAGAAAAGGCTACCCTTCTGACCTGACATCCACAGAGACATGAAAAATTAGAAAAAGCCAAAAAGCCATCTTCTCCTTTCCCATCCACTTTTGCAAAGTGTTACCTGAAACCCTCTCACCCTCCTCATTTCAGCCCAGTTCTGCTAGGGCTGGTGGTCCCTGGGGTAAAGAAGTAGTAGGGAAGGGTAGACTTTCACTCTGATTCTTTCATTATTATTTATTTCATATGTTCAGTCTTTCATCCAGTGGGTAGAAGGGCTTTCCCCTACTTTACCACAGTGGGGAGAGATGGATTCCAGGAGAACATGTTCTAGCGTCCTAGTACTATTGTGCTCTACCTCAAATAGTTTTATATAAATGGCCTTTTGTGAGCTACGCTATAGATTCAGCTACCACGAGCATCTCCTTTAAATAAGTTGAAAGCTTCAAACAGTTAACTTTAATAGGAATTTTTCAGTATTAACGAAATTTGGAGTTTAGCTCATAGGATATGTTTTCTTCTCTATGACTGAACCAGAGTTCCTACCTTGGTGCACATATCATGTAAACCTACATATAATAACGCTCACATTAACTGTGTGTCAGGCCCTCTTTCGAGCACTTTACTCATATTAATACTCAAGTCTCAGCAATCCTTGAGTTAGCACTCTTATTTATCATCTTCAGTTTTTAGATGGGAAAACAAAGGAATCAAGAAATTGGGTAACTTAACCAAGCTCCGCAGTTAGAAAGTAGTGGAAAGGCTAGCCTAAATGTATAAATATTGCTGCTTTTGAGCCTAGCCTATTTCCAGATCCCTACTTTTAATAGTTCACAGCTCTGCCTGAAGCAAATTCAGTATATATTTTCCTACCTATCTAAGCATTAGAAAGTTCCCGTGGAAGCAAATTGAGGTTTAAAATCATAAAAAACATATGTATAACTTTCATGGCTATAAAAGAATAAATTACTTTAGAAAATTAGATGCCAGAAGTTTTAAGTCACAAAACGTCTGTTTTAATGTGGTATCCTGGATTGGATCCTGGAACAGAAAAAGGGCCTTCATGGAAAAACTGGTGAAATCTGAATAAAGCCTGTAGTTTAATTTTATTAACGTCTATGTTAATTTCTTAGCTTTGATGAATATATCATAGTTATAAAAGATATTAACATTAGGGGAGGCTGGGTGAAGGTATATGGAACTCTGTACTACTAAAATCTAAAATAAAAGATTTTTAAAAATCCAAAAAAAAATGTTTTGATTAAAAAATGAAATCGCTCCTACTTTTAAAATCCTTAAAGTAATTAACATTTTACCTATATTATATACATTATATATTTAGATTTTTTAAAAACCTGATAGGCTTTAGTTAATTGGAAATAGCCCACATGGAAATGTTTTGAATGGGTGTCTCAATCTTAGAGTAAAATAAATAAATGTTCTTCGTAACTTAAAAGCACTGCCTTTTAGAAGGTAATCCAGAAAAAATTCAGGAAATAATTTTTGCTCAGTTAGTAAGTAGCCTTTAAGGATTTAACTTATTGCCTAATAATTTTATTTAAAAATATTTTTATAATTAAAAATTTTCTAACAAAAAATATGTTGTCAATAAGGTGTGCCTAAAATTGATATTTTCCTTATTTATTTTCTGGGTGTGTTTGGAAGTAGACTGGTGCTTATCTTGACACTGCCCCCAAATCACTTTCTTCTAAAATAATTTGTTTTGGTGTGTTTGGTATGTTTAAAATGTGCCCAATATTTACAGACTGGTGAAAGTTATTCCTTGAAGGAATTGATTGGTGATAAATGTTGATACTTATAACTTCTTTATTTCTTTACACTCAACTCTCACTAAGACCTTTACATTGGTTGACATAGTTTTTTCAAAAATTCTCACAATGTCTGCTATATAAAGCATTAGTAATCTAGAACTAGATATTTCTCGAGGCTGGGAGGATAGTATTATTGGACCATTTCCTGGTTTTCCTCAAAACTGTGATGTGTCTTAGCCCAGAAAAGCAAGCCTCTATCATCAATAAACATTGCTCTTAGCTACCTGCTTTATCAAAGCAGATCACCATTTGTAGTGACCCGGCAATTACTTATAAAACTGTTTTTCAGAGTTATGTGGGTCCAACAATCCCATCTTAGAGTGTCTGGAAAAGGGAGAAATAGAGGTCCCACAATCCTATCTTAGAGTGTCTGGATGAGAGAGAAGTAGATGGAAGTTGGCTGCATATGAAACAACATTAATTTTGGTTTTCTTAACATATTAGGGTCCTGGAGAAGATTTTGATTGGAAAAGGAAAATCGTCCTGCTACTAAATAAAAGCTTTCAAAACACTGACAAGCCCCTGGGGCCTGTTGGTAGAGGGGCTGTTCTACTTGGACTAGCGTTTTCTGAGATGTCCCTAAGGAGGTCCACCTGCTCAAGAATCTCCACTTTTTGTTCTTTTCTGTAGGATGACTTACTGTCTTTGAAAGTTGTGAGTGTGCTGCATCATCTCAGTATTAAAAGGGCCATCCAGGTCCTGAGGATCAATAACTTTGAACCAAACTGTCTACGGAGGCGGCCATCTGATGAGGTAGCATCCAAGGTTGTGGATTACACAGCATGCACTTTCCATGCACGTTACCATCCATGTGTGCAAAACTAAGACCCGTTTCTTCTTGGAGCCTGCAGGGAGGGCCTCTGTGGTTCCCCCAGAGCCTCGCATCCAGCCTCATTTACTTCCTAGGCTTGGTTTTCCTATATTCCTTCTGCTCACGCTGTGATGGTTCTACCTGCATAACTGAAGCCAAGGGTTGTTTTCTAGTTACCCTCCTCCTTAAGTGTATTTTATTTTCTTGCCTTCTTAAGCGAGAGTTAACTATCACTATAAAAACTTCCTTTCTTAAAGTACTGCTTTAATAGTATGTACGAAAGCTTGAAACTTTGTGACATAATTTTTTTTTTTTTTCAAAGAGAATTCTAATTACCAGACACCTTTCTACCCTTTCTCTAAACGTTTAATGGGATGTGGAGCAACTCTGCTCCCTGGGGCAGACTTTCTAGACAGAACATGCAGGTTTAATATTTGAAGTCCCATAGTTAACAACTGAAGCTCTTGGCTGTTCTTTTTTCCCATAGAACAGCATCACCCCATCAGAGGTTCAGCAGTGGACCAACCATCGAGTGATGGAGTGGCTGCGCTCCGTGGACTTGGCAGAATATGCCCCCAATCTCAGAGGCAGTGGTGTCCATGGTGGGCTCATGGTAAAACTCTGTTTTAATTTAAAAATTGACATCATTTTGTCTCCTTTAGTCTAATGAGTAGGATTTTATTGGTTTACTTGTTATAATCCTAAAATCATCTACCCCAACTCTCCTGGCACTATTTCTAGTTATTATATAACTTTAAATCATCTTTAAACCCATTTTTCTTTCATTGTCTTCTTTTATGTTGGATAACATCTGGCTACTGACTCCCAAATGACCACATTTTAAATCCTCCGCAAAGATTCAGATTGTATTTCTGCACACAGACATTGCAGAGAAGTCAGCTTCCAAAGGGATCCCAAATGTAATATTTCAGAGAGGCAGAAGCCCTAACCTTGTAATGCCTGGATGTCAGGACCAGCTCTACTTCTCACTAGCTTGAGCAAAATAAAGGAAATGACATGTAAATTAAAGATCAAAGTTCATACTCTACGTATCTCACTGGGCTGTTGAGATAGTCGTTGGAGATACCTAAATGAAAGCTTTGCGAATTATAAAGCACAATACAGACATATATGATATATGATACTTTAAACAATCTTAACTTTTCTTACAGGTTCTAGAACCTCGTTTTAATGTAGAAACAATGGCTCAGTTATTGAACATCCCACCAAGTAAGACCCTGTTGCGAAGACATTTGGCCACTCATTTCAACCTTCTGATTGGTGCTGAGGCCCAACACCAGAAGCGTGATGCCATGGAGTTACCAGATTATGTACTTCTCACAGCCACTGCCAAAGTGAAGGTTTGTTCAAGCCCACACCATTTAATAATTTATTAAAGCAATAGTCAGTTAAAGCCAAAAACTAAAGCAAAGGCTCAATTTTGACTGTTACTTGGCTATCTTATTTTCTGGGGTTTACTAAATTTTGTGGATTGGTTGAACGTAAATGCATCTTTAAGAGTAATCATGAAAATGCATTTTTGAAAGTTACCTCCTGGGAGAATCTTTGCTCAAATCATTTATTTTACTAGAGTTACTAATAATAAAGAACATGATGTTGGTTTCTATAATTGATACTTTGCCAGTGCACAAGGCCTATGACTTGGACTCCAGTACTGATTGCAGTGTCCTGTTTTCCGTACAAATAAATCAAGTATAAGAGTTGCATTTCTCCTTTTACAGATTCAGCTCATCTGGTTTATAATTGACCAACCTTGCAAGTTAGGAAAAGATACTTAAGAAACGTTCTGCTGGTAGACCAGCAGAGAATGGATACTCCTAGTTTGCCTGGATTCATAAATCATATAGCATTAGGATTGCTTTTTCTTCTTTTAAATCATTTCTATGTTAACTCCTCTGAGTGTTCTCTCAACTAGCTTAATTGTAGAGATAGGGTTTATCAGCTCCTTCACAAATAGGTACCAAGTGTTTTTGTTTTGTTTTGTTTTGTTTTGTTGTGTTGTGTTGTGTTGTGTTACCCCCTCTACCTGCTTGACACTTTCTCTTCGGCTCCCTTTCTCCTTAAAAGATGTGCCGGATTTGAAACCTCTCAGAGAATCTGTTCTATATACATTCACAGCATCAGCATGATCACCATCTCCTTAACAGATAGTCTCAGGGACTATCCAGTGACTAAAATGGAGATTCTTTTCCAAGTATCGTTGGAAATTTTTCTCCAAAAGAACAGGGACTCTTTTAGCAGTCACCTGGAAGCAGAACAGGCATACAAGATACTATAGCCTCACCCAAAATGAAAATACAGTAAGGACCATTTTCTTCTACCGATCTTAGATCAGAAAACCTTATAAAATTGGATTTAGTCCCGAGGAATCCCATTGCATTAAGTCCCGTTTAATCAAAAATTAAGGCTCTTGGCATATTTTGCTTTTAATACTGTGACTACCCAGCCAGTTGGTATGAATAAGGAGATTCATAACAGGGGTCATTTATCATGTTTGGATGCATCGATCATATGCCTAGGATGCCTTCGTTTTTCTTATACAAATCTAATCATTCAATTGCTCTTCTGTGTATGATGAAGTGAATAAGTTATACATATCCTTTGTCATATGATTTTTATGACAAAACGACAATATGAATTTTATCAAATCCTTGGATTTTTTTTTCTTCTTTCTTTCTCTTAAAGCCAAAGAAACTTACCTTCAGCAATTTTGGGAATCTGAGAAAAAAGAAACAGGAAGATGGGGAAGAGTATGTTTGTCCAATGGAATTGGGACAGGCATCAGGAAGTACATCTAAGAAAGGATTTAAACCTGGTTTGGACATGCGCCTGTATGATGAAGATGATTTGGACCGGTTAGAGCAGGTAAATACAACACTGTATACGTATTTTAAAGTTCTTCCAGCATTGAAACACTAAATGGAAATTTTGTGTACTTTGTCTTCTAATCAAGGAAGTTTTCTTTAAATGCCTATAAAAAAAGATAATAGTGAGTAATAATAGTGAACCCTTACAGATTGCTTACTACATCCCAGGCACTGTCTTAAGTACTTAACATATATTAATGTTCATGGTAATCTTAAAACATAGAGAGTATTGTTATCCTAATTTTGGAGATAAAGATACTGAGGCACAGAGAGATTTAGTAACTTAGCTAAGGTAGAAGAGCTGGTATTCTAATTTGCCAGCCTGCTCCAAAGCCTGTGCCACTTACCTAAGTTAGATTGTCTCTATATTAAGGCAACCTGTGTATTAAAACAAGTCAGGAATGGATAGTTTATATTACTTAGCCTTTTCAGTATTAAGTCATGAAACTGAATATTGCCTTTTATTCAAAATTCCTTTGGTGCTATTGTCAACATCAGAGCATTAGGTTAGATGTACCAATAAAATCTCTTCTAATTTTTAACATCCAATTGCAGTGATGAGAGGAAATTATCATCAGAAGTGATCTGTTGCTCCTACCCCATTCAATACAACTTGCATTATTTCTTCTTAGACGTGTTCATTTTGCTGCAATTTCCTCATTATAGCGCAACTGATTATGTCATGTTATGGTATGTGCTTTGCAGATGGAAGATTCAGAAGGGACAGTGAGGCAGATAGGTGCATTCTCTGAAGGCATCAACAACCTAACGGTAAGTCTGTAAAATGAATTTGAAATCTTATTCTAAATATATGTTTGAAAACAACCCCAAGGGACTGCATGTATATAGTAGAGAATGTGTAGTTCGGAGCTCTTGGCTCTCAGTGTGTATGACTCCCATCTCCCTGTTTTCCAGCACATGTTAAAGGAAGACGACATGTTTAAAGATTTTGCTGCCCGTTCCCCCAGTGCCAGCATCACTGATGAAGACTCAAACGTTTGACCATAGCACCTGGATGAACATTAGGAGCCCTTGGTCTCTCTCTATTTCTCAAATACTCACAGTATATACAACAAGCAGCAGATTATATATTGGTTATTGTTTCAACTTCTAATCTGGAAGTGGAAATGGAAAGCAGGGGATATGTGCCTATTCTAAAGTTGCCGCAGAAAGTGAGACACTGGTGAATGAGAGTAGAATTGTTTTTCCTCTATTTAATGTAAAAATCTGTGATATATTATATTTAAAATATTGCAATTAATATGAATACTTCACTGTAGTGTTTCCACTCACATTCACAGTGTGGACGGTTTGGGAAGCAGTAACCCATATGTGGGTGATTATGTCCTGTTGGTGTGACAGCACTGCAGACATTGAAGCAGAACACGATATGCTCTCAAAATTAAATATGTAGAATTTCTTTAAGCATTCAGTGTCCCACTAAATGCCAGCCACACATCTACTTGCCTCTTACTGTCCTATTTTTATATATTTTTCTAAATATATGTATATATTTAGTACATAGAATATAGAACTTTTATTTTATGACATAAGGAAGATGGTAAAAAAGATCACACTGAAAAACATGTTCATATACCAGCTAGTTCTTGGAGAGGTCAGGACAGTCTTTCTCTACAATTGAATTTTAATGATGTTGATCATTCAACTAAATTAGTATGTATAAAACAACCCTTCTTTGATGACACATCACAAAGTTGTTAATTTTTTAAGAATTTCAACCTTAATCTTGGATTCTTTTAACTCATAAGGAAGAACTCGAGGGAGTTTTAAATACTGTAACTTGAATGCATTCAGAAGCTTCCCCCAAATTTGTAGAAATGATTTCTGAAGAAACCAAACCAAAACAAAAACCTTTACAGTATTCTTATTTTCCTTTTTGCTAAATATATCATTACATCGAAATACTAACAGTCTGACTGTTATTAATTGTACATTTCTCAGGCTATCAACGAATGGAATCTTTAAAAAAAAGTGGAATATTTGAACATTTTGCCTCAGAGTTCATTAACTCTGAGGCAGCAAAATTAGTTTTATAATGGCTATATTGTGATAAAATGTAGTTCATGTTTTTCTGTAGCATGGGGCCCAGATATTCTTTATAAAGAAAATGAAAGCAACAGCAAAAACTGTTACTGTGTTTATGATTTTTTTAGGAGTATTAGGAAAAAATATTGTTTTCACTATACCATTATTCATGATAGCCAACTGTGGTAAAGACAGGTTTTCAAAAATTGACATGGGCTAGGTAGTTCGATTTATGTCAGTGGACTTGCTTATAAACTGTATTTGAATGTCAGCCGTATGATCTTTCAAGTTATCAGCAACTTACCAAGCTTTTCGTCAAGGAACCTGTTAATACTGAATTACTATTCATTCATAACTAAAATGACTTGATGCTAATAATAACCTGTTGCTCCCTATCATTCATTATTTGGTAACTGTATTGGACTCTTACTGAACTTGTGTTTTATTTTGATGTGGATATACATCACCATTTGAAAAATAATTTGTTATTCAAACCTGGTTAAAAATACCAGGAGACTGCTATAGATGCCAAATATATTTTATTCAGGACAATGTAACATAACTGATGAGATGATAAGGTTAAATTTTTCTGATGAAATATATTTTATTTTACAAAGTATTATACACTGCCGCTATCACCATATGAAAAGAAATAAAGTCAATTGATAATTGCCACATATTTTTATTGTCTGTCACTTTCTTTTCTTTTGTTCAGAATAACCAGTAGGCTTTATTTCTGATATGAGAACAATAACACAAACACAAACTCCCATAAATTTGTTTGGGGTTTATAGCATGTATCTGCAAGTAGAAATTTGAGGCCTTTGAGGTATACTTTTGTTGAAAAGTAACAGGCAGCTGAGCTGGGGGATGAAGGATCATGGCAGAAGGGACCTCAGAAAAGGAAAGAGAAATGATTCACCTGTTAATTTGAAGAAGTTAGCTGTGGGAAGTGTATGGTTCTTTAAAGAATTAAATGCTATTTCTAATTTAACAAATTTGAAAAGAGGAAACATCTTGGAAGAGATTACTAAATATTGAAAATAGAGAGAATATAACTAGAGAAGAACAGACTTTTTGGTGGAAGTTAATACTTCTAACTGAATAAACCAGTAGGAATCTACATGAATACAACACACCCAGTCGGCAAACAGGGAGGCCTGTTTGTTTAGCTATATGTATATATGCTCAGCTATGCCAAGTAAGCTGTGGAGTTAGAAAACTGAAACCACATTAACAGATGCGACTTTGCTGCAAGATTTTCAGATGCTGAAAAGACGTTCTGAACAAAGTTCACATGTTTGATATTTGGAGGCAGTATTGATTGGGTGCAGAGAAAATGGGACAAAAACCATCTCAAGAGTTGGCTCTGAAGGACAGCAAAGAGGATCTCAGCATCTGTGAGGTGGTCAGTGGCGCTATAGTCCATGCAGCTCAGAAACTGAAGGAGTATCTTGGATTCGAAGACCCTCTGAGCAATCTGTGCCCAGCTCCAAACACTCTGAACGAGATCTTCTTAATCCACTTCGTCACTTTCTGCCAAGAAAAGGGAGTTGATGGATGGCTCACCACCACCAAGATGACAGAGCACCAGGCCTTCCTGTTTGGGGCGGACTGGATCTGGACTTTTTGGGGATCTGACAAGCAAATAAGGCTTCAGCTGGCGGTACAGACTCTGCAGATGTCTTCTCTCCCTCCTGTGGAATCTACACCTTGTGACCTCTCCAATCCGGATGCCAAGGCAGAGGAGTCTTCCGGGAAGAGAAGTAGATTTGATAAGTTGGAAGAATTCTGTAAATTGATAGGAGAGGATTGTCTGGGCCTGTTCCTCATCTTTGGTGTGCCAGGAAAGCCTAAAGACATCAGAGGAGTTGTCCTGGACAGTGTCAAAAGTGAGACAGTGAGGGGTGGTCTCCCAGGAGGGAAGGCCGTGACACGATTTGTCCTGGAAACTGAAGATTGTGTCTCTATCAGAGAGCTGCTTGGAAACTGTCTGAGTAAGAAAGATGGGCTAAGGGAGGTGGGCAAGGTTTATATCAGCATCCTCTGAACTGGATATGTGTGATGAGACTGGCCTGTAAGATGAAAAGAAAAAGATATTTTGTTCTAGTAAGCAAGCTCATCCACTTGCATCATCTCAGCATGAGATTCCCCCCCGACCCTCCATTGAATGAAAATTATCACCTGGGCCAAAATGTATAAGTGTCATGATTATGGAGAGAAAAAAAACCCAGCCCATTTTGCAGGGAAAACTGACAATTTGGCTTAATCTTTATTTACTCAATAATAAAAGAGGAATTTGATTTGCCAAAAAAAAAAAAAAGTCTTTATTTGAAACAATAAGTCTAGCTCTTAAAAGTGTAAAATATGTTTTTATTGCCGTGGGTGGGAGATAGGAGGGTGGGGTGGTGGGTGTGTAAAACTGCATAACAGGTGTAATTACATTTACAATACCAGTTTCAATTCAGGACTCCTAAGCAAAACCCCGCACTGCTTTCTTCCTTGAACCCCTGCCCTTACTCCTGTCTCATCCCAAACTGCTTCCTCTGCACAGAGGCCTCCAGTGGGATTCACTTTGGGGTCGGCTTGAGTTAGCTTTACCTATTAGATTTGCACACAGTAACCCATATAACGATCACTTGTAATAATGACTAACATTTGTTTAGCTTTTGCAGTAAGGGAAGTAGATTCACAAATAAAAACCATCCCTGCTTAAATGCCTGGGTGAGATTATAACAGTTGTGCTGAGGTGGAAACAATTTTCCCTCTATTCTTCTAGAAAGTGAAAACAAAAAAGGCTTAAAAGTGTAAAGGGAAGGTATATTCATTCACACATGATTGCTAAATGCCTATTACATGTTAGGCGCTGTTATCTATGCCTTCCCAATCCAGCAGTAAAAAGAACAAAGTCCCTATTCTTGGAGAGTATCCTATTATAGTAAATCAGATGAGAGAAAAGAGTGGCCTGGACCAAAGTGGGAGAGGAGGAAGGGTGAAGAGGTCAAATTTAGGAATAGCTGAAAGTGAAAGCATACAGCATTTGCTGATAATTGGATGAGAAGTATGAAATATATCATGATTAGAATATACGTACAGGCAGAACTAAATTTATCTTTGACATTCCTTCATTCCAGGAAACCAAAAGATCAGGGAAAGCATTTAAGCCCTTTGCCTTCAGTACATGAACATGACTAGACCCAGGAGACATCTCTTGAAGTTGTTAAACAATAATTATTTCTACTTCGAATGTTCCTGGAAGGTTTTAACACCCAATTAATGTTTCCTTGGCATATAGTGACCCCTGTCTGCAGCAATACCGTGTTGTAAAGTAAGCTATCAAGAAGGTGGTGTAGTAGAGTAGAAAGAGTATTCAACTTGGGATCAGATGTGGGTTTCAGTCTCAGTTCTCTTGAGAGCAAGATCTAGTGGCTTAATTCTTTTGTTATCTGTAAAATAGGAATGATTTCAACTAGTTCAAAGAAGGCAATGCTTATGACATTTTCTATACTACACTGTAAGCGTACCAAAATTTTGAAGAGTCTAATACAAATTCTATTTGTGTTATAAGCTGGATGTAAATCAAAAGACAAAATATTTTTAATTAAAATAAAAATATGAAGCTCTTGCTGATTTAAAAATAGTTTTTCTTTTTAAAAAATCTTCATTCTCATGTAAAAATTCAAGTACAGAAATGCAGAAAATTAAGTTCTTAGGGGTCTCATCTCCACACGCATACTCACTCCCTCCAGTCTGCTGTTTACCCTTCTAGAATCTGTACTGTAGATTAAAAATATTTTACACAGATGGAATCATATGACCCATAACCTTAAAACCTTAAAAACTTATTTATATATTGTGGACAATTTTTTTATGCTAATAAATTTATATCCATTTGATTCTTTTTAAAGCTGACATCAACGGTCCTCAGTCCTAGAACATTAGATTTACTTGGGAAACTTAAAACAAAAACAAAAAACACACCAATGCTCCAAACACACAACTGATCAGCATCTCAGAAGGAGGGGACCTAAATGATAATTTTAATTTCTCCTGAGGTAATTTTCATATTCAATCAGGATTAAGACATGTGTCTAAATAGTACTCTATATTGTAAGTGTACCATAACATTTAACCAATACTGTTTTGATGGATATTTAGGTTGCAAAGTCCATCCACATTCTTGGATATTTGCATATTGTATATTTACCACACTTGTGAATAGACATACTTTGTTTGCTCACTTTTTATAAAGAAGTTAGTTTTGATTAAAAGTCACTGTTAGTCATTGGATTAATGCAGGTTTAAAATATAATAAACACCTATTATAAAAAAAAAACCTTAATATTTAAAATTGTTCTACATAAGACTAGTTACATAATTTGTGAGGCCCAGAGCAAATGAAAATGTGGGCCCTTTGTTCAAAAATTATTAAAAATTTCAAGACAAAGGACAGCAGAGCATTAAGCCAAGCGTAGGGCTCTTCTAAATGCAAGTCACATGCCCATGAAACCAGTTTGATTTCTACAACATGCTGGGTTATTTGGTCATGAAGGTTGTAAAAGATTTTTATCATGCGTGACTGCAGTTTAAGATCTTTTCCAATTGAAAAATTATGTAATTCTTAGTAACTCATGTACACAATAGTACATGCTTTACTCTTTACAGTGCATGAAACATATCATTGCCTGTTGATAAAGCATTACAAATGAGTTTTAACTTTTAATATAAAATTAACTTTATTGTACTTGATGCCTGGGAAAACAATGAGAATTATATCTGCCTCCTTTAACTCTAGTCATATCTATCCACTTTGTTCTTAGGGAGAGAGTAAAACAAAAGCAGAAAGCATAGGGAGGTAGACTGAGGGCCTAAGTCTCTTAACATCTTGCTCAGGAATTGAGAATCCTCTGAATATAAACATTATATAAGGATTCAGACCCTTTTGTCCCTAAATTTCTATGATATAGGACTTGCACTTTATTGTACTAACATACACAAACTCGAGAGAGAAAAAGTGGCTGCCATATTGACTCTAAGCTTAATGCCAATGGCCATTTATATTATGCCTTCTGAAATATAACTCATTCAATTACAATGGTCCTGAGGAAGATACTGTTCCTATTTACCTTAAAATTGAAGCTAAGAGATGTTAAGTGGGCTTGCCCAAGATCACAACAAAGCAGAGCCTGGATTCAAACCTCAAATGCATCTGGCTAAAAGGCCATCCTTTTAACACTAAAAATAGAGGAGAGGGGAGAACACCATATGAAGATAGAGGCAGAGACTGGAGCCATGTGTCTATAAGTCAAGGAATGCCATGGATTGACAACAACCATCAGAAGCTAAGAGAGAGACATACAGAGAGTCTCCCCTCAAAACTTCCAGAAGGAACCATGAACCCTACCAACACCTAGATTTTGGACTTCTAGCTTCGATAACTATCAGAAAATAAATTTCTGTTGTTTTAAGTTACCAGGTTTATGGTATTTTTTATAGGAGCCCTAGAAAACTAATATACCATACTGCTGCTTTGGAACAATAATGGGATGGTAAGAGGCCAGAAAAGATGAGAATGGTTGTTATTACAAATACTTGTCCCTATAAAGCCATTTATTCCCCTCATATACTGATGGCTGCCTATGGCATACTGAATGCTCACAGGAAGAATACCTTGGGACGCCTGCAGACTTCTGCTCTACCAGTTGTACGCTTACCAAGAGTCAGTTGTGTTTGTTCCCAGTTCTTGTTATTATAATTGTGTTTTTTGATTAAATATTATACTTACCAGTTGAAAAAATAGAGGGTAATTTTATTAAGGGCTGTAGGCCAGTCCCTCCTAGGGCAGAAAATGAGTACTCATTAAAGAATGAGCATTATTTTCTAGATCCTGCTGAGTACTGATTTTTTCTAATTCTAACCTGATCTACAAATAAGCTAACCAAGTCATTGAAAATAGTTACATTCTGTGCACACAGTGTGCTCACTGTACTCCAATATTCTACCCAGTTGTTTGTCTGTATTAACTTAATTAGACTCACACAGCCTAGAAATGGTGAAGCCAAGTTTTAAACTCAAGTAGTCTGGCTCAAGAGGCCATTCTTTGAACTACTATCGGATATCGCCTTTCCCCTTGGAGCACACCTCTTGGAATAGCTGAATGCTTTTCTTTAATACAAGGAAGTGTAGAAAAGCAGCAATTGCAAAGGAGCAGGGCCCTAGGGTAAACTGCCTGACTCCATGCCCTATGAAGTCCCACCCAGAACATACCTGCCCTCTGTGAGCCTCGTTTCCCCCATCCCTTACGATCATTACTTGCAGTTGTCCTTGCACTGACTGCTTCAATTTTTTAAGAAATATTTTTGGCTTCCTTTCATTACCTTTTTTTCTATTTTGGGGGTGCTCTTTTGACTCGAGCGCTGATTTCGCGGGCCCACGTGGGTCGGGTTTGCACACCCGAGGGGCGGGGCGAGCCTGCGCGGCAGTGGCCTCAGGCCCGCCCCCGGGCGCGCGACCGCGCTTGTCCTCCGCGGCTTGCCGTCTTCGCGGCTATGGCGGCCGCCGCTGCGCCACGCGCGTGCCTGGCCCTGCAGCCGGTGGCCAGGACCCTCCGTGCCTTCTCCAGCGCCGTTTCTCCGGCCACTGTTGCCCAGAGTTCAAGACCGCGTGAGTGTCTGGTGCGTCGTCTCCAGGCTTTGGGGAGGAGAGAGGGCAGAATATCGGACCCATGATGGCCGCCGCGGTGGCGCAGCCAGCGTCGCCCGTCGGGTCGCTACGTCCTCTGCTAGCCGGTTGCTGCCCCCGCCTCCCCAGTAGGAAAGCCATGGGTGTGGGTCTGTTCTTTGCGCGCGTGTCGCCCTATTCCTAGCCGCAGATTTCTGCATCTGGGAGCTACCTGCTTGTTCGCTCCCTCCCTTGCGCTCTCTGGTGCTCCGTCCCAGGTCCCACAGCCACTGGCACGGGGTCTCTCAAGTTTCTGGTGCGCCGAAATGTTTCTTGGGCAGTGTTGGACCGCGGATTTTCCAGAACTTTAAGAGCACACGAATGTTCCAGGACAACCTGCAGCTCTGAATTCCAGGCCTCCCTCTGCCACCAAATGGGATGACCTTTATTGATACAGGCGTTATTGAGGTGACCTTCACTCAAGAGAGATTATAGGGATGCCTGAAACCGTTCTTGCCCTGGAGGAACCTCGTGGAAAAAAAAAAAAAAGATTTGTTAACGCAGACTATGCAGTGTGAGATGCTGTACCAGAAGCGCGAATAGGGTAACTTGGGAGCATTGAAGAGGAGCTCGCAGGAGTCAGGAAAAGCTCTGTCTAGGAGGGGGCATGTGCAGTCATTCCCTACGTGCTATCCGTGCTACCTTCTACAATATCTCTGTTCTTTATACGACGAACAGCTCAGTCTAGGGCACCATCTCTTCTACAAACAGTTCCTTTACTGATCCTTATTTCCGCTCTTGCTCGCCTACATTGAATTCTGACAACAGCCAGAGTGAAGTGTTCAAAAAGCAAATCTTACCACTTCCTTGTTCAGAATTTACAAATGATTTCTCAATGCTTTAAGAAATATGACACATCCCTTAATGCAGCATGGTGGTTCTTCGTAGCATTAACACTTGTCTCTTTCTTATTTTTAATTCATTCATTCTACAAACACTTAACGCCTACTGTATGCTAGGCAGTGTTCTAGATACTGGGATACAACAAAGGTCCCTCACCTCATGAAGTTTACATACTTTGGAGGACATCAGACTATAACAGGTAAATGTCAGTACAGTGTCAGGTAGTGATTAGTGCTATGAAGAAAAATCAGGGTCTCGAGAATGATGAATTGGAGGAGTAGCGAGTATAGAGTAGAATAAGGTAGGTAGTCAAGAAAGACCACCTTGGGGTAATGTCATTTGAGTAGAGCCCAGAACCATGCTGAGACCTGAGAGCATTGTTGGCACAGGGAACTGCAAGTGCAAAGTGAGAATAAGCTTAGGGGTGTGATCAAAGAAAAGAAAGAAGGCCAACATGGCTGGAGCTAAGTGAGCAAAGAAGACACTGGTAGTATAAGATGTCAGAAAGCTAAGTAATGGCCTGATCTTGTAAAGGCTTGGATTTTATAAGTTTGGGATCACAGTGGAAGTTTTTGAACAGAAGTGATATAATGTGATTTACACTTTTAAAAGATCACTGGTTGCTGTGTAGATAACTAGTTTTAGGAGGGTAAGAAGTGGAAGCCAGATCAGTTTGGAAGCTGTTGTAGTAGTCCAAATGAGATGACAGTGGTATGGTCGGACTTGAGATCTATTTTGAAGGTAGAGCTAATGGAACTTACTGATGGGTTCGGTATTTGATATGGGGCTTGAGAAAAGTCTCAAGGAAATAGATTTTTGTCCTGAGTAATTGGATGAATGGCAATACAATTTATAGGGATTGGGAAGACTGGAAGAAGAAAATCAAGAGCTCTGCCAATGATATGTTATGGTTGAGGTGCCTGTTAAATATCTCCAATCTCTTTCTCAATGGTCTTGCTGTTCTAAAGTTTCAAACATATTGAACTGGTTTACTTGATTTTTTTCCATCTTCTCTCTCTCTAGAACACTTTCTCACTTGCCTGTTCCCAGGGCTACCTCCTGCTCATTCTTAAGGTTTTAGCTTAAAGTCAACTTCTTCAAGGAGACTTTCCAACTAATTGACTAGGTTTTATCTCCTGGTAAATGTTTCCATTAATATTTATCATTGTTAATGAAATTACTTGTTAAATAGTTATCTTAACTTGACAGACTTTCTGTTCTTTAAGAGCAAGGACTATGTTTCTTTTGTGCATTGCTGCCATCTGAGTTTTTGATACACAGTAGCACTCAAATAACTTTTGAATGAATAAAGGAATTATTACTGAGGGATAAATAAGAATTTGACTGGTAAAGAAATGAGGTAGGAAAGGGGAAGATGTCAAACGTCCGGCAAGTGGAAGGGAAGAATATTCCAGGCAAAGAGAACGGAAAGTTCAGAAAGACTAAAGGGACTAGAACTAGAGGTTCAGTGTAGTTGTGGTTCTTTGTGAAGAGAGGTGAATTAAAGATGTGAAGAATGTGATGTAAAGTTTAATAATATGAAGTCTTGGTCCTTAGTTTTCTTGCCTATAAGTGACCTTTAAACAAGGATAATGGTAGTACTTATAGTTCTTGTGAAGAATAAAATTAAATGAGATAATGATGAAAAGCATTTAGCACATTGTCTAGCAAGTGAAAGGTCTCAGTAAGTATAGCTATTATTATTTTAGTGTAGCAAAACATTTAGAGAGGCATAAGGTAATACTTTGAAAGATATATACTGTATAGAAGTAATCTGCCCTCTCTACAGTTATGTACTTTATTAGGAATGGCTATGATTTTTGTTGTTGGCAGTTCTAATATACAATAGAGAAGGAAAAACTCAAGGCTTTGTTTGTTTGTTTTTGATAGAATAATTCCAAATATGAGCAAATACATTATTTTAACTTGGAAATGTGAGTTTAACTATGAACTTTAAAATTTATTGAAAATATTTCTTTAGATAATGAGTTCAGTTTATATTTAAATAACTGGAATTTTCTTACCTATTTCTGATTTTTCATTAAGATGATTTTAGTCCCTGAGCTTACAGAAATTATTGTTTCATTTTTTTTTTGCTACTGAATACCTTAAATCGTGTTTGAATTATGGTTCATGATCAATGGTGAACAACTTTATAAGATACTCTATAACTATTGTTTTCTTTTAGATACAACAGAAAGAACATCCAAATCTCAAAGGCCACTGAAAAGAAAGGTAAACAGTTAATGTACTCTAATATATATTATCTGAATTGTTTCTGAAGTTCTAAAGTGAGGCAGGTATTCACGATGAGGAAGAAGAATGCTGCCCAAGAACGGTTCATAAGGGGATGTTTGCTTGGTGATGACCACAGTCCGGAGTCTAGTGTTTGACTGGTCTCTGTCAGTACCCTGAGAGCAGATCATCTTTGAGAGGTGAATTCGCTGATATATTTCTAGGAAACAAGTACATAAACCAGAATGTAGAATTATTTTTGATGATTCTTTTAACAGTCATGGGGCCTGGAATGTATGCATTAATCTAACCTATTTGGCCTCACCCTGTGGGCATCTCCGGAGGAATCCAGATTATGAGGTCACTTGGAGAACGTGGAGTCAGAACAAAGGCACATTAGTTGGAAGTTAAATGACATCAAATTATAATGTCTAGAGCTGTCATGATCATAGGAAAATTAACCTGCTTCCAGGACATATACTGTGCTGGTTTTGATATTGCTTAAACAGGTGTTACTGAATTTTTCCTCTTTAAAGGATGCTTTTATACGCTGGCCTTCCCCTTCTATTGAATATAGTTTAACACACACACACACACACACGTTAATGTGATTGGCTAAGCTATCATGTCACTATTCCCTGGCCCTAGGAGATATGTAATTTCTCATTACATATTTTTTCAATTAGTTTGACCCTAATTTACTTATTTCCAAGTTCTCAATGTACTGACTTCCATCAAAGAAGTTTTTAAAATTATTTCAGAATACATCGTTACCCCTTTATAAACAAAATGTAAAAAATTTGCTAAAAGTCTAAGTAAATAAGAGAAATTTTTAGGCAAGGCAACCCTTGGTTGACCTCACAGATTGCAAGCACCTTGTCATCTTATAATTTCTTATTTTTTTATTTGTTTTTTATTTTTGATGCCTACAGCACCTGATCTTCCTAGGTGGTCTCCCATCCAAGTACTAACCAGGCCCGACCCTGCTTAGTTTCCGAGATCAGACAGGATCAGGTTTGTTCAGGATAGCATGGCTGTAGATAAGATAGAGAAATTTTTAGTGAAGAAAATGTGCTATTAAAGAGAATCCTTACCAGAGGGTTTGAGGAAACAGTGCGGGAATATTTAGGTAGGTTTGGTGTTTTTTCATTTGAATAGCAGCAGTTTTGTAGGAGGTCAGATTTTACTTAGGTTACAGTTTTGCTAGTGTTTTTCTTAATTGCAAGGGTCTTTTTTGCTTTAAAATGAAAAAATGTATTAATGTTTAAAATATTAAACTGCTTTATGTTTCTTAGGCACTACCTCCTAGGACAGAGAAAATGGCTGTTGACCAAGATTGGCCTAGTGTTTACCCTGTTGCAGCACCATTTAAACCCTCTGTAGTACCTCTTCCTGTTCGGATGGGTTATCCGGTAAAGAGAGGGGTGCCTATGGCAAAGGAGGGAAATCTGGAACTTTTAAAGGTAAGATAAGTTATTAGTTTATCAGCTGAGACATATCTAAATACATGGTGATTCTCCTCCCACTCTTAAAATACCCCTTTTCTAATTCGAGTTTCAGTATATAACAGGTTATTGTATTTTAATTTAAATTTTCTCCCAGATAATAATGGATATGATATTTTGATTGCATGATAAAGAAGACTCAAAGAATTCTGGGCATTTAAGAATGTAATTAATTGGTCCTGAGGCCTCCCTTTTGTTTTTTTCTGTTCTACTGTACCTTGTTTGTATTGTATCTTTCAACTAGAACTAAGAAAAGTGAAATATTCTAATTTGAGATCAAGAATTGTGGGGAATCAAGGTTTCATTTTTTTAAAGAGAGATTTTAAAACTTTCTGTCCAGAAAGGTAGAATAATATTGTTGTCTTGAAACAAAATAGGTCATATTAAATGCCTCAGTTTGTAGCATCTATAATGATTTATGAACTATAGGTTTTTAAAGAAAATATAAATATGCTTAGCCTGGGAATGCATATATTAAAGGGTTTCCTGTTGCATACAGTGGGATTATCATCAATGAACTATATTTTTCATTAAATGAGAATTTTCTTGAAAAACAAAAATTTGCTGAAAGGTAATACTGAAAAATGAAATGGTAACATGGAGAAGAGGTTGCTTCTGGAGATGGGAAAATGAAATTTGGAAATGAGAACATTTCAAGAGGTATAAGAAAACAAACATTGAGGAAACTAACTTTTTTCCAAATGAAAGAGAAGAAGTGAACTTAAAGAAAAGGTCTTTGTAAAATTTTACTGGGTGAGAGAGAGTAGCATTTTATTTATAATAATGCTTATGGTTGCGAATACTATTTTAATAAACATAAAAATCCAAACATTTAATGCACACCATCTCTTTTAAGAATCACCTGTGTGCTTAGTCCAATGATGTGGTCTATTCCTAGAGAATATCGTTGGATAAGCTTATTAACTGAGCAAATATATGCAAAATGTTTAGGACAGTACCTATATAAATGTGTGTAAGGATTACCTATTATTTTTTCCTTTTATAATTTTAAGATTATATTTTTGTTTCAAAAATAAAAGTACAGGAGAATGAAGCCACCCACCCCATAATCCCAATTTTCATTGCCTATTTTCTCTTAATTAAAATAAACTCTTTCTGATCAACACTTAAGATTTCAGTCATAATGTTTAGAGTAACTTTCTGCTTGCTCAACTTTTCTTTCCAAACGAGTTTAACTAAATTTTCCCTTCAGATGCTAAACATTATTCAAGAAATATACTAGCAAATGTTAATTATTTATTTGAAAGATTCAAATCTCTGACCTTTCCTAAATTTCCATTGGCCTTGTGAAAGATTAGGCAGCCTCTTAATCTATCATCATAAATATATTCTCTAAACCATTCAGTTAAGATTCGCTAGCTGCATGTATTCATCCATTTAGTTGTAAAGTATCTACTAAGTACCAGGTAGAAATGTATTACCATGCCGTGTATTCCAAGGGAATTAGGATAATTAAACAATGATCTGGGTCCTTAAGTGTTTTCAGTTTTATACGGGAAATATACATACCTCTAGATTCATGGCAGGAAGAATACTTAAAAAATATGTTTATTTTTTCGAACATCACTGTTTTGGTACTGAATATATGTTTCAAGAAATTCGTTTCTTAAGATCATAACACCTAAAACTGATATTGTAAAAATTACTCAATTTTATGTATTATAAGGTTTGTTGAGCCTCTGATTTAGTTTTATGAGAAAATTATTTTTTTCATGTTTTTAAGACATTTGGATAATTTATCCTTTAAATTTCACTGTTTTAGATCCCCAATTTTCTGCATTTGACTCCTGTAGCAATTAAAAAGCACTGTGAAGCTCTTAGAGGTAAGTAGTTGTTTTTTTTACATGAACTTAATATTGATTTTGAACTTAAGAATCTTATTTTTAATGATGAAATGGTTGATCTACCAAGAGGATATAACATTTGTAAATATTTATGCACCTAACGTGGAAGCACCTAAATATATAAAGCAATATTAACAGAACTAAAGAAAAAAATAGATGGCAATACAATAACGGTAGGGGACTTCAGTTTCTTTTTTTTACAGATTACTCTGCAAGGGGCTTTGAATAATAAATAGAATCAGAAATCATAATCTTTACTTAGGTAGGTTAGGGATTTATTGATAAATTATAGAAAGCACATAAATAAAAAGACTGAAATATTTCAGAGTATTTCCAATAGGTGCAAATCAATATAATTTAAACTGAAGATAGTATAGAAGCATACCGAGTAACTGAGTAGTCAGTGGGGTCAATAATGGTATACTTTGCAGAGAAGAGTTATCTCAAAGAAATTGCTTAAAATTTTAAAGAAAATTGAGCGATATGTACATGTGGTAACATCAAATAATAGAAGAGGTGGTGATGAGAGGCAACAGTCTCATGCTTCTCCTTTCCTTCCCTGGCCCCTCATTCTAGCTAGAAGTGTTCTCTTTTGATCATTATTTAGGGCTGGTAATAACTCCCAGGGAGTATATTTATTTTATGTTTATGTAATCACTTGAATATGATTATACTTCAGTTCTGAATTTATTGATTTTGAACAATAGCTGTTGATTTCTAGATGTAAACATGGATTTCACTCATCCTACTATTTTTCCTTCCATGTACATAGAAGTAAAGGCAAAAAATATTTTTTTGTTCATGGTTTTATGTGTTTTCATAATATGTATGTGTTCTAATTTCTGATCTCATTTTCATTGGCCTATAGAATAAGCAAATTTGAATTGTTTTAGATTCACAGCTGTTAGTTATTGAATGTGTAAATTTAATTCAAGAGTTAGTACCTTTTGATGAAGTCTGAAATTAATGCTGACTTAAAGATATGTAAATGTGCAGTATACTTGTTAAAACTTTTCAGGAAAGAAAAAGAAATCTAGAAATAGTTCACAGGTAGCTTAATTATGCTAGAAGGAGAAATAAGGATAGTGAACATGATTGTGATGAAATTTTAGCTTTTGGGAGGGCCTTCTATTCAGAAATATAAGGAAGAAGATATGAAAGAATCTTAAAAAGTAGAAATAATTAGCTTACTCTTGAAATGAGGGAAGGAAAAATTTTTTCTATCTCCTTTTATATATGTGCTCTTCTGTTTTGGAACATTGGCACGTTTTTCTATTTCTTTAGGTTTCTATATTCATCAGTACCTGGTGTTAGACTGTCACTGATCACTGCTACAAATTTGTGCTCCATTTGGCACAAACTATGTATCGCATTTTGATCCTTTGACACTGATAAATTGCATTTTTTTCTCTTTATAAACATTGTTTTTAAATGTGTATTTGTAATGTAGAAACTGGCCATTGTAATGAGATATTTCTAAAATACTTCATCATTTTTAAATGAAAGGCTTTCATATAGCACATTCAGAAAAATAGCATATTTTACAGTGTTTAAGGGAGCATTTTAATCTTTTCTTAATATTGCCTTTATACTTCTGCCAGCTTCTGGATTTAGATTGTATCTTCCAAATAATTCAAAGGCTTTTCAGATATTTCTTCTCAGTTTTCTTTTAAAGTAGGTCAGTTTAGATTTTATATCTAACTTGCAAATGGAAAATCTGAAGTACTGGAAAGTTAGGTAATTTACCAAAATTTTAATAATCAGTGGCAAAGTTAAGTAAAAACCAAGGTCTTCTGAAGTCTAGTCATTGCTCTACCTATAAGATGAATAAAGCCTAATAGAGGTCCATTAGGTACTTTCCAGTTGGCTGTATTTTTTTAAACATTTAATTAGGTCATTTAATATAAAAACTGTAATTATCATCTGGTGATTGAAATGACTTGCTTAAAGTTAAGAAAAAAAAAAATTTAGTACAAACCCAGGAACTCATAAAATTCCCCAAACTAGTTTCTCTTATAAAGTGCTTGGTTGGCACTGTTGCATCTTATATGGCAGGATATTGGAGTTAGTCCATGATAGGAATGAAATTACCTCAATAATCTTGCTCTGTTTTATTTATGTGGTGAGATGTTCTTAATTGCAAAGATATTTCTTTCCCTTCAAAGTGTCTTGAGTATTGATCTCTTAAACAGGGTGTTGAGGGAATTGTGTGAACAATTGTGTGTACACTTAATTTGCTAACATATAGTTAGTCCCAGATCTTAGAAAGTCTTTGTAACGCAGAGCTACTGACTCTGGTGTTAAAGCCCAAATGGGAGTTAAATATAGTAAGTACTATAAGAAAATTGCAAGCTGGGGGGAAATGTTATTGGCAGAGTACCTTTCACTGCCCCCTAGGTCTTAGAACTCCCATGTCTACTTGTGATTATGACCAGCCTCTCCTACAGCCCTACTGTTTTGGAGAAAGCACAGCTTCATGAGATCTAATGTGTTTGACCTAAGAAACTAATCACTTTTAGCTATTCTTAGAAGGATGCTATTTAAGAAAGGAGATTTCCATTGACAGGAGCCTGATAGTGCCAGAAGTTTTCATCTCAAGCTCAGAGCCCTGTACCATACTAACTTGACAGAAACAGGGCAAAAGGAAATCAGCTAACTGTGGAAGGCTGGGAGCTCTTTTCCTTCTAAGTCCCCCATGCCACACCACCTCCCAGATGTCATCTGAGTTTACACCTCTGTGCTATGGAGATAGACAGTGAGTCATGTTCTCAGTGCTTAGAACTTCTTCCTACTGTGGCCCAGGCCTCAGACCTGATCCCACCTCCTCTCTAGGCTGGCTGTCTTGCCTGAATATGAGGTGAAGTCTGTTCCTCTTTCCGTTTAGCCCCAGTGGCTCAGAAGTCACATAGGAGAAACATGAGTTACTATCAGGATCCATTTAAGGATGACCTAGGCCATTGTACCTGTTTCAATTTGAGGCCTCATTCAACTTAGCTTCTGAAAGAATGTTGACCATGTCTCAGTTTTCTCTTAGAGTTTTTCTAGAGCTTCTTTCAATTCCCTTCAGCTAATCTTTAGTAACCTTTATTTGGTAGTGAATTGATATTATCTGTTGCCTTTTCAAAAACAATGATGAGCTCGGAATGTCATAAACTGTTTGCTCTTAGTTAGTGAGGAGGAATTAACTGTCCCGTAACAGGTATATACAAAGCCATAATAAACTTCTGTCAAGTCACAGTTCCCTTTTAACTGAATTTACTCCTCCCCACCAAACCTGAACTGCTCAAATCATTCCCTTAGTAGGATTCACCTAAAAAGAAAAGGGACAAGAGTTGATGATCTATAAAGTACAGAATAAAATCTATTCTTTCATTTCATGTTACCTGAGAGTGACCTCTCTCAATAATTTGGTTTTGTCAGGTAGCATACATTACAATGAGAATTTACTTGCAAAACTGTAATCGAGAGAATGTTTTTTTAATTCTCAGATTTTTGCACTGAGTGGCCAGCTGCACTAGACAGTGATGAGAAATGCGAGAAGCATTTTCCAATTGAGATTGACACAGCTGATTATGTTTCATCAGGACCATCTATTCGAAACCCCAAAGCACGAGTAGTCACCTTAAGGGTAAGAGATAAAAAAAAATTTACTATAATCCATCATTTTAAAATAGCATTTAGTATGTATTATTAGAGAACTGAAATATTTATCATAGGAAATTTGGATGATATAAAAGTGTTTTAAAGTATAAAATGAAATTGCCTATAATTCTACTACTCATGAATGACCACTGTTGACTATAGGAGCTCAATTTAATATAGATGCAGTCAGCCTTGAGTATGTTAATGGGATGACACTATCATTTGATTAGTTATTTGTACTTTTTCTTTTTGGTAATATGAATTAAAAATTTTCCAACAATATTAAATATTCTTTAATATTATTTATAATGGGTGCATAGAACAGCGTGTAAACAAAGGTCTTTTGTGTACCAAGACAGTGTTTGAGGCTGGGGTACAATGTTGGTCAGTCAGAAATGGTCCTTTTTCTGACACTAAAGTGGAGAGATAAAAATTCCATATCATAGATCTTCCACAATTTATTTTAATTATACATATTATGAGATCTTTAGTCTTTCTAACAGTTTTCTTTATTAGAAAATGTAATGAATATCCTTAGTAATTAGTAATTATGTCTAACCCTAATTATATTCCTAAAAGGAGAACTGTCATATCAAAGGATATAGATCTTTTTTAAGTTTTTTGACTATATG
The DNA here is from genome assembly GCF_902729225.1 of Pteropus medius. Lineage (NCBI taxonomy): Eukaryota > Metazoa > Chordata > Mammalia > Chiroptera > Pteropodidae > Pteropus > Pteropus medius. Next base: position 12,503,730 of record NW_024349519.1, on the reverse strand, counting down.
TCATAAATTCCTGCAGGAAATATAAAAAATACACCAGCCAATTATGAAAAATCCTGTTTTTCTGTACCCTCACCAACCTAGATATTATTATTACCTATCAATTTGATAGGTAAAAAATATCTTATTTTCAAAATTTGTGTCTTTTAATCCTCATGAGGGTGAGAATTGATTCCTTTATAAAATGCTTTTTTTTAGTCTTTTGCCCATTTTGATGGTATTTGATTTCCTGTAACTTATTTTTTCTTTTTAATAACAGCTTTATTGAGATATAATTTATATACTAAGAATTCACCCTTTTCAAGCACATAACTCAGTGGTTTTTAGTATATTCAGAGTTGTGCAACTGACACCACTGCCTAACTCCAGAAATTTTTATCACTGTACCCATTATCAGTCACACCCCATTGTTCCCCCTTTTCCCCACCCCTAAGCCCCTGTCAATTACTGATCTACTTTCTGTCTCTGCGGATTTGCCTATTCTTGATATTTCATATAAATGAATTATACAATGTGAATATAATGCTTTCATTGTTTCATCTGTTGTAGCACATACCTGTTCATTTTTTATTGCCAAGTAATATTCCATTTTATGAATATACCATATTTTATTTATTCATTCATCAGTTGGTAAACATTTGGGTTGTTCTCACTCTTTGGATATTATGAATAATGTTGCTATGAACATTCATGTTTTTGTGTGGACATAACGTTTTCAATTCTATTGGATATATATCTAGCAGTGGAATTGCTGGTTCATATTGTAACTTCATGTTTAACATTTTGAAGAACTGCCAAACTGTATTATAAAATGGCTGCACTACTTTATTTTTTTATTTTTTTTTAGGGGAGGCAAGCCTTGGTTGACCTCACAGATTGCAAGGACCTTGTCAGTTTACAATCCCTTATTTCTTATTTTTTACGCCTACAGCACCTGGTCTTCCTAGGTGCTTCCAAATACTAACCAGGCCTGACTCTGCTTAGCTTCTGAGTTGGCTGCACTACTTTAAAGTTTCACCAAAAATGTTTGAGGGTTCTATTTTTCTTAACATCCTCACCGAGGGGATTACTGTCGGTCTCTTTAGTTTTCGCTATTCCAATGGGTGTGAAATGCTATCTCATTGTGATTTTGGTTTACATTTCCCCAATGATTAATGATGTTGAGCACTTTTTCAAGTGCTTCTTAACCATTTGTATATTTTCTTTGGCGAAATGTCTGTTTCATTAAATCTTTTGCCCATTTTTTAATTGAGTAATTTTTGTTCTCATTGTTTGATGCTGTTTTTTTTTTAATGCATATTCTGGATACCTGTCCCTTCTCAGATATATAACTTGCAGATATTTTCTCACATTCTGTGGGTTATCATCTCACTTTCTTGATGGTGTCTTTTTAAGCACAAAAGTTTTAGTTTTGATGAAGTCTAATGTATTTTGGGGGCTTATTCTTTTGGTGCCATATGTAAAAAAACATTGTGGAATTTAAAGTCATGAAGCTTTATTCCCATGTTTTCTTCTAAGAGTTTTAGAGTTTTGTCTCTTACATTTAGGTCTGTGGTCCACTTTTAGTTAATTTTTGTACATAGTATAAGGTAGGGGTCCAACTTTTTTCTTTTGTATGGGGATATTTATCTGTCTCAGCATTATTTGTTGAAAAGACTGTTCTTTCCCCATTGAATTATCTTGGCACCCTGGTCGAAAATGATACAGTTATTTTTTAACTTTTTACTTGACTAATTTACCAAATTGTTTTTTAACCTTTTACTGTGAAAATTTCAAATATATGGAGAAATAGAGTAGTATGATAAACACACATGGCACTTTGTTGACAAATGTAAAATATAGAGTGCTTCATGTGCTCATACACATGTGTGTGTATGTATCTGTGTGTTTTTGGTTTACGAGTTTACTTATAAATTACTAATCTAAATTTCACACTAAAATACTTCAGGCTGTTATCTTTAAAAATTAAAAAGATTTTCGTGTATTATTCCTTAATATGATATAAAATACCTATTTCATATTCAAATTTCCTGAATTGTCTCACCAAAATTTTTAAAGTAGCTTTTGTTTAAACCAGAAATTAGTCAAAGACAATTGCATTTGCTCGTAATGTTTCTTATGTCCTTTGAAATCTAGAACAGCAAAGGACCTTAATACTTCTTTTTCCTTCTTCCTACTCTCCCAGGGACGTAGACTTGCTAAAGAGACAAGTATTTTATCCTGTAACAATTCCGACATTCTGAATTTGAATGCATCCTGATGTCATTTACCTTATTTCTCTATCTTTTACCTTATTTCTCCTGTATTTCGTATAAACTGGAAGTTAAGATTTAAGGAACCGATTAGATTACAGTAAAAGATTTTGATAGATACACTTGATGTTGCTATGTATTTTATATTGCATGACATGAGAAGGCACATAAAGTTTGGTTGTCTCATTCTTAGTATGCTGAGATTGATCACTTCGTTATGAGGATAACAACCTGATCTTTCCATTGTGAAGTTACATATTGGTTTTTGCTTTTTCCTTGAACAGGTAATCTGTAGGTGGATATATTCAGTAAGCTTTGATCAACTAAAATCATTATTCTTTTTGATGTTCAAAGTGTGTCCTAGCTTTGGCTCGTGGGAACTGTTCTAAGTTGGTTTCTGTATCATTTTTTACAATCCCATTAGCATTGGAAAATTTCTTTGCATTCTGGCCCAACAAGATGGCCCAGGCTCACTTTATGTATTTATTTTCCTAGACCTGGAAATTTTTTCCACGGAGCTCAGATACCTTTTAGTGAACATTGGTGTTTAGAGACCAAAATCTGGATGCTAGGACTTTTCAGTTGATTTTTTTGGAGATTTCTCAGGAAATAAATGATAACTAATAGTATTTCCAATTCTCCTTTTTTAATATCTATAGCCTGATTTTTCTTTTTGTCTTTTGCATTAGATAAAATTTCTAAAATAATGTTTATGTAGTCACTTACACTGTTCCACACTTTAATGGGTGTGCGTGCCTCATTAGCCTCTAAATATGAGATTGGATTCAATTTGAGATAATAGTCTCCATTATGTTAATGATATATCCTATTTCTCATTTACTAGCATTTCGAAATGATCTCTTTTGAGTTATTGAAGTAATGAATTATATTAATAGATTTTTAATTACTGAACCATATCTGAACCCTGATTAGTTTATGATATATCATTCTTTTATTCTATCACGATTTGCTTTGTTAGTATTTTATGTAGGGTAATTTGTCCTTATCATGTTGCTTTGGGAAAACATCCAGTCCCTATTCTCACTCACCAGGGGGCTTGCCATATGCCATTGCAGTTTCAGGTGTCTGCTCTAGTAACTTCTAAATTAGTATTTGAATCCACTGTTAGTTTCCTTTGCTAAGGAAGTCTTGATATACATAACACATCATTTTCACACAACAGTCATGGGGCAGTTACCCAATACACTTTTTTTTTATTAAACTTTTTATTTTCAAATAGTTTTAGATTGACAGAAAAGCTTCAAGAATAATTCATACCAAATTTCTCCTGTTGTTAACATCTTATATTACTGTGGTAAATTTGTTACAATTTTGATAACATTATTAATTAAAGTCTATACTATATTTGGATTTCTTTACTTTTTACCTAATGTTCCTTTTCTGTTCAGAATTTTATCCAGTGTACTAAATTGCATTTAGTCATCGTGTCTCCTTAGGCTCTTGTTGGCTGTAATGGTTTCTCAGAATTTTCTTGTTTTTGATGACTTTGACACCTTTGAGAAGTAGTTATATATTTTGTGGAGTGTCCTTCAATTTAGATTTGTTATTGTTTTTCTCATGGCTAGACTAGTATGTATTTGGGGGAGGAAAACCTCAGAAATAAAGTGCCATACTCATCACATCATAGCAAAGGTATAGAGAGGCTCCTAACATGACTTATCACTGATGATGTAGCCTAGGTCATCTGACTGAGGTAGTATTTGCCAGTTTTTTCCACTATAAAGTTACTCTTTTTTTCTTCCTTTCCATACTGTACTCTTTAGAAGGAAGTCACTATGCACAGCTGACACATAAAAGGTTGGGAGTTAATGCTCTACCTTCTTGAAGGATAAATGTCACATAAATTACTTGGAATTTTTCTGTGTGGGAGATTTCTGCTTTCCACTTATTTATTCAGTTATTTATATTAGTATAGACTCATGGATATTTTATCCTTTGGGTTATAATACAATAATATTTATTTTGTTGCTCAAATTGTCCTGGCTTTGGCCATGGGAACTCTTTCAGTTGGCTCCTCTGTTCCTTTGCCATCCCCTATTATTAGTTTTTTAAATACTTATTTTTTGGCACCACAAAATGCACCAGGCTTATCTTATATATTCCTTGTCGCAGTCCTAGAATCAGCCATTTCTCCAAGGAGTGCTGACTAATATACTTTTGATTCATCTGTCCTGGAGGATGACTGCCCATCTTTTTGAAGTGCCTTCTAGGACCCTCTCAGAATTAGTTTTTGTACTCCATGTAGTCTTGTATTTTAAGTCAGAACATTCCAAATATAGTGAAGACTACAGTTTTGCAGTGCCTTTGAGTGCTAGCAGGTGGCGTGAGTGCACCACACAGCTGTGTCTGAAATATTTATAAGCTTCTGGCATAAACCATAATTTTTGAACACTAAAATGTTAGTGTGAACATGAATTTTAAAACAGTTGTTACAGTAATGATCAACATTGCCGCCTCTTTTTTTTTACTACTACTTACACAAAAAGCTTGAACACAGATTTTTTAAATGCTAAATTTTAAAATTTGTGAAACGATTTCATTGATGGGAATTTTAAAAGGAAAAATCTCTACATTCTCACTATCCTAATGTAAAAACTATTCATTTCTTTTTCTCTGCTATATCTTTTCATAATTATGAAAATTTGCATGTTTTCATAATTAATAATCATGTAGGTACATATAATGATTTTCTTATAAATAATCCCCCACATTGTTAATAATTAGAGTTATCATAAAATCGCTTATTTTATCCATCAAGCTGACAGCCTGGTTATTGATACATTATTTTTTTCGAGGGAATTGTGGTAATTCACAGCGTCTTCAACATACGACCATTCTATTGGATTGATTTTTAATAGTCAGTGTTCTTACCACTTATATATTTTAAGAGTGTGTTTATATGTATTTGTTTTCTATGTTTTCTACTGCAAATAAACATAGTGCTTAAAAAACAATATATCCTCCTTTGTTCTCATCTGTGTATTCATTTAGAAAATGTATGCTGCATGCTTTTTAAGTGCTAGACCATTGCCAAGAACAGGACTTCTTTCTTATCTTCAGGAGTTTGTAGTCTAGTGAGAAAAATGGAAAAATAAGTAAGTTCTTATGGTATGTTGAGGGAAGTGCAAGGTTATTGAAGTTAGAAGAAATGGATGAGATTGTAAAATCTTACGCTTTTTTTTCTTCATACAGTTATAACTCTTATTCTTAATTTCCTCCATGAAAAATAGTATGTAGTTTACCTTATTTAACTATACTCTAGTGTCTAACATCTTTCTTTGTTAAGCCTATTTATCTTTAGGTGATACCCTCAGTGATGTCCTAATTGTAAATTAAAAAGTGTGTTCATTTAGTCCAGCATTTTCCAAAATATGTTTTAAGAAAGATTAAGTCTATGAACTGTCCCTTGAAATATGAAATCTGAGGTCAAATAAATTTGGGAATCATTACATAACATCCCTGAATCTTGAAATTTCAGAACACTCATTAACATATTACCACCTCTAAGAAATTCTCTCGTAAAGAACCCAATTTAACTCAACATTTCCTGACTGTATTCAACAGAAGTAGCCTTTTTAAAGAAATAATTCTTAGCAACCTGTAGGATTAGTATTAACATTTTGAGAAATGTTGAGCTAAATTATTTCAAATGTTTTTGATTCTTTGATGGTGTATTCCAGCCTCCATGAGAGATCTGTATCTTTTAAAATAAATGCCCCTAAGCTAGTTGAAATGAAATGGGTCTCATAATTGTATAGCAGAAATTTCTTAGAGTCCTTACGTTTTATCTATTTATTCGTATATTCCAACTTTACTAATACTAATTGAGTTTAATTCTATTAGTGCAACTCATAAGCACCCTAATTTCATTTTTTTCAGAAATATGTCATTGATTTTTTTTCAGGAAAAGTACTAATGCCCAGAACTTTTAAAGAAAGAACTCCAAGCAGTTTGCTCCCTCTCCCTTTTTTTTTCCATGAGTAAAAGATCAGGCCTCATAATGCATACCAGTTGCTAACTCTGTATAGAAAGGAGTTTGAAAAGGTTTCCTTTTGCTCATTTTAATGTTAATTTAAATCATATTGCTACTGTTTTTTCATTAAAATGTATATAAAATAATTTTTTTTCAAAGATTTTTTTTCTTCTGCTTTTAAGATTAAACTTTCCAGTTTGAATTTAGATGATCACGCAAAGAAGAAACTTATTAAACTTGTAGGAGAGCGATACTGCAAGACCACAGATGTGCTTACTATCAAGACAGATAGGTAATAAAGAAAAGTTCAGCAGATTGGTCACAATCTTTATTGTCCTCTAGTCCCCTTGTAGTCCGTTTTTAAGAAATGACGTTGCAAATAAGGATTGCTTTTTATGTCAACTTATATTAACTTAATAGGTCAGAGAAGTTGTCTGATTTATATTTTTAATATCCTCACACTAGCCCACTGTTGCTGTGATCTTTATATATATGGAGAAGCTTGCCTTGATGAGTTAAATTATTGTTCTTTTTAACCTTGATTTTAATATATATAATAAAACTCCGGGAAGATGTTCGAAGAAAACAAAAGTATGATTTACTAGCGATTAATGCTTAAAAAGGTTTTTACAAAGTCAAAGTACATAAAAATCTAATAATTCACAATGAAAATTCTTAAACATGGAAATTTAATTTACTAAGGTACTTTCATAAATAAGAATTTTAGTGCTAGCAAAGAAGTTCATAAGTGCAATATTAAATTTATGTGAATTTATAAATTAGGTCATTTGAGGTAAAGAAACATTATTGGTATGTTTTTCCTAAATGATTATTTTAGTTCCAGAATTGTACTTTGGTCATTTCTAAATTATGTCAAAATGTAAAAGACCTGCCTTTAGAAAAAAAGCAAGTGAGCAGATATCCTCTCTCCCTCCCTATCACAGTTTCAAAGAATTTGGAGGTATTGATGTCAACTAGGTTTTATATCCTGTTTAGTGGTGGGAAGAAGGAGCATGAAATGTGAGAAGGCAATAGCATAGAGGTGGATAGAGCTTGAGAACCATGATTTCAGATTATTACTGTCTGAGGGGAAAATAGACTTGAAATATATTAGTAATATTCTTTTTGCTATCTTTAGAAAATGTGAAATATTGTGTTTCAGTTTGTGCAACTTAAAAGATACCTTTAAAATGTTATTGTTTGCAGTCCTGTAATTGTAATGTAGCTTTTTCCCCCTAAGTTTACAAATGTCAGTGTGTGTATGTTTTATGGTAACAACTACTTATATAAGTAGAGAACGGTTAAACTTAAGTATAAACAAAGTCATGGTTTTATTGTACATTTAAAGAAATTATAATTCCTTCCTTTTCTATATTATTTTGTTAACCTAAAAACTAAATATACCATCTCATGTTTATGTACAAGTTTTACCTAATATTAGATAATTAGTTCTATTTAAAATACAACAGCAGCAACGTATCGTATAGTGGAGCTCATTTTTAAAGAATTGGCTCTGGCAAATCAAGATGGACATTTAGATTAGCATCTATCATCAGTCTGTCTCAAAGTTTTCAATCTTAAGTCTTGAACTACATAGATTAGTCTTATTCTAAGAACAAAATTTTCCTAAAGCAGATAGGGAATACTTGAATATAAGTTATCCTTTGTATTTAATATTTGTATATTTTGTAAATCTGTATACTGAAGTTTTAGAATTTTGACTTCTCTCTCTTTTGAAGGTGCCCTCTAAAGAGACAGAATTATGATTATGCAATGTATCTGCTAACAGTTTTATACCATGAGTCTTGGGTAAGTGACTGTGTGTGAATGATTAATCTTTTTGTCAGTGTAATTTAGATGATATTTTAATCTTTCAAAGTAGTCTGTGTCTATCAAACACTCAATCGTGTGTTTAATGAACCACTAGCTATATCAAGGATATATGAAATGTTATAGATAGCTTCTACTGACATTGAAAGTGAAGATCTTGAAATAGATTATGCAGTTCATCTCAGGATCTTATAGAAATAACATGACTAAAATACCCTTAAAATTCAGAGTTTCTGACTTTGGTTGGAAAATTCAGAACTTTAAACTTTTTTTTGTTTGTCTTTTTGACTTTGGCTGAAAGTTGGCCAAAGTTATGAAGGATAATCATTATCTGTATAACTTGAGAATTTATAATTCACCTTGCAAATAAACTGCAGAACAAAGCTCCAGAACTTTATACAAGGTATTTTAAATTTTTATTAAAATTTTATTAAAATTTTTAGTTAACATATAGCCTTTCATGTAAACATTTCACTGGTATACATTAGAGACAATTAAGGGCAATTAATTATTTAAATAGTATTAAAAATAGTCGTGTCTGACCGACTTTATTGAGTTTTAGTATAAGCATGTACATTTATAAGGAAGATTTTGCTATGCTTTAGCATCAACTCATTTGATTTAAAGTTGGTAACTAACATGTTTAGTTAGTTGTAAATATTGTTGTAAATATTATTTTTAACAATTAAAATAATTTTATATATGCATAAAAATTAAGTTTTTTGTAGCTTGCCCAACAGACATGGGCTTCAATAGCATTTCATATTAGGAGCATTTGATTGAATGGAGATAGCTGGAGAACGAGTCACTTTCTTTAGGTGTTCAAAGGGCTGCATATGAAAGAGGGGTGAGATTTGTTTTTCATGACTTTTAGGGATACAACAAAGTAGGAGCAATAGTGAAATGGATTTCAATTCACTGAGTAAAAACTTTGTAAGAGAGTCATCTAAAGATGGAGTGGCCTACTCTAATAAGTAGAAAATGTTCTCTTGACTACTTAGTTGGGGCTGTGGTGAAAGGAACATATTCCTTGGATAGGTAAGTTGCATTAGATGTCCTTTGGAACCTTCTCCCCATGAACTATCGTAATTCCGTGAACACATGAAGCCATTCTCTAAACCTGCTCACATCATTTCATTGATATTAAAACAGTTATAGCACAGGAGGATGAGTGGAAAACAAAATTTCGTCACTAGGTTTGTAAAGAAGAAAAAGTAGCAGGTAGCTTTTCTCTTCTTTTGAGGTAGTCTAATTATTATAATTCATCTGGATTTTCTAGTTCCTGCCTTCAGGAGCAATATCATAGTAGCAGTTAATCTCTCCTTTCTGTCAATTGATTTTATAAATGCCTTTGGCTTAAGGTAATGACCAGCAACATGGCTGAATTAACTACAGCTGTATGGCTACCCTTAAAGAGTTAATACCAAACAATAAAAGCCAATTAGTTTTGAGACTTATTTTACCAGCAGCCTGTTAAATGAATTTACTCCTAAGGAAATGACAGGCATAAATAAATTCAGTGAAAGTTGACTTAACTGGATGTTTTTTGTGGTTCTGTTACATAGAATCCAAACAAGTTTGTATTCTGGATTCATGCAAAAAGCCTTTGATCTTTAATGCTAATTACTTTGATGCCAGAATAAGTAGCCACATACTTCTGTTGTAAACAGATATAATTAAAGAATTCCTATATTAAACTTGGCTCTTGATTCTTTCTAAACAAGTACCATCAGTGAAGAAGCTTTAACGGCAGATGAGCCGTGAAATTTTGCAGAGCTGGTGGAACAGAATTTTTATTGAATTGAAATTCCTTTTTTCTTTTACCAGCATGAAATTCATGCTTGAAATTGATGTTACCCTTGGTATTTAATTAAATATTTAGACAGCCCCCTTTAAAACCATTTCTTTATTTTTTAAGCTAGTTTCAGAGCATTTAATATGTAAGTAGTAAGTAGTGTTGAGAAGAAAGTAGTAGTTTTATGTAGCACACAGTACTGAAACGTCTCTGAAAAGGTGTTCAGTCTAAGGAAGTCACTGTTGTGTGCTCTTCAAAACAATTTAACTGTAGAAGTATCAAAGTAGACTTTAAAAAAACAGATTTCACAAAGCATAAACTTCAAGCAGAGAGGCTAGTAAGGCTTCAAAGAATGATTATTGCAGTCCTAAGAAGGTAAAAAGATCTACATCAGACCATTTATACTTTAGCAGTTCAAAGAAGCAAAGAGACTTGAAATTTGTTTTAATATTCCAGTATTATACATTATTAGCATAAGAGTGAATTAAGTTTTAATCTTTAAATCTGTACAGACTTGGATTTGAATCCTATTATTGTTACGTGTGTAGCCTTGGCCATTTAACCTCTAATGCTCAGTTTTTGGATGGATTGAGAAGAATTTACATGAAATATCTGGCAGATAGTTAGTTAGCTCTCAGTATATGGTAGCTGTCAATATTGTTGTTAATATGCAAATGAAAGATTAATCTTAGAATTTTAAATTCATTTATTCACAATTTCTGTATACAGCTCACATTTCATTTGACAGAGACTTTATTCAGGTAGTCTGACCTGTGCCCTGTTGTATTTAAATTTTTAGAACATGTATCCTGCTCACATTCTAACATAATACAATAACAAAACTTCCTAATTAGCTTTGTTCCATGGTATTCTTTAAACCTTCCACAAATGATTTAGTTAAGAAATGATTGGATGAAACATTTTGCAAAGTAACTTGCACGAAAGATAGACTAAAACACTGACTCTGGAAGAAAGAAAAAAGCGCTTGCTTTAGAAAACTGAGATCTGATATTAAGTCCAAGGGTTCTTGGATGGTTTTGATATTCAATTACTAATGGTTGCTTTTTTAAATTTGAATTTTTGGCTATCTTATCTAGCTTTTATGATAGTCTTGATGCTAGTGAAAAATATATCTAGCTTTATAATAAAGTGGTTCTGAAAAGTCATATAACAAAATAATCTAAGTTGGATAGCTTCACACTCACTAAAAGAATTAATTTTTAAAGGAGACCTTGTTGCAAGTATTTCTGACAAAAAATGAATGAATCTTTTTGCAGAGCCATTTAATGTTTGGTTTATAGGTTCATTGTGATTGTGCATGTTCATTACCAGGTTATATTAGAGAACTCTTGAACTGTGTTTGTTATTTTATTTACTCTTTCTTGCATTCAACAATGATTTTGTTTTTGTGTACATGGTACAACAATAAGTATTTGTAGGCTATCAAAATGAATGAGCCTCTGCCTTTGAGTACTTTTACTTCTGGAAGGAATCGATGGTTATAATATATGTAGAATCAAAAGTTACCTGCGGATTTTCCCTGCAGGGGGTTGTGCCCCTAACCCCCACGTTGTTTAAGGGTCAACTCTAGTCTTTTTCACTAGATAATAAAGGTAGGAACATAGTATTGTGAGAGGCTCAGACAAGTATTAATTCTCCTTGGAAGCTTCACAGAAGTGGCGACTGCTTTTGGAAGATGAGTAGGAGTGTGAATGAAGATGTGGTGAATGAAGAGACGTGGGTGAAGGACTCTAAGCCTTGTGGGTTTACAGAGCAGGCAGAAGTTTGGTGTGGCCAGTGTGTAAGACTTAACAGGGCAGAGGTAGGAAATGAGACTGGAAAAGTAAGTCAGACCCGAATTGCAAACAGATTGTATAGCTTATTTACAGAAAAATATTGGCTATCCCAGCAAGACACATCTCTTTAACGTGAAATGTCTTTATGCATAAACTTATGTATAAACTAATTATGCATATACTAATATTACAGTGTTTATTAAAGAAAAGCAACTAATTAAATACATTAATTGAACTCCCAGATTGAGTCTGAGCATTGATGGTAGACCAATAACAGTAAAGAGTTCTTACATGCTACCTTTTACTTGACTCCAGACAAATAGCACATCTGGCCTTTTTTTAAAAAGTGGTTCTGTGATGAGAGTCAACTGTCTGTCTCTGACTTTCTTTTTTTTCCTCTGTGCTGTCTCAAATGCTCACCTTGGATACCGAGTTGTATCCAGAGGTCAACATTGGGCTGAGGTAGCGTTTTACTAGTTGTTTTTGAGAAAACACCTCTTTCACAGTGGTTTTAGTATTTATGAAAGAGTAAACCATCCTTATTGCAAATATCAAGTGTGCTTTCATTAAAATGAACTTTTAGTTGGTTGATGGGCAAATAAATGTTTACTGGTTGCCTGATATTCACTAGGTGTTGTTGGATATGGAGGTTAATGCCTAAGGGGAAAAACATTATGTCTTCTGTTGAGGAACACTAGTAGAAGCAAGTTGGTTTAGTAGTAAATATTAAAGTGTTATAAAGGTTGTATAATTTACTATTTTTTTATTCTTCACTATGGATATATTTCTTATATATCCTTAATGACTTTGATACCTGCTTTGAACCTCTTTTTTTAAATTGAGATGTAATTGACATATAACAGTTTCAGATATACATCATAATGAATCAGTGTATGTATATGTTGTGAAATGATCACCAAAATATGTCAAGTGAACATCTGTAGCCCCTCATTTTTTTTTCTTGTGATGAAAACTTTCAAGATCTACTCTCTCAGCAACTTTCAAATAGACAGTACATTATTGACTCCAGTCACTATGCACTATAGTACATCCCCATGACTTATTTCATAACTTGCAGTTTGTACATTTTGACCATTCTTACCCATTTTACTCACCCCTCTCTGCCAGGCCCCTGACAACCACTAATCTGTTCTCTGTTTCTATGAGTTCAGATTTTTTTTTGTTCTGTTTTGTTTTGTTTTTTAGATTCCACATGTGAGATCATATGGTATTTATCTTTCCCTAACTTATTGCCCTTAGCATAATGCCCTTGAGGTCCATCCATGTCGAAAATGGCAGGATGTTCTTTATTATGGCTGAATAATATTCCACTATGTATATGCATATCATGTATTTTTTATTCATTCACCCATTGATGGACACGTAGGTTTTTTTCATGTCTTAGATATTGTAAATAACGCTGCAGTGAACATGGAGGTACAGATATATTTTTGAATTAGTGTTTTTGCTTTCTTCAAATACCCAGAAGTGGAATTGCTGCACCATATTTAGTTTTTAATTTTTGGAGGAACCTCCATACTATTTACATAGTGGTTATGCCAGTTTACATTCCCACCAGCAGTGCACAAGGATTATCTTTTCTCCACATCCTTTTCAACACTTACTGTTTCTTGTTTTTTGGATAATAGTCATTCTGACAGGTGTGAGATGATGTCTCATTGTGGTTTTTATTTCCCTTTCTCTGATGGTTAGTGATGTTGAGCACTTTTAGGTACCTCTGTATGTCTTCCTTGTAAAAATGTCTGTTCAGATTTTGGGCCCATTTTTTTAGCTGGGGTGTTCGTGTTTTTGCTATTGATTTCTATGAGTTCTTTACATATTTTGGATACTAGCCCCTTAGATATATATGAACCTCTTATTCTTTGTCTAGCTACTGCTTTGCATAGGTAACAAATTATACTATTTTATTTTCTGTATTAGTCAGTATGGCACTTGACTACAGTTTGTCTTAGTCCATGTTTCATGTACTGTTTTCCATGTATGTTTTGTCTAACTAATCCTAAGGCCCTCATTAGCATGCATCTCACCTTATTGTATTTTGTTCTTCAGAGTATATAGATCAGTGCTAGGTAACAATACTAAAAGTTCTATTCTTTTGGATGTCTGTAGATAGACTTTTGAAGTAGAAGGTTTTCAATGTGGTAAGGTGATAAGTAACAAATTCCCTTTTCAGTAATATAAAACAGCATACTTGTTAGATGCTAGCAATAATTTAGCTTACTGGTATATATTATTATTATCTGTTAATAAAATTATTAATAATCAGTGATTATGCTCAATTTTTAAGAAATACCTTTGTAACAGTTTAGATACTCAGTTTTCATGGACGTATGATTTGGATTATGTGTAGATCAGGTTTGTTTTCCACTTGATTATTATATGTTTTTCGAAATATTTAAATGCAAAGTGTTATAGTTACATTATTTTGGAAAGTCTCTACAGACGTTTACTTCTATGAGTTTATTTCATGATGCTAATTTATATTTGACAATATTAACAGAATCTGTACTCTAGAAAAATATTGGCTACTCCTAGCAAGATGCATCTCTTTCATGTGAAATGTCTTTATGCATAAACTTATGTATAAACTAATTATGCATACACTAATATGAAGGTATTTATTAAAGAAAAACAACTAATTAAATGCATTAATGGAACTCCCATGATGAGTCTGAGCATTGATGGTAGACCAGTAACAGTAAAGAGTTCTTACATGCTACCTTTTACTTGACTCCAGACAAATAGCACATCTGGCCTTTTTTTAAAGTTGTTCTGTGGTGTTACTCTGAAAGTCAACTGTCTCTGTCTCTGACTTTCTTTTTTTTTACTTCTGTGATGTCTCAAATGCTCATCTTGGGCGAATACAAAAGGAAACTATAAGGGATGGAGGTTAGGGAGGAGTTGTTCCATTTTTAAAAAGAGCTTTAAAATAGTTTGGTTTTTTGTTTGTTTTTTAACACAGAAGCATTTAATGTTGGCTACCGATTTTTAATTTGTCCTAACCTTGAAGATCAGGAATCAAAAAACTAGTCTATTACAATCTCTTTATTATATATATTGAGAAAGTAAGAGTTAGAGGACTTAGCCCAAGTTTACAGAGTTTATTAATTGAAGGCCTCAGACCTGAACTGCAGCTTCAGAGTTTCATATTCTTTTCATGGTATCATATTATTTAGTTTTGTTCAACTTTGACTTCTGTTATAAAATATTATGAAATAAAAGAGATGAAATCAAACCTGAACTTTAGCTGCTAGTTTAACTTGCTATCTTTTCAAACTTAATAATCTACTAATTGAAAATTTATCTGTCTTTATAACCTGTTTTCTCCTGGGGTTGCATCAGACTCACCTTTGAAGCTTTTTAAACTGCAGTTGCTTGGACCCTATGGAATCAAAATCTCTAGTGGTGACACGTGTTTCATTTTAAAGGCTCCACAGGTGATTCTGCTGCTGAGTTGTGATTGTAATTTTTCCCAGTTTTTGAGTGTTGTTAATAAAGAAACTGATTAAATGATTGATATATCTCTTTTAAGACTGTTTTTCTATATATATGTCTAGTATCACAGCTGAGGGTGTGGGATGGGAATTCAAATGAGAGGCCAAGAAAATGGAGGGATTTGTCTATCATACATAAACAGATTTTTTGAATTGATATGGTAGGCAGTTGGCCCTTGTTCTAGATTCTTGAGTGGGATGATGTTGCAATGAAGGTGATACTTCTCATGTCTCTTTACCTTCAGACAAGACTTTGTTTTTCATCCGATGTTCAAGAGTTTACCAGGTACTTAAAGACCTTCAAGAAAAGTTTGTGTTCTTTCCTCCCAGTGTGTGAAGTCATAAACCTGAGCGTTTTACTCTTTTCTTCCCTCTCCCTCTCCCCTGATATCTAGTAAGTCACCAGGTCTTTTCAGTTTTAGCCTTTAAATATCTGTTAAAACAATTTTCTCTTCTTTATCCCTACTGCTACTGCCTAGTATGTGTATTCATCACCTTTTACCTGAAAAAGTGTAATAGCCTTGTAGATTTTCCTGTCTCATCCATCTTCCATATTGCTGTTAAAGTAATTGTTCTAAAAAACAAGTCTGTTGTGTTATATCTTTTATAAAATCCTTCAGTGGTTCCCCATTACCTAGGATTAAATCTAAACTCCTTAGCCTGTCTATTCACAGCCTTTTGCCACCTCATTATCTACTACTCAGGAAATGTAGATGATATATCCTATACCTCAGCCATAATGAACATAATATGTCCTTTCATAACTTTACATGTGCTGTTCTCTTTGCTTATGATTCTTTTTTCAAAATATCAGCCTTGCAAAGTCATGAATCCTTTAATACATCTCCCATATAACCTCTCTTAGATATTTCCCGCCCATCCTTTTTCCCTCCTCCCTCCAATTAGCATTTCTTTTATTACTTTTATGGTAATTGTCTATATACGTGTCTGCCTAACTCCATCAGACTGTGAGATCACTGAGGACAAGGACTGTACGTTTTATTGTTTACATCCCCAGTATCTAGTACAATGTCTCGTATGTCAGCATTCAGTAAATTTTTATAAAACCAATCTGATTTGAATTCCTTGACGTATTAAGTTAAAAATTTACCTGTGATAACTGAAGAATTGGCAGTAACTTTTTATCCTTTATAGATCTTTACCTCTATTTTTTATGATTTTCAAATAACTTAGATTTTTTTAAATGGTTAAACTGTTTTCCCTCATATAGCACAATGCCTTACTTGTAATCATGAGAAGTGGAATATTACTATGATTCATGTCCTAGGCAAAGGGAGTTGTAAATAAAATGGTAGAAGGTGACAAATTTGTGTGTTTAGTGGAACAGCTATTTCTTTGCTTTCTGTTATATCAGAATAAACTGACTATTGCATGAATTAGCTGTTATATGTTTTCTTTGTATTGAATTTATGCTTGTAAGAGGAAAAAAAATGATAGGTTCAAATCGAATTATTCTTTTGTTTTTTTTATATTCTTTATAACATGTCTTTGTTCCTTCATACATGTCACTCTGGGGTCGGGGAAGGTGGAGGTGAGGAGAGGGGGAGCAAAGGAACAAAACTAAAAATTAACTAAATTTAATTCTCTTTAGATTTAAACTCCAACGGGGAGACTCTACTGGCATTGTCCAGTAACTGTGGCCAGATGGACAAGATAATAACAGGGAAACATAACTGTCGGAAGCCAATAATCTACACATAGGAATTGCTAATTAATAGAGTAAATGAATTGAGTGAACGAGTGAACTGACCTAGGTTAGGCTCTCATGAATCAAAATACCACAATAATGTTATTGTGGTTATGATTTTTAAAATAGTCCTTAATTTTAAAGAAAAATACAACTATATTGTGGATGAAATGACAAAGTCTGACATTTCCTTCAAAATAACTCAGGGCATGCTAAGAGAGCAGTGGATAGAAGCATATATGAAACCAGATTGGCCATGAGTTGTTGAAACTGGGTGATGGGTACATGAGACAGTTCATAAGGTTTTCTCTTTGCTTTTGTATATATTTCTCCTAGTACTGCTGAGCACATAGTAGGTTCTCAGTAAATGTTTTTTGAAAGGGTGCCCCATAGCAGTTACAAACCAAAAAGGAACTTTTTCTATTGAGCTGTTTTGTTTAAGAACGCATGTTTTTTTGCTGTAGGCTTTCTCATCATTTGAATTTTACTTGATTCTATCACCATAGTGTAACTTTTTAAATTGATGGTTAGATCTAGAGGCTTAATCAAATTCCAGTGTAATTTTTTTTTTTTTTTAAACTACTGCATAGTTGGTATTGTGTTCTTCTGCTAGGAAGTACATGATATCGGATTGTTTCTTTTTGTGAACTTTTTTAAAGTTAGAAGTTATAGAAAAATGATAGGTTTTTTTACTGTATTGATAACTACTGTAAAATAAATTTAAGCATTGATCCAGGCTAAATTTCCCAAAATACATTTTCACAAACTTTAAAAAAAGTATTAATTTTTATTTGTATAAGGTAGTTCATAAACAACAGAAAATTGTTTCTCACAGTTATGGAGGCTAGGATGCCCAAGATCAGGACACTGGCAGAGGACCTGCTTTCTGGTTCTTAAATGACATTTTCTTTCTCTGTCCTCACATGATGCAAGAGCTTTTTATGTGTGTGGAGGTGGGTCTCCTTTATAAGGGCACTAATTCCATTCATGAGGGTGCCACACCTCCCAAAGATTCTACCAAAATGCCACTTTGGGGATTCCATTTCAACAAGAACTTTAGAGGGACACAAGCATTCAGTCTGTTACAGATACTTGAGTTGCTCTGGTTTTAGATTTGTTGGGACCTGTTAAGTAGAAGTAATATAATATAAAAACTGTTTCAGAATCTCATAGTTATAATCCCATAGTACAGATCTCATATATAACAATACAGTTTTCTGTTGCTCTGTCTTTGCATTCACTAATTTTGACTTGTGCTGTATGCAGCCTACTTTTAAACAGTGATTTATTAATTTCAGATATTGTATTATTGTGTTTATATTTACCTTTAAAGTTTAATTTACTGCTTGATAGTTGTAGTGGTGCCCTTGACATAGGAACATAGATTTTGAGGGTAGGCTAATGAGAGTTTGAATACTACTCTCCTTCATTCTTCTTAATAAGTTGTTATTAGTAAGGAGCATTTATTTAGTGTTTACTGTGAGCCAGGTGCTCTAAGTACATGGCTATTACTTACCTCTTAATCCTCAGAATAGCCCTGTGGAGCAGTTCTTAGAGAAATCCAAGCCTATCACAGTAGTAAGTGATGAAACTAGGATTTACATTCAGTTCTATAAAACTCCAAAGCCCATGTTAAATACTGTCATACCACCTCCCTGTGTGACCTTGAGCAAATAGCAGATAGATAGCCCCTCTAGCTATAATTTGGAAATATAAAAAAGCATTGGAAATTCCTAGTCTTTTCATAACTTATTTGGTAGTGAAAGGAGATCTAAATGGATGAGAAGCTACTTGTTGCCTTGTTTATCCCATTAGAATATTTATTCTAATGTATGTGAATATTCATACATATTGCTACAAAAATATTGTTACTATCATATCTTGGAATTTACATTAAACTGTGCAGAGTTTGAATCCTAAAGCTAGAATATGTCGAAACATGAGTTTTGTTTAGCTTGCAACCAGAGCCCAACACTACATTGTGGTCTGTAAAGGATTAGTAGGAAGCTTTTTTACAGAATGCAGTTACTTTCCCTTACCAGGAACTGTTTAGAGCAATGGTAATTTTCTCCTGTAAATATACATTATCCCTTAGTGCAGGATTTCCTAACCTTTCTCATGTCATTGCACACACAGAAAATTCTTTACTGACATAAATAAAGGAGAAAGGTGCTTGTAGCTGCTCCTGCTACTCCAGGCTCACTTGGCCACCTGAGGGCTGAGGGAATCAATATCATGGCACACCTATTACACATACTGGCAGACCAGGGTAGAATTGTATATACCAAATGTCAGAGGAAGGTAAATAAAATGTTGGAAATTATTAGTGGATTTACTTCAGTTACCTCTTCTGTTTAAGCATCTCTTTTAAAGTGGTCAAGAAAATCTTGATAAACCTAGGTGAAACTTAAAATTTTTTAAACATTTAAGTAATCTTTATTACTCTTGTAAATCAATTAATAACAACTTACTACTTACTTTATTAAAATAATAATCTCAGTTGCCTTCTAGCAGTCAAGAATGAGATTAATTGACTTTTTTACTTAACACTTTATAAAATACATTTGTTGGCCTCTTAAATTAATTATACTTCATTTGTAAATTAGAATTATGAAGAAACTATGACACTGCCGTGAAACATATAAAGCATTCCCAAGAGTGGATAGGACCATTTGTTTAGAGCATTTGCTTTTTTTAAGGAACTTACATTTATATCTTCCCCAAATATTAGAGTAAAAAGTATGTGAAATAGGGTAATTTTGTAAATTTTTTTAATGTACAAATTCAGAGTTTAGCTGTTAGAAATTGTTTGCAGGTTCGTGGGACAGGGCACAATAAGAAGGTGTTTCACATTATTCCATTCCTCTCAGCCAGCCCTAATGCCTCACTACCACATAAAAAAGGTGCATAGAGTTGATTCTCAACTGGGTAATATATTTCTAGAACATGAGTTGAGACATTGTCCTCAGCTATAAATTCTGTATGTGGTGAGCTGGGGCAGACAGTATAGTGGGCTGTGAGTATAGTTATCCTACTTTGGCTAAGGAATTTGGGGATCAGGGGAGACACTCAACATCCTATTGGTTTCTCTTGAAGGAGAAAGGGTACCCTGTCTGAAGGATGAAACTGGGATTTCTCCTTATTTTGGGTCTCTGTAGGAGAGTTTCTTTCCTAGGCTTCATTGACCTGACTGGGGTTTGCTGAGTCAGTGGCCTCTCCAGTGGCCTATTTGCCTTTGGTGGGGCTATTATTTTACCTTTTGAGGGACAAATCTGTGTTGTTGTTGTTGTTGTTGTTGTTGTTGTTGTTGTTTCCTGTGGGGATAGGGATGGGAGAGAGGCATCGGGGAGAACTGTTTACCTCTTTCTTGGTGCTCACTTAGTTCTGAGGAGCCTTAGAGCCCTGTCTGAAAAGGCTGGGTCTCTTTCAAGAGGAATTTTTAGAAATAAAATAATATTTCTGACAGCCTTACAAATCTACCTCTATTTTAATACTTTAAAAATGTTGTAACTTTGGGGGTTAACACCTTAAAGATGTAAGAATAGTGGACAATTCTGTAATAGCCTATGGCTCAAATATTGTTATCTGTTTGGAAAGAACGTGCTAGTATTCAGAACCTCTTTGAACCAGAGCATTAGCTGCATTACTTGACTTATTTTTACAGAATGTTATATCTTCATTTAAATCGTTAAGTCTGAATTATATTACTACGAAAACTATCAGTGTTCCCTAGAATAGCATGGTAATTTTTGTAAGAAAATACAAAAGGTAAAAGAAAAGCCCCACCAAGGCAAATAGGCCACTGATTCAGCAAAATTATTTGCATTATAGGAACAGAAAATAAAGATAACACCAAAACAAAATTCCAGAATATACGAAATCATGACGACTGAAAATCATGTATTACATATGTACTTTACATTTTTAATGTTATAATAATAATTGATCTTTCCTGTCATCTCAACAGACATGTTAAAAAGATACAGTCTCCACTCATTATTTTTAACTTCAAAAATGTAAACTGTTGATGTGTTAGAGTTTAGGGACTATAAAGCTGCAAAAAAATGCATTTTCTCTATCTTTTGGAAAAAGGTATTGCTTTATAAGTGAAGTTAGAGTTCGTGAGTGCTAACGAGGTGTTCACATAACAGAGTGTGCAGCCCTGAAGCTGTTGGTGCTGGTGGATGGCAGTGCTGGATAAAGGAGGCAAATCAGAGTGTACATACGAAGTATTTACCAGGGGTGCTCCACATTTTACAAACTGCTCTTTCCCTGAAAATCCCACCTTTGGCTTTGGATAATATTTCTCAGAATTCAGAACTTGATTTTTTCCTTTCAGAAAACTGAAGAGTGGGAGAAAAATAAGACTGAAGCAGACATGGAAGAGTATATATGGGAAAATAGCTCATCAGAAAAAAATATCCTGAAAACACTTCTGCAAATTAAAGCCGCTGAGAAAAATCTGGAAGTAAATAAGGAAGAGCTCCTTGGTACTAAAGAAGTTGAAGATTACAAAAAGTCTGTTGTTAGGCTTAAGAATGAGGGGGACAATGAAAATACCCTTTCTCACTACAAAGAATCAGTGAAGAGACTATTAAATCTGACATGAATTATGTAGAAAAATCTCTATTAATTTTATGATCTATATGTGATTGTTGTCTAATTCAATATAAAGTTGAAAATGTTAAAAAAACATTGTTTTACTTCAGAGTTAAAATTATTTCATACTAATGCACAGTGGCAATGATTATTCACACATTTTCTTATTTATACACTGGGGTAATTAGACTAGTTGGAACTCTGTTTTCTTCTGGTTTAAAGTGTTTTGATTTTATTCCTACCATAACAACTTTAGTATTATAATACATACATATTATAAATTATACATGTAGTTATTTTGTCACCTGCTACATTTGTTTCCTTATGAATTAGCACTTACTGGTTACTTTTGAATTATGATTTCTGTCATTTGGGACGCGAGGCCTAGAACACAGTCCCTGTTCAGTGTACATAGCTGCTGTCCAGTGCATTTTTGCAGATGCCAATTCTGATTAGAAGCAGGTCTTACTTGTTTTTTCTTACCTAAAAAGTTGGTTCCTTCATTCTACTTTGGAGTCACTTTATGTTGCTTCAACTTTGTTTAATATCCTACTTTCTATTTTCTGGAGCTTATTTCTCCAAACCCAAGCTTACAGAAAAATGGAAATGGAGATTAACTGGTATTCATCTCTTGATTCCCCAGTTAGAGCTTCCACAGCTCAGGAAAGAGATGAGGTATAAGGACCTTGAGCTTAACTGGAGTAAATGACAAAATGAGAACTGCCCTAAGAAACATTCCATTCAATTTAGCTGTCAGTGTTTTTAGGTATATCTGTAAGTCATTTTTTACCACTTCCAAAGTTGTCCTCAAGTGATTAAAATCAAAATAAAGGAATTGTTGAGTTAGTTATTCGCCTAAGGTTTATTTTGCCTGACAGAATTAGAGAACATAAATAAAAGCCAAAAGGAATTTCAGAACAATTATACAAAGATTTATACAAGTTGAAGGTATGATTTGGTATTAGAGGCTATAGGTTAGAAAGGACAACAGTAGGGCCTTGAGTACAAAAAGAGGGAGAGGTAGGTTGTATTTTCATTGGATGGAACTAGGGAATGAAAAGCAAAGTAGGTAAAAACTGAATATTTAGATCAGATTTAAAACAAAATGTTTGAATTGTTATGTTTTTAGAGACTCAGATAGAGTTAAGGAAGACTCAGGTGCAGAAATGGGATTGAAGAAGGAAACATTTTGAAGGAACGTGAACAAGTAGATTAATCAGTCCAGTAGTGTTAATACACAGATGCAAATGGAAGGAGTAATGATGTATAATAAAGAATTTGACCTTTCCCAAAGCTCTGGTCTCTTCCCTCAGCTTCTGGGAGGTAATCTCTGTCACACCTCATAGAAGTGTCTTTGTTTGGGGCTGAGCCGGTCACAATGGAATTTAGGGTGGGGGCTTCGAATCACCTGGTAAATCAGTCCACCTGGCAGCTAAGATCAACCACCCAGGTAATCAGTCATAACTATGTAATGGAGCCTCAATATAAACGAACACTGAGGCTCAGGCAAACCTAACTAGTTGGCAGTATTGTGGGCATACTGTCACGTGCTGGCACTGGGAGGGTAATGTGTCCTATCTCGGGGAGGGGACACCAGAAGCTATGAATTTGCAAACCTCTGGGACTTTATCCTATGTGTTTCTTCCTACGACTGATTTTAATCCATGTGCTTCCCTTGTAATAAACGACTGTGGTGAGTATAACAATTCTCACTGAGTTCTGTGAATTCTAGCAAATTAATGTAAGGGTGATTTGGGGGCCCCTAACCCACCTCAAACTTACAGTTGGTGTCAGAAATGAGGGTGGTCTTGCACAGAGCTGAAATACCTAGAGCTCGTATTTGTACCTGGGAAAATAATGTATACAGGTGGAGGGTGTAAACTAAAACTCCCAAACTTTATTAAACAGAAATCAATACAAAACAAAGATCTCAGTGCCATAATTATTGAAAGATGTTTTAAAAATGCAGGTGCTGGATTAGGATTGAGAAGGATTAATTAAATGAACATAGAAAACTATATAAAAATCAGGAAGCATTTGCTCATGAGTTAGCAACCAATTATAGTGTTCTTTTGCTCAAACCACTAAAATTTTATTAACGTGACAATAATTTGATTTTGACTGGAGACAAGATACGGTGGTCTTTTCCTCTATATCTTTTTTCTGTGCTTATTAAGAAAATGGAAGCTTTGAGTCTAACTGATTCTGAGCATGGACTTTTGGACCAGGCTGGCTGTTAAGTACTGGCTTCACTACTTACTCACTAGCTGTGTGATTTTAGGCAAGATACTTAGTCTCTCTTCTCGGTTCCCTCATCTGTATAATGTGATAATAATAGTATAATGGTTGATAATAGTATACCTAACTCACAGAATTGTAAAGATTCAATGAGTTAATGTATGTACATTACTTAAAACTATCTTGCACGTGATGCTACGTAACTGAAAAGGTCAGAATTTTCGAACTTTGGCAACAGGTACACTATTCAAAAAAATGGAAATAATTTAAAAAGCAGTGATGTTTATCAAGCCTTAGCATTTTTCAAAGGTTGGTAGGAATGGGCATCCTGTGCAATTATTATTTTAACCAAACTGCCCTTACAGAAAACTAAAAATGATACTCTTGAAAGCTTATAATCTCTACAGCTTTTACTATGAAGAGTTTTCCTTCATAATGTTATATTTTTAAATTTGCCTGGATCTTGACTTTTTCTGTCCTGGTTTATACTGGCCCTGCTTCTTTTGACAACGTGCCAGGATGACTATACAACAGCAAAGAAAGATGGCAGAGGTACCAAGGGCCACAGGAACTAGCCACGTCTTTGAAGTCACAGATGCACCATGCAATGTTGCATCTTCGTTCTCAGATGTCTGGTTCTTGCTGTTGTACCCTTTGGTTCTGTTCAGTAATTGTTTGCTGCCGTTGAGTTGGGATGGAATAGGCATATGAGAAAATTTTGTGTCTATGGGCACAAAGAAAGGAGAAATAGTCTTGTTATCTGGATTGTTGATCAAATCAGTACTAGATAACACCTTATTTACCTTTGTGGTACTGGAATCATTCAGAGAAATAAACCTTGCCCAAGAATCTGTGGTTAATTCCTTGGAATACCTGGTATTGCTTGTGTTTACAACCAAATCCTGATGTGTGGTTGATGATGGAACCTCTACTGATGAAAGCATTTGGTTTATCATGGTCGTTTGTTGTTTATCTAAATTCATAGTTTTTAGATTTCTTAGTCTGTCCCATCTATTAGATGAAGAACGGGTATTTACATATGTGGGAGGTGATTGTCCAAAAACCAGCAAATCTGGATCTATACCTGAAAGATAAATAAGGCATCATTCACTTTATTTTTTATTTAAAAGAGAGGACCATAAAGTACAGTTTGGAGAAGTCTTGGTTTTGCTGCAATGTGTTATTGAATTAAGCTAATTTCAAGTTCTGTCACTGCATACTCCTAAAGGCTTAGAAACATACTGGCCACATTTGAATTTATCTTAACTTTCTAGGACACTCTGTTATGAACAAATTTTGGATACATCATGGAGAATATGTCATGTCTGCCAGGGCTTTGGGGCAACAATAGTGAGTGTTAGTGCCAGAGCTACAGAAACAGTAACCATTTGAAATAAAGTTAAGCAAAATAGGGCCTGAGTAGTGTAACTGTATTCAAAATCATAAGGAAAGCCCTAAATCATTCCTTTCCAGTACCTGAGGGCCCTTATTTCGTCTTCAGTATTTTCTCTCTTCTTGTAAACTAACTCTTTCCCCTCTGACTTCAGACAAGCACAAATATTGCTTTGTCCTTTAGGGGAAGAAAAATCTCTCAGCAGCTTTCCAATGGTCCCTGACACTGTTTCTTCCTCTCTCTTACTCCCTCTTTGTCTCCCTGCCTCTCTGTCCAAACAGTAACATCCATTGCCTTCATTTCCTTTTTGACTTTCTTTTTGGCCTCTGTCATCTTGTTTCCATCCTCACTGTTCTGTCAAAATTATGCTTCTGAGATAATCAGTAGTTTATTTCCTGATCACTTGTATCTCATTGCTTTGGCTTCTCTCTTGTCCTTGATCCTGCTGGCCATATTCTTTTTGAAATTCTCCCATGATTCCTTGGAAGAATTTTCAGACTGCCTGCCTCTCATTTTTTCCTTCTTTTGCTGTTTCTCTTCTTGCTCCTAACTGGTTGTGTGGTTTCCACCATCTTTAGTTCTTGGACTTCTGCTGCGTTTTCTCTTTATCTCACACCCACTCCCTCCTAAGAGATTATTCTCATCAACTGTCACCACTACAATGAAGACAATGAAATTCACATCACCAGTTTTTTCGAATTTCTTGGGCTCTGATCTCATTTCTCCTTTGTTCTACTGGAGGTTCCCACATGGACATCTCATGTCATCACTGAACATTCCCAAAGCCAAAATCATTTTGTCTGCCTCTTTGTCTTATTCAGCAGCATCACCATTCTTCCATCGCCCATGGTGGAATCTGTACTGCCAAGTGATTATGATTCCTCTCTTCCTTTATCCAAAAAGTAAGTGCTACCCAATTCCTTCCCAATATGCTGGGAAGCATCCCTCCTCTTTGTTGCAACTCGCATGACCTTATCCAGATCTAATGCCTCCCTGACTAAATTTTCTAACCTGCATCCTATGTATAATTTTCCTTGATTAAGATAACCAGACACAACCTTTGTTAATTCCTAACTCTACACTCTGTCCAAAGCCCTTTTGTTACCCTACCTTACCCATATTTTCATTTTAGCCCCAAATGTGCCCTTACTCTAAGAAGACCAGTTTTCTTACTTTCCTGTGGTGTGATACAGAACTCCTTATCTTGCCTCTTCCTGAAGCCTCCTCTGGGTTATCTAGCTTGCTTTACTCTCCCCTTCTTTAGAGACTTTGTACTTGAGGCAGTATCACACATTATCGTATTTAATTATATGTTAGACTAATTGTAAGACTTGCCACATCAACTAGATCATAAGGAACTTGAAGGCAGAAATATGCGGCAATCTTCTGCAATGTTGAGCACATCTTGTAGCATTAGGTGTTCAATGAGATCGATAAATTAATCTCTTGTATTTTGATGAAAAAACCTATTCTTTCATGTTTACTAACTTGCACCCCGAGGTTATAAAACATGGGCAAAGGACAATTAAATATGTATTTTCCTAAAGTAAAATATACTTGTTATTTTGGGCCCAATGATATGCTAATGTATATCAGTAAGTGGTGGTACATTTCCCTGACCCTCACACCTGCCTTTGTAGATTCTGTGTACCCAGGGTCAGTGGACCCCAAAACTGCCATTTAGCTTTTTCATTACTTCTTAGTAGTATCCTCAGTAGAAATGCCTACTTTGGTTCTTACTGAGGGCACTTAAGACAAATGAAATATAATGCTTAAGCTCTTATTCAATCACATGTGATTTGTTATCTGCAATAAATTCATTGCTGAACTTATCTCTGGTGAACATGTCATACTAAAGGGAATTCCCTTTTAGTTTTCTGCCCTAGACGCTCAAAATTTTTCTGCCCTGGATGCCCAGACAGAGTAAATTGGAAACTAATGATTTGGATTCATACATGGCTACTGTCAGCCAGCTTCTAGGTTATATGCCTTTATTAGAATATTACCAATATTCTTCAAAATAAAAACAAAATACATAAATCATTACCGTCTGTTATGTTGTATAAAATGGCACTGGTTCCAGGCTCTAATATGCAGCTTTCCAGTGTTGGGCAGTGAATGTGGAGGCAGTTAACATTGTCATGAATTGGATCATGGTAGAAGACAGCCAAGTTACAGGCAACTGAAAGGGAAATGGGCAAAGTCCATCTGCAGGCAGTCCTGATACCTGCCAGTTTGATGAGCTCTGATAACATATTTCTTTCAAGAACACTGGATTAACAGTACATTACAGGGCTGTGGTCAGACCCTTTATAGACCATTATGAACTATAGTAACTTTCCTTTTAAAAGAAAATACCCACTGATTTCCTCTAAGTAATCTTTCATACATTCCAGTCCACATGGGATTACTTAGAATCCTTTCCCATTCCCAGTATTTCATGTGCATGAAAAATTCAATCGACTACAGAAATCTCTAGGGATTTATACATATATATCAGATTTCTAGGTGCAATGCCCTCTCAGAATGCTAAGGTACTGGAATTCACCAGAGAAAGACAAAGGAAAATAAAGAGACAAATACTATAACAAAAGAGAGAGTAATAAGGGCAAAAAAAGTAATGACTGCATTTCTGGGAGAGGCCAGATGGTGAAAAGGCAGCAGGCCTTGACCGTGGCTGACTGCAGGTGTGCACTGGCCCCATGTTGCAAAAACACATCCAATGAAAAGCCTAGTCAACTGCCATTCACAGAGGAAAGCAGTAGATGGACAAGAATGTTAGCACCTGGAATTCTGGTGGGTAAGGATACATCACTTGCTAATGCGGTACCCCATTTCTAAGTAAGTTTCCTCCTTAAAGCATATCATGTTATCACTGGGAAAACTTGTCGGATTTGTTGACTGCCAGTCTTCAGTCTACCCTCCCTAACGTGCAACACATATTTTCCTTCTGCTGTAGTGGAGTAGGAACCAAGTGATGGGAAATATTTATTGGCCAAAAGGCATCAATTTCTTTAATAAAATAAAATTACAGAGTTATTACATCTGATCACCAGACCTCAGAGTATGCCTAAAGCTGCTGTGTAATTGCTGTTGGCAGAACGTGTACTGCTTCTGTGTAAAGTTAACTGTAGAGAGTTAGTTGCCCCTCCCCCATTATTTCTGCACCCTTCATTTTTCCAGTAGGAGAAAGAATAGGACAAAAGTCAATAATACATTGCTAATATGTTATAGATTACATATACATTCCCCAAGGACTGTGCTATAAATTTTAAGAGAAATGAATAAAAAATATTCAAATTTAGATATTAAATTTCTGCTAAGAAAGTTGGTTCTGTAGGAAACAATTTTTAAAGGTGTCTTACATTCTTCCTTGTGTACATTTCAGAGTCCCAGTTTTGAGCAGATTAACTATTGCAGGATTGTGGTCTTTTTAAGTTCTGGTTTCCAGCTAGAAATTGAGATGTGTGTTTATGCCCTTTCTTCTGGAGAAAGAGTCACAACTTGAAAGCTACAGAGTCTCAAAAATCATCTAACTCTACTGGATGTTTATATTATCTTGAAAACGCAGAGGCCACACAGCTTCCTTGTAAATCGATGCCATGAGAAAATGCTGAAAAGGTACAGCTTCTTCCCTATTCCCCCTCAGTGAAGGTTTCCAGGAATTAGAAGCATCTCTATGGTGAAAATCTCGATTGGCCTCCTTTTCAAAAAGATTTCCCCTTAATAAATTAATTGTTCTCTTCTGTACCTGATTAACTTTTGAGGGCTTAGGGCTTAGCTTATGACAGCTTTTCACACTACGGTCTTTTGTAGTCAGTTTAGACTCTCCAAGTAACTCCAATTTCCATCTGGAAATCTTACATGCATAATTGGATAGGAGGCACTGGCAATTAACAAGTCAGAATCAAATCACAGAAAAAAGTATGGAACACCAAGAAAATTATTTTAAAGTCATGCGTTGCTTTCCTTGTTTCTTTCCAAGTAGCTTTAAAACCTTGAGAAAATGAAACCTTGAGAAAATGAAAAATAAGTCTTTAGACAATTGTAACTTGAAATTCTGTAACATTTCCCTAAGTACGGGCTTTGGTCCTATTATGTGGATGACATTAAACCCTGATTCTGGATTACAGACAAAAAAAATTGTTAGAATATTTTGAAAATTACTCTTTTCTTTTTGTTATTGGACATATATCTTCCTATTTCTTTCAAAATATGAATCACAATCTAAATCCTGTTCAATACATTTCGCATTTGGTCAACACAACTAAGCATGTTGCAAAAATTTGAAATGACACCGATATCATCAAATAACTTTAAAAAGAAAATTATCATAAAGATTTTAAAAATAAAATATGTTCTATTTTGGGCTATAAGAATGTTGTTAAGTGAACACTTAAGGAAATATTTTCATTTAAAACTTTGGTGAAGAAAAGAGGAATCTCTGTTACCTGTAGTTTCTACAGCGTTCTGGATCATTACTAGATTTGTAAGTCCAGCCTACACTGTCCCAGACTATAGTCAGTCTCAATGTCTCTTCCTCTCTCTCTGTCATGTCAGGACATCTTACTTAGTCTTTTTCAACTGTTCACTGGACCCTCTGCCTAGGATTCCTTCCTTAGGTCTTCATTTTGGAAGTTTCCTCTCACTTTTGCTCAGGCATATCATTAATACTTACCATCCTTCCTAAGACAGCAGCTCCTACTGCATTTCTGGCCAGTGCTTTCAGAATAATACCTCAAGAACTGAGCTCCCATCTTCTGAGACTCCTCCAGGTCAATGAGAAGACCCGGGAAGCGACGAATCCAGCAGTCTCTATAAAAAATGGTGGGCGAGCAGAGAGAGTCTGAGGTCCACCCCATACTTAGGAACAAAATCACATCTGCTGCCACCACTGCCACATGCATTTCCCTGGTAAGAAGACTCGGCAAAAAGTCTGATATCCAGATAGAAGCTGGAGCTGAACATCAGGGTTTAGGACACTTTCTGCAACTTCGGGGCTGTTGCTAAGGGAGAGCTTCCTTGGGACTCTTGAGGGGGCGGGGGAAGGGGGAAGGTCACCATCTAGAAAAATGAGGCTGATTTTTGACTGCTTATTGATTTTTCTTTTGTTTCATCCCTGTTGAGCCCCAGGTGAACACTTCTGAACACTTTCCAGGCCATTTCAATACTCTGTCCCTTAGCCTCTTGAAGACGTAGATTCTCTCCTCTGCTTTTCTTCTTTCTCTGAAAGTGAATAGTCACAAACACCTTTTACTAAGTAAATATAAAGACAAGTGCAAATCCTAGCCAAGAGTCTTTTTGAGGAAAACAATAGTTTAGTCACTTGACGTCAGGTAAGGGAAGGATCCATTTCACCAGAAACAAGACATCGTTCTGTCAGGGCGCTTCTGTATGGTTGGTAAGGAACTTGTGACTACAGATTTGTTTTCAATTATCTTTCCTTTTTCTTGACTTTAAGTTCTAGTATTCAGGTTCACTAGAAAACCAGTTTGTGCACTGGTTTAAAATTTTTGCTTTTACTAAAAATAAAAGATCTTGAAAGTCGATGAAAACTAAAACAAGTAAAAATAAAAATTTTTAATTTTGCTATGATTTTGAAAATGTCGAATATGGATTGTGATCACTTCTCATGGTCAGGCATTTTTTGCCAAGGGCAGCCACAAGTTTTCTGAGAAGACTAAAGATTCAGTAAAAATAACAGCCTCGTAATTTAGATGGAATACAATACTCATTAAGGTATATATTGTTTAATCAAGAATGAAAAGTGTAAGTCACAGTGAAAATTGTAAAGAAGTTCAAATTGGGGGTTGTCTAATCTGTTTTCTGACGTTCGTGTTTGGAAGTTATAAAGGAGCCTTCCTTAGGAAGCACATATGTAAAGCCATACTATCTCTGATGGAAGCAGGAGTTCCTGAGAAATGTGCATTAGGAAAATAGTGAAATAGTTTTAAATTTCTAAATATTAATAAAATTACCTCAATTGCAATACCAAAACATTTGAAAAGATAGTAAAAGCAGTGAAAATGGCCTTTTACGTTAAGACTGCATGTTTTATATCCTATGATATCCAAGATGCAAATTAGTTAAAAACATAAAATTGTTGCTATTTTTAAAGCAAATAGAACATTTATAGTTCAGATTTTTTCCCATTTTTAAAAAATTGTTGCTTTTCTGTATCTATTTTTATACAAAGCATTAGTAATCAGCTTTGGGCATAACATACAGTACTTTTTTTTTAAAGAAACTTTCTATCCTGTGATCTGTGTATCTTTGATACGTTTTGCACAATAAGTCATTCAAACTTGACACAAAAATTAACATTCTTTGAACTTTCATCTTTCTCCCTGTTTCCTAACAGCCTAATTATCATATATCTTTTGATTTTTTTAGAAACATACTATTAATAATTGATAATAAAGAGGAAAATATTCAAAAGGCTGAATAACGTTAAAAACAAAACAGTTCACTTTCTTCATAGCAAAAATTATATCACGAATTAACTCCTAACCTTGCATAAGCCACATAAAATATACTGAAAGTGATAAATATTTTATTCTAATGAACTCATAGAAAGCAAGTTTCAGTTGCTTACCTCCAAACAATCTGACTGATCTGTTCTGTGAGGAGAAAGAAGTTTCCTAATGGCAAAGTAAGGGACAGGTGAACAAAAAATTACTCCGTTTTTCTATGAGATTCCATAGCTATTTTAATTAGTTCATGCCCTGGGGACGAAAACCGGAAAGTCTACTTTCTAACCTTTTAACCTCCACATCTTTCAGTCACATTAAATGTAGTTTCTTTTGTGTGATATATAATTCCTTGATGTTCTCATGTTCCCTGAAGGGATAATGGACAATCCACAATTGTTTAATTCTTTCACTATCAAATGATGTTCAAGTGAAGATCAAAGTTGCATTTTAAAGAATCTACAAACTCTGATGTGAAAGCATGCTTTAAAATTTTAAAAACGAGGTTTTTGGTGATTGTTTAAACAGTGAGTCTGGAAATGAGTAACTTCTTGAAGCCAAGTAGTTTGAAAAGGAGAGATAGAAACTGGACTGCAGAGACGGGGAGGAATATACAACAAGCTGAGCTATGTGGCCCAAAAGCATCTAGTGTCAAAATTTGTCCGCATGAGATGAAATTGCAGAAACCAGTAAGCAACTACAACTCAGAAGAAAACATTGCTAAATAGCTTTTGTACAAATCTTCTCAAATACCCAGAATCATTGCATTATTGTAATACAGTGATATATTGTACTTATTTCCAATTGGGCACTCTTGAGAGGGGTTTGAAAATTAGATTTCTACCCTAAAAACTAATCTTTCCCAAGAGCCTGATTCAGTAGCTATGGTTTGGGAAGCAGAATTCTTATTTTTATAAGTGTCCCAGGTAATTTCCTGAAAAGTTTGGAAAACACTGATATAAGTGACAAATAAATGGAAGTTTTGCCCACATGAAGATATTTAACCTGAATTAAACAGAGCCACTTTAAGAACTGTGCTACTTTTAACTCATTTAAATTGCCCTATACGCTCTAATGAAAAAGAAATGGGTTTTGCTTGTAAAACTCCAAAAAGTTATGTTAGGAATATTGGAGGGACTAAAAAAATAAAGTTAATTTTTAAGGGGACATGAATAGCGTAGGTTGACTAAATTCAAAAGACATTTGAAAAATAGTCAGTATTTCATCCTTAAAGTTGCTAATTGTATTATTTATTTAACATTTTCATTTCATCAGCTGATAAAATTGATGGAAATTGTTTTAAAGAAATGGGGCCTGACATTAACTATGTCATTAATTTTCTTAAAATATTTCACTTTTATTAAATTGATATGCATTCATTTAAAAAATCCAAATCATATTAAAAGGTACAAAAAGTAAAAACTATTCAAGCTCTTACAATTTTAATATTGTAAGGTGTAACATGTAAACATCCTTCTAGACATCTCTAAAAAACATACATTCATAGATTTACATAAATGAATCCATACTGTTTCAGAACCTGTTTCTTAAAAATCCAGTATAAAATTATATTTTTCGGTGTCTCTAAAGAAAGTTGTCTCTAGATCAAAAGTTCTAAGAGCTCTATCATGTTTTATTCTACATATGCACCAAAATTTACTCTGCACCTCAGTTTCCTCAGCTGTAAAATAGTGTAAATAGTATCGTAGTCCATATAAAGCACTTACAACGGTGTCTAGTATATAATGAACATTCAGTAAATGTTAGCTACTATTACTATTATACATTGTTTTCCAATTTTTAATTATTAGAAGCAGCATTGTGATAAACATCTTGTACTTAGCTTTTTTTTTCCATTCTAGGTCAAAAGGTATATATTCCATAAATTCTTAAAGAATAGCCTAACTCTGTGTTTGACCATTACTGGAGTCTTCTGTAAAACTGATTGTGATGTAAAGTGTCTAAGGCAAATCATAATTACCACCAAGGCCAGTCTTTGTTATTCAATGATCAGTCAATAACAGATCTATAAAATTATGCCTCCAGTTATATGTAAGCAATATTTTTGTGAAGCTTGGAAATGGCATTTTAGATCTTTTATAAATAAAGTTTACATTGCTCTGACTTCACATTTCTAGCTTAACAGAAAACTTACTGTGTGTTACTAAACTGATTTGATCTTTTAAGATGCTTCCAATTTTAAATGACATTATCCTGTTAGGGACAAATAGCTTACCGGATCAGTGCCCAGCATTGTCAAACTCACACCCTAAATTCCTTGTCCAAGTTGATCTTGCTCTGATATTACTATGTGAGAATTGCCTTTCTAATGCACATCCTTCTTTGAGTGTGAGTTTTTTGATCTGGTTTTAAAAGGAAGAAAATACCAGTCTGAGGCATATCTATGACAGTTGGAAAACAAAAGCATCCATTGGCGAAAGATTCTAAAGGGATGGAGGAGAGACTAAGAGCCTGTTCTTCTTGGCTGACTCACTGAATCTGGCATTGTGGCTGATGGAGGCACAAATAAATCCCAGGTCCAAGTCTTTCTGATACAGGGGGCACCTCCCAGCACAAGTTCCCCAGCTAAATGCCTAATACTGGACATGGCAATTTACCTTCCCAAAGAGGTTGCTAAATTCATGGTCACTCACCCCCAAAGAAAATGTCTCAACTGCAGTCTCATTGAGAAGTGTGAGAGATCCGTGTGAGAATGGAGTTTTATCAGTAATGATTTAAAGGCCAGGTGAAACAAGGTGAAAAGCTACAAGCTTTTCAGTCTAACAGAAAGAGGCAAGTCATAGATCCATTTCTGTTTCCTTCACTTTTCTCAGGGAGGCCAGAATCTACTAGAATTCTATATCTTTAAAATTTTAGTTCCTTATTCATGGTGTATTATAAAGAAATTAATGGATGACATTACCTCACTGCGAAGCAGCTAAATTACACAGAAAGAAGCACAAATGTAACTGAACAATGTATTGAAAGGATTTCTTGTTTTACAGATATGACTTTCTTCTCTGGTTTTTAACCCTTCCTCCTTTGTAACATAACATGTTAATCAGCATCACAGGAGGTATCTTCTGTTTGAAATAGGGTAAATGTGCTTATGAAGAAATTATTATTTAACAACTTGTCATTCAAGAAGAAAGCTGAAGCTTGTAATAAGAAAAAGTCCAATCATATACTCTCTCCAAGTTGAGAATTATTATAGTTGGTTCTCAAATCTTGATCTGGCAAAGTTTTCAAGGGGTTTTTTGTAAGATAAGAGTGAACACACCCTCTGCTCCCTCCCAATCCTATCACTCCTTCTTCTTAGAGGAACCTAACAATACCCACCTCCGCAGGATTAATTCATATCTTGTGAGCAATACAAAGTCCTTCGTATTATTTGGGGCGAGCTTTCTATTTGCAGTGTTTGGTGAAGGAAGATGGAGCAGAAGTGATTCTTAAGTCCTCAGACTGTGGGGGCAGGGGTAGGGGAAGGAAAGGTAAGAGGGTGGCAACAAAAGCCACCACTGCAGGCAAATATGAGCAAAACTGGTCCGACCTTCTGCCCACAGCTAACATTCTGTAATGGCTAGCCCCACCGAAATGAAGTAGGGAAAGAAATGACGTTCCCATAAGTTAGAAAACACTTTAAAAGAAGGCACGTGTTCTAACTTCATTTAGTTGAGTTTTACTTCTTTCTTTTAATAGCTTAAGAGGATAACGGGCCCAGCCGCAAATACAAGCAAGCTCCTCTGCTTCCCAAACCTTTTCATCGGGTGCACCCATGCACTGAGCCCTGCAGAACCTGCTGCCATCTGGCTGGACTTTTTTTTTTTCCCCCTGCAAGATGGCTCCTACCTACACAATGACCATTCCTAAGACTCAGCTCTAGGTGCCACCTATATGTCCAGAGTCGGCCGGTGACCCCCAGAACCCTGGGACATCAAACAGGACTGTTGGCCAGATGGGCGATACAAGATGTGATGCCCCTTTGACTCCCTGGAACCCAGACTTTCTTCATCTTTTATCTCCCACGCTCGTTTCTATTGCCTTTTTCCTTCCCCTCTTGTAAAAGAGCGTGGAAGAAAAAGCAGACTGGCTTCCTCTGGCCTCCTGTCCCGCGCGAGTCTCGCTGCAGAACCCGGCAGGCTGCAGAGTCGCTCCGCCCGGCGTGTGGGGGAGGCTGCGGGGCCGCGCCTTCCCGCCTCCCGCCTTCCCGCCTCCCGCCGCCCGCCGCCGGGGCCGCGGAGGCCCGCAGCCTCCCAGCCCTCCCCGAAAGCCGGATCCAGTCGGCAGGTCTGACGGGCGGCAGGGGTCCTGCGGGCGGAAGTGCGACGTGCGGCGTGGGAGGAGGCTGCAGGCTGCAGGCTGGGGGCTGGGATCCCCTCCCGGCTGCGCGGCTCGCGACGAGCCGGCCCTTTTCGGGAGCTGAGCAGGATCAGAAGCGCAGGGCCGCCGCGCTGGGGGAGCAAGGCCGAGCCGCCGCGCCTGGGGCCCGGAGGAGGGGTTGCCCCGGGGGCCGCCGCCGCGACCCAGACAGGCCGGGCGAGCGCGGGAGGCAGCGGGCGGCCCTTCGCCGGCCTCCTCCTGCCCGCGCCGGCCGCCGACGCGCCGCACCCGGACCCCGGCGAGCGCGTGCGCTGGGAGGCGAGCGCGCAGAGCTGGCGGGCACCCCCGCAGCCCCCGGGCCCCCAGCCATGTCGGCGGAGGAGATGGTGCAGATCCGCCTGGAGGACCGCTGCTACCCGGTGAGCAAGAGGAAGCTCATCGAGCAGAGCGACTACTTCCGCGCCCTCTACCGCTCCGGCATGCGCGAGGCCCTGAGCCAGGAGGCCGGCGGCCCCGAAGTGCAGCAGCTGCGCGGCCTCAGCGCCCCGGGCCTGCGCCTGGTGCTCGACTTCATCAATGCCGGCGGGGCCCGCGAAGGCTGGCTCCTGGGCCCGCGCGGAGAGAAAGGCGGGGGAGCGGCGGAGGAGGAGGAGATGGACGAGGTGAGCCTGCTGTCCGAGCTGGTGGAAGCGGCCTCCTTCCTGCAGGTCACGTCCCTGCTGCAGTTGCTGCTGTCCCAGGTGCGGCTCACTAACTGCCTGGAGCTGTACCGCCTGGCGCAGGTGTATGGGCTGCCCGACCTGCAGGAGGCCTGCCTGCGCTTCATGGTCGTCCACTTCCATGAGGTGCTGTGCAAGCCCCAGTTCCACCTTCTGGGGTCTCCTGCTCAAGCTCCAGGGGATGTCACCCTGAAGCAGAGGCTGAGAGAGGCTCGGATGACTGGGACTCCTGTCCTGGTGGCCCTGGGGGATTTCTTGGGGGGACCCTTGGCCCCTCACCCCTACCAGGGGGAGCCCCCGTCCATGCTCAGGTATGAGGAGATGACTGAACGTTGGTTCCCACTGGCAAACAATCTTCCTCCCGACCTGGTCAATGTCAGAGGTTACGGGTCTGCCATCCTGGACAACTACCTCTTCATAGTGGGCGGGTACAGGATCACTAGCCAGGAGATCTCCGCTGCGCATTCCTACAATCCCAGCACCAACGAGTGGCTCCAGGTGGCCTCCATGAACCAGAAGAGGTAAGCACCTAGCAGAGCGCTGCTTCTTTGTCATTCATTCATTCATTCACTCGTTCATTAATTCATTCCCCCGATGTTTACGGAGCAGTCACAGGAGGTTGTACTGAGGTGGGAATGACATCTCCAGGAGTATTGCTGGCCTTGACTCTGGCAAAGTTCCCAGTGAACTCAGAACTTTCGAGGAAGACGAGACCCCGGTGAGGTCAACTAGCTGAGTAGTTTCCTTGCAGGTATTGTGTCTTTAGGCAACCTGCTTTCTTTGCCTCTAAACATGTTGTGGTTTCCTAGAGAGA
This sequence comes from Pteropus medius, assembly GCF_902729225.1. NCBI lineage: Eukaryota > Metazoa > Chordata > Mammalia > Chiroptera > Pteropodidae > Pteropus > Pteropus medius. The sequence continues at coordinate 12,466,290 of NW_024349519.1, read as the reverse complement.
TACTTAAAAAGAAAACTGCCATTAATTTTGCTTTTATTTTTACCATTTTTATTTTCTAGGATCTGATAATGACACACTGGACGGAGTAACCTGTAACACTAACTTTGGGGGATTTTTTGTTGTTGTTGTTAATGACTTTGAAGCCTTCCACACTTGGGCGCCAATCTATGGCCAGGAGATAATCAATAGAAGTGTATTAATATTAGCTATACATTAGTAGGATTGCCTTTCTTATTTTTTTTTGCATCTCACTTCCTCCCTAGGCCGTCATCGTTATTGACCCACAGCTTGAGCCTGGAAGTGGTCACCTACACTATTAGAATATTTCCACCCACCCCAGCCTTCTTTTCCATCTTGCAAATTCCTCTCAACATGAACGTGGGTGACTTCAAGAAAGGAAGAGAAAGGGGGGTGATTAGAGGAGTAGATAAAGGAGTTGGAGAAAGAATAGGAAAACAGAGCAAAGAGCAGACACAGGAAGAAGTGGTAGGAAGTAAAGATGGTAGGGCCCGGGATGGCCCAGAGCCATTTAGAAGTGGGAAGAAGAATCAATGTAACCCAATAAAGGACAAGAAATACCCTTTCTTTTGGTCCACCTATATCCATCTCCAGTCCCACCATACTTCCTGTCCTGAAGTGTAGAACAGGGAGTTGAGGGACTCACTTCCTGTTAAAGAAATTCTTAACAGGAATGGGGAGGCTGTTACACATATTTACTTGGCTTGAGGATCCATCCCAGGTCAGTGGGAAATACTGGCTTTATTTCTCTTATAATATAAAATTCATTTTGGAAAGCCTGCTTTTTTTATGATGATTAAAAATAATACATAATTATTCTAGAAACCTGGAAAAATGGAAGAGAATAAAGAAGCAGAAAGATTATCACTTCTACTCCCTCCTTCTAGAGGCAGTAACCATGTACAGGTTGGCATATTTTCTTCCAGCCTCTTTTTAGTGTGTTGTTTACACTTTTGAGATGATACCATGTTAAAATTTCATATTAGAAGTGTTCTTTTCAAACTGAAGCGACTCAGGAACATTCAGTGGTTATGAGTTGTGCTCAGATTAGGAGTGGAAGGCCCAGCAAGTTGAAAGTCACTTCTACCCATGTGTCTCCAGCTGTATCAGATGGTGCTCAACATGCCACCCCTAGCTCCACAACTCAAACACAATGCCTTATAAATTCTTCACAAATTTTTGGTAGTCTTTTTTTTCCCCTAGGAATACTCTTTCTGTCTTCTTCGAAAAAAAAAAGATATTCAGGAATACCTAATTAGATGAATACAGGAATGCATAATTAGATGCAATGCAAATTATATGAAAAACTATAGAGTAAAAAATATGTCTGTAGACATAAGTACATATATTTATAAACTATAAATGTATAGTCATATAAATGTAAGTATGTTGATAGTGTTTAACAGGGAAAAATGTATGAATGCATGTATATGTGGGGGTGCGTATGCAACTTACATGTATTTTTACTCAGATTTAATAGGTTATGTTGATTATTATGGAACTCAATGTTTCTACTTAACAGTATACTGCATCTGAAAGTTTTTTCTGTATCAACAAATATAAATTCACTTCATTCTTGTTAATGGCTTTGTAATAGTTCATTCAGGCCATGGCTATACCATAATGTAATTAGTCCTTCCCTTATTCATGAGCATTTCGATTGCTTCCATTTGCCGTTTTAAACACTGCTATATTGAACATCTTGGTATGTTTGCATATCTTACTAGGCATATTAGAGTTAGTTCTATATGGCAAATTCCTGGAATACCTGGATAAGTGGGGCAAAGTGTCTGTGCATTTAAAATTTTGGTAGCTCCTGCCAAATTGCCCATCTACAAATTGTTCTAATTTTGTCTCCTATCAACAGTGTTTGAACCTGCCAGTTCCATATACTCTTGCCAAGACAAGATTTTATCATTTATATTTACCAGTCCAAGGGGCGAAAACAGCGATGTGAATGTTTCTGATTGAGAGATTGTTCTTTTTGTATGATTATTAGCCCTTTGTATACTTTTGTAAGTGGCCTTTGCTAATTTTTAAAAAAATGGCTTATCTTTTTCATATTTATTTTGGAAGTTGTATGTACGTAGATATTAATGTCTCTTAGGTAATGTTGCACATGTTTTTCTTTGCCTTTATTTTATCGTAAAGTTCAAAAACGAAATGCCTGAAGTGTTTGGGCCAGTAAAATCAATGAGTGGAGGGTGGGAGTTAGGATGGACCAGAGAGCTACCAACCTACTTCTCAGCTACAGCTGGTTATTGCCAAGCGGAAGTGAGGAAAGGTGTTGCCAGACATCCAGATATCCTGATTTTTAAATTTTTACTCCATTTAAAAAATAAGCAAATCAACAACAACAAAAACCTTGTAGACCCAACAAAGGCAGGCTAGCCCTGGCCTTGTGAGCCTCCAGTTTTGGACTTCAAATTTATGGTGTGTGCTTATATGAAGAAATGTAAAATTATTTTGTAGTCAGACTTGTCATGTATATCTTATGACCTTTCTTCCTTGCCTAGAAAAGGATTCTACAAACTAAGAATATATAAGTACTTACCTATCTCATCTATTTTATAGTTTTGTCTTTTTGCATTTAAATCTGAATCTCTTTGGGATTTATTTTTATATAAGGTATAATATAAGGTTATAACATGTTTTCTAAATGTCCCAGTAACCTCAGTCCTTCTCCCTGTGATTTGCAAAACCTAGTTATCATATGTTAATTTTCCTGTTTTCAAATTGGCAGATTGGCCATTCCCATATCAGTAATACATTTTAAAATTACTATACCTTGGTAATCTATTTTATTTATTGTCTGGTAGAACAGAGACCCTTTGTTATTTTGTTTTAATTCTCATGCCTATTTTTTTTGCACATCTTTTCCAGGTAAACTTTAAAATCAGCTTGTCAAGCCCCATTGGAATTTTGATTGGGATTACATAGTATTGATAGATTAATTTGGAGGAGGATTTACAGTTTTATGATATTTTACAGGTAGAAAAATGGTTTGTTTTTCTAGGTATTTATTTAGGTCTTTTGGTCCTTCAGGAAAAGTTTCTTTTATTACCCTCGTAGAGTCTGTATATTTTTTGTTAGGATTAGTCTTAAATATTTTCTCTATTTTTTTCCTGCACAGTTACTTTTTCCATTCTATTTTCTAATTGATTATGGATGCCATATTGGGGTTTGTACCCTTCTTTATCTGTCTCATGCTTTAATTCAGATCTGACATAATCTCAACTAGGAGGCCCTTCCTGAACCTCAGTTGTGCTAAATGTTCAAACTCTGCTCCTCTAGCATGCTTCACCCCCTTGAATTGAGATTTTTTATGTTTGTCTCTCTTCCTCCCAGTCAGTCAGGCCCAATTACTTATTCAACGCTTATATTTTCCTACTGCTAAGATGGGGTCCAAAAACAATAGATACTTGAAATGCATGGTTTGTTGAATTGTGGCATATATTTTTATATTATTGTACTAAAAGTCAGTGTATAATTTTATATTCTTTTAAAATGTAACAGTGCACATTTTAATCTTATAAGTCATTATAGTTATATAGAACAGCTGAAAAATAATAGATAACATTTAATTGAACATTATTCTGTTCTCATTATTGTTCCTGCTACTCTGCATGTTTTACCTCACGTATTCTTTGCAAGGATGTACTAGGCAGGTTCCTGTTTTCCAGAGGCAGAAGCTGAGGCACAGAAAGTTAAGTAGATTGCTCAAGGTGTGTAATCAGTAGCATAACCAAAATGTAAATGTTCATTAACTAGGTATAGATTATTTACAAGTTTTGGCTTGTAGACTGGCAGGGACCATCTTCATGTAGATTTAATTTTTTTCCTTTTAAAAATTATTTTCTTCCACAAAATGGAGCACAGATATTTCGTGGTACTGTGCTGTTTCTCAAAAATTGTCATGTGTGCCTCAGATGCACTACAGCCTTTGTGTCCAGCATTTTTGTAGTCACCATTGGATAAAAAACAAAGATGACATGGTTCCTGCCTGCAAGGAGTTTATGATTGAATTTCATGATGGGACAAGTTAAAATGAAACACACAAAGGGGATTTTCCTGGGTAATGCATCCAACACAGGTCCTAGAAACACTGGAGGAAACTTAGAACCCAGAGTGGAAAATGGCCGGTTTTACAAAGCATTTCACATCCACCTTGATTTACTGCCTTGGGGACATATCTGTACTGGTTTATTTTGACAAAGGTGTCAAATGCAGAGCAGCCTGCTTTCCCCAGGCACTGAACAGTGCAGTGATCCCAGAATCTTAAATAGCAAGAGATAGGCAAGAACCTAGGATTGGGAGATTTTATAAAGCCCTTTACACCCTGGAGAACGTGGTGCTATGTGACCAGCAGTAGCTAAGAAATGTTTAGTGCTATGCCCACATCCTTGAAAATGGCAATATGGATACAAATCACTCTTTGAGAAGATGCTTTAAAGTCCAGGTGTGCAACATTCTCATGAACACGGATTTGCTCTCAGGAGTTGTCTGGACAACACTTCACGTGTAAAAGGTTGGGTGCCCACAAAACTTCCTGCTTTCCCTCCTCACTTTAATCAGTGGTAACTTGCGGAAAGTGGCCACTGTGGCTGCAGTCAGTTCCTTAATTTCTCTTTCTGAAGTTGTCTCTAGTCCCTTCCATTCCCTGCACTTTTGCTCTGAAATAGGAGTTGGGGTGTGTATTCCTGATCTGTGTGTGAATACAGCAAAGCTAGGGGAGAGACTGAACAGTTCCTGGCATTAGAGTTGTCACACTGAGCTGTCCTCTGTCCTCTGAGCCAAAGTTTAGTATTTTAGAGCATTTTTAGAGGAGTGCAGCCATCCAGAGATTTTGTACTCTATGGTTATGTTGCAGTGGAGCCTGAGAATAGTGTGAAGGAAAAAACTCATGTCTTTTCATCCCCATTCCCCAATTTTGGCAAAGAGTTTAAATTGTTTTGTGCCTGGAGTTTCTCAGAGATGGTAGTAGGTAGAAACTGTGACTACTGTTTCCTGTCATTTCTTCTCTCCCCTTCCTGTTCCCTAGGGGAGGCGAATGCATTGGGAAGTGGCAGAAAGTAGTCAGAAGAGGGGGGAAAGAGGAGATAGAAAGACCTGGATGGTCCACAGACTGTACAGTCTTCTGAGTGGCTGAGAAAGGACTTGAGAAAGGATCTTGCAGTTTCGCTCTTGATTTTCACTGTAATGGTAACAAACTTGTATTCAGCAAGTTATAACAACGGTTGACATTTCTTGAACTCTTACTCTGGGCAGCCTATTGTGGTCTCTACTTTAGTTATCACTTCCTATTTCATGCTAATGGCATCTCCGAGAGTTGGGTATTATTACTGGTCCCATTTCCCCAATGGGAATCTGAGACTCAACAAGTTTAATTAACTTGCACATAGTCACAGGGCCAGTACTCTAAGCCACTCAGACATCTGTGCCATCCTGCCTCCCTACAGTTATATACAGTTGTTGTTAAGCATTGATATCTGTGTACTGGTGTTTATCATGTTTCATGTTATTTAGCTTTTAAGGATATAAAGAGCTTTTTATTTCTTCTAAGTGAAGTAGAAATTAAATCGTCTAATTTTTCTCACTTTCATTTCTATTTACTGTGTCAAGTATGTAGCTACGACAGACTATTTGCTTTAAATTTTTTTTTTTTTTTTTTTTTTTTGCCTCCTGAATGTATTATGTCAGGGATCAACATTAAGAAAACACTGCAGAGATGATAATTTTTAAAGTAATCGATAGCTTGGATTCATAACTTTACCATTCAGGCAATGAAGAGTGGAAGAATTATTTTCAGAAAGTTGGAAGTGAGGCTCTAAATGGCAAGAATTTATGGATAAGAGAGCACTTTGTACAGAATCCCAGCACGCATTATGGCCTGTAACTGTTGCAGTTGACAAATGAGAAACTGACCTTCCTAAAGTAAAGAAACTTAGGCTTATGGCAGGCAGGAAAGCATTCCCTCTAGTGACTTGTTTCTGCACGTGTTACCCTTTTCGGCTCTTACTATGTGTGACATGGTGCTCTTCTTATCCCCACTTCACAGCTGGGGAAACTGAGGCTCAAATAAATTGAGATGCAGTGACTTGTTCAAGGTCACACAGCTGTTACATAGTGGAGCTGAGATTTCCCTGTACAAGCCTGGGCTCATAGCCCTTAGCATTGTGCTTCTGCATTATGTGGTCTGTTTTGGGGTGGCAATTTCATCTTAAAATAAATTCAGTGTTGAAAATGTTTCCCTTCTCTTCAAGTGAATTCGAGCATGTTGGGGTCTGGAGAGATGGAATTTGCTTTTAACTGCCTATTCATTCAGCCTCAAAAAGAAGCCCCTTCCATGTTTGCTTAGGACAAATGATTATGCTGGATGAATACTAAAAACTGTTTTGATCTGACAAAATTTACTATCTGTGTATCTATGGGGAGCAAAAACGAATTGCGGGCTAGTAAAATTTAGTGCTTATTTACAAGCTTTATTTCCTTTGGGTCCTCAAATTTGCACAAATAGAGAGGGCATCATGGTCAGATTTTAAGGACCATTGGCAGTAAGGTAAGCAACACAAACCAGGGACCCCCCAGTAACTGCCACCCCTGCGAGGTCTGTTGGCATGAAAAATTGAATGGCTGGCTGGGTTTAATGGACAGTATGGGGTTCTCGATGAAGAGTATTCACTCTCTGATTTGAAAAACAAATCTAAACTAAAGCACATTGAAATATAAACATTACAGGCACCTTAAAAAGTCTTAATTTTTTAGTAGGTGGCTATCACTCACATACATTCTATATCATGATGCATCAGTGTAAATTAAACACCTGTTAGGAGATCAGGCCTGGACTACTGGTTCATTGCTGCTTCTTAGACTACCCTCTTATATACCTTTGTTCATCTGCAGCCTCTATCCTCATTGTTTTTTCTTAGGATACTGTTACTTTGGGAGAAATCATTGTGTTAGTGGTTAGATGTGGCTTCCAAATTTATCTGGTCCACCTTCTTTATTTTAAATATTAGAAAACAGAGAAATTGTAATGCTAGTGTCTTACCTCTGTGTACTACTTTCTGATAAACCATCAGCTCCAATTATCTGGATCCCCATGCTAGAGATGAGGAAATGAAGTGGTTGGGCCTGGGTCGGAAAACTGGTATCGGCAGAGCTGGGATTAGAATCTGGGTGTCCTGATTGTGCCCCAGGAATTTCCTTTGCATCATGCTGCTGCTCATAATCTTGTAGACTTGAGACTGTTGCACATATCGTGGTAGACTGACCAGCAGTTCCAAATGTTTATCCTTCCTGGCCATTAGTCCCTGTGTGCTACAATGAAACAAATTAACTTTGCCTTTTTAATTCAAAAGTCATAAGACTTTTATCTAGTGTCTGAAGTCAATGAGCAGCATTTAATTCTGTTACTGAATATGGGGCTTGAAACCAGTGTATTTTTTTAAAAAAATTATTTAATATTATGATAAGTGAGTGAGCACTTGTTGATATAAGTATTTGTTGAGTTAACATGTATAAATACTGTAAGAATGCTGGGGCAAAATATTTTTAATTAGTTCAGAGGCCACCTCATATGTTACAAAGCCCCATAAAAGATGCCTTCTTTTGGAGGAGTGAGGAACCCTGTTCTTGGGTGAGCTCATGGTAATGGGGTCTCTGAACCAACCTTTAGCAGCCACACTTTACACGTGCCTGAGTGTGTAGGCAGTGCTGGTGTGTACCGAGGATGGAGCCTACCCACACTGTAAGAAAAGTAGGATGAACATTTTGAGTAGAGAGACGAGGGAGTGAGGTGGGTGCTTTTCTCCCTGACCACTTGCTCTTGCTCCTGAAAGAAGGTTTTTAAAGAGTTTAGTGTATACAAAGTGTCTTTGATTCTTGGTATAAGGCTGAGCAAGATCAGTCCTTGTTATATCGAATTACTTACCTTCAATTGCTAGAGTTTGGGGAATGCACCATTCTTGTGGACTTTGGGGGCCAAGAGTGAAATTTGAGATGCCATTTGGTCATTCCTCTGTCCTGGGCGGAATGGCACTCAGTTTGGAGGGCTAATTTTCTTCACATGTCCAACAGATTACACATTCTGCTTTAGCGGTCCATGCCATTGTCTTCTTAATGATCACAAGAACTGACTTTGTGGGCCCTTGTGTCTCTCTTTCAGGTCTAACTTCAAACTTGTGGCTGTTAATTCGAAACTCTATGCCATTGGTGGGCAGGCCGTTTCTAACGTTGAGTGTTACAATCCTGAGCAGGATGCGTGGAATTTTGTGGCACCCTTACCAAATCCTCTAGCTGAGTTCTCCGCATGTGAGTGTAAGGGGAAGATTTATGTCATTGGAGGATATACGACCAGAGGTAAGTGAAGGGGCCAAGTAAGTGGTGCTCGTATATGTAAGCTTCGGCAGCCTGGGGAAGGGCAGGGGTGCCAGGGGAGTGCTCTGGTGTGCATGAGTGTGATTCTGTGCATTACACACTGTATGTTTACATGTCTAGAAGGAAGCAAGTCATGTATGACAGAGTGGTCTGGACAAGAGGGGCCTTTGGTGCTTTTCTGTGAGCATGCAAGTTGAACCGGGGTAGGAGGAGCTGTGAAGAAAATCTGTATTTTCTTTCTGCTCTGGAAACCCAGCCTTGTAGTCTGTCATCTTATGACTTGGCTGGGTAACTCACATCCTTCCCCCTGACACACACGGAGTCCTCCCCACCCAGCAGTTTAGGGCCAGAGGGTCCTCACAGATCTTTGTTTTCGTCTTCTCCCTTCTTGAGCACTTAGGTCTGGACTCTTCTTGTTCACCCATCATAGGAGGAGCAAGAACACAAATATGAGAGGATTCATTTCTGGTGGGAGGTGGTTGTGCTATTTATTAAACTGTACATACGTGTTTTCCACATTTTTCAGTGAGCATTTTATAGTTAATAATTTGGAAATAAAAAGTTTCTCCAGCAGGTTTTAATAGTGGTGTTCTTGGTAGGAAGCTTCCTACTTGATAGTGAGAAAAAACGTGGTTGTGATAAGAAGGACAATGGGGGACCACCAGGAAGGAGGGGTGCCTTTTCTTTTCTCTCTCTCCCCGCACTTAAAGCAATTGTTTCTAAGTTAGCTCCTGGCCAAGGAAATTTATTTCTTCATTTGGCCTGTTTGACTGTGTGATGCCCAGAACTTATAGAAAAGGTATAACTGGACTCTTAGGACTTGTAGCCACATCGAAGTAATAGAAGTCCCACTGTATCTGACGTAGTGAAATAAGCTGTCCTCCTCACTGGTATGATGTGGGCAGGACAGAGCTCTCTCTGGCTGATAACAAGCTTGGAGAAATGATGCTGGTGGCTCCAGTAGGCTGCATGTGACCATATATAACTTTGTAAAGGACAGAAGTCCACAGGCTAATATAGTGTAGGTGACAAAAATTTTTTTCACCATAACCAAATGTGCCTTGTTCAGGGGATTTATGTTAGAGGAAAAAGTTAAATGTAAGGTGTTTTATGAGTACCTGATTTACCTTTTTTTTTTTTTTTTTTTTTTGTGACAGCAAAAAAGATTTTGATGAACACTTCTGGAGTACTTCTAAACAGTTGATTTGGTGGGGAGGATGGTCAGTGGTGTTCTAGTTTCCTGGGGCCGATATAACAAATTATCACAAACTTAATGGCCTAAAACAACACACATGTTCTCACAGTTCCGGAGGGTTCAGAAGGCTGAAATCCAGGTGTCGGTAGGGTCGTGCTCCCTCTGGGAGTGGGACTCCTTCCTTGCTTCTTCCTGCTCTGGTGGCTCCAGGTGTCCTTGGCTAGTGCTGTGTGACACGTCTCTGCCTCCATCTTCACAGGCCTACTCTTCTGTGTGTACCTGTGTCTTTTCCTCTCTGTCTCTCATGAGGACACACTCTTCATTGGATTTAGAGCCCACCCGAGTAATCCAGGATGATCGCGTGTTGGTATTCTTAACTACATCTGCAAACCCTTTTTCCAGATAAGGTCACAATCGGAGGTTCTGGGGTTTAGGAAGTGGATATGTCCACTTTTTGAAGATACCTTGCAGCTCACTACTAGCAGTATGTCTATTTATACTTTGAAGGAGAGGCAGTGACGAGAAGTGCATGGGAAGCAGTGAGCTTTTTTTTTTTTTTCACTGCAAGGTTTCATCCCTTTTGGAGCTATTCCCATTGTCCCTCTGTAGTGACTCTCCACAGAAGATAATTACCAGCCTTTCCTTTACAAATAATTGAAAAAAAAAGACCTAGCAGTCATTTCTTTTACTTTCAAGAGTGGTGTTCAGGTTACAGGGGTCAACTTTATATGCTTAACTAGACGACAGCCTCCAGAGAATTCCTGTGTGTGTGTTTTCTCCTAGGAAAGTAAAGACAGTTATTTACTTGTGAACATCTCAAGAATTCTGATTCTTCCCTCAATTTTGTAACACAGAATGCACCCTGTGGGCTGACAGAACGCACACATATCTCTTGGCTTCTCTATTAACCAGGAGCTGTGACGCACTAATAACCAACACTGTAACCCAAAGAGTAGTCTGCTGGTAGATTTCCTAGTTTTTCCATGACCCTGGCTGAGTAAATGTTCTTTAGATTTGACCTGGAAAACCCTTGCTTGTGTGTTTTCTAGTTTCAAAAGCCACTACTAATGTACCTTTTTCACTTGGGCCACCCACTGTGATTCCTGTCCCAGTTTCCCCAAGCCAAATACCCATGATGGGATGGTTAGGTGATGTGAGTGGATGGATGTTTGTGTAAGCCTTGAAAACTAGTTTTCTAAGATGAGAGGGCAGGCCAGTTCCTTGTATTCCAAAGCCTCCCTCCCCCTCTGCTTATACTCTTCCCAGCACTTCCTAATAGTTCTTTGTACTTAAATCATAATTGTCATGAAAAGAAATTCGGGACTTCAAGTTGTGTTCTTAGCTTGCTGACGTCTTAAGTTAGGTGAGACTTTTAAAATTTAATAAGTAGTAGTTCATGATTTTTATAATAGCTATTTGATTGTTTTAATTATTTAGCAGGCGCTTAAGAAATATAAAGAAATTCAGTTCTAGTAATAGTAACAACTGAAGGGAAGAAGGGTGATTTGTTAAACTTCAGAATCAATACTAAATGTAAAAGTGAAAAGATCCTTCAACTCAAACCACCTCATCAGGTCTGAGCCCTTGTTGGGTGAGGAGAGAAAACATTTACAGAAGACCTGGAAAGACCTTCAGACCTGAAACTGAGAAATACATTGAAGCTTCACTAGAATAAGGCCTTTATTCATGCAGTAGGAAGCCAGGTTACTAAGGAGCACTTTTTGATAGGTTAGTGACCGAACTCCCTTTCACGGTCTCCTAACAGGAGCTGTATTACAATGGCTACAATAAAAAAAATAGAGAGAGGTATTAGTTTGGGTGGGAAACAGAAGAACGATTCCCTAAAGCTATAACAATTCTGAAATTTCTACATATTGGGGATATGTGCACACACAGGCTTAGTCTCCTTTCAGGTCCTCCGTGCCCTCTTAGGAGGCACTTGACTCGGTACCAGACATAGTGGTGGAGCTCTTTGATCATTGCTAACTATGGGAGTCTCAGGAGGAAGTGCTGCTACCAGCTTCTGCAGCAATCAGAATATTTTAGTAGTGTGTCAGCTCCCAAGTTGAGCTGTCTCTTATACTGATAGATTTTGTTATTTGTTTAAAAAAACTACAGCAAACAGAAAGTTCATTCTTTCTGATAACTCAGAGCATTTTGTTTTTCTCTGCTGAGGCTAATATATTCAATTTTTTCCTCGGGGAGAAAAGAAAAGGGGAAAAAAGAGAACAATTAAAAAAAGAAAAATGAAAATAGATATTTTAAGTTTCACAAGCATTTTTTGAAAAGAGCAGAAAATATTTTTCCTTAAAACACTGTTAATTCAAAATAATGTCAGAGCAGTCTTTCATCTGCTGTCTGATTTTATTCACACAATAACTAACCTCCTGTGAGGTCGGCTGGGGAGAGGAAAGGGCGTTTGCCCATGTATCTCTGGTGTCAGAGTTGGGAAACAAAATCGCCAAGCCATTCTATGACTCGAAAGCCAGGTGAAAATTGCATTTCTCTTGCATTTCTTGCATTTTTCTTGACTTGCAGCTTTATGTCCTCTACTTTAGATAGCTCCTGAAGATCCTGCTTGGCTCACTTGTCTAGTTTATAGTAGAAGCCATTGTTAAGAATAGATCTTCTGTATTAAGGAGTCAATAGTTCTGCGGATGTTGATGAGGATTCTGAGGCTCCAGTTTTCTTTACATTGGTCTGATGGTTCTGAACGGTGCCAAGGAGGATGGGATGTGCCCAAATCACAGCTGCTCACCTCCCTGGCGTTACTAGTTCTGAGAGCCTCCCAGGGAGGGGACATGCTTGAATGCAAGGTGAGTGGGGACAGTTCTAAACACATCTCCTCCCAGCCGTTTCCAAAACTGTTTTCCCTCTGCTCCTCTGAAATAGTTTTGTGTCTGTGTTATCAAGTTATTCAGGTGGCGGTAGACATTTATATACAGCCTAGGCAATCAGTGGTGTTACACATGGCCATGTTGTCACTTGGCTTCTTTCTTCAATTTCAGACCGGAACATGAACATTTTGCAGTACTGCCCCTCTTCCGACATCTGGACACTCTTTGAGACGTGTGATGTCCACATTCGCAAGCAGCAGATGGTGTCTGTCGAGGAGACCATCTATATCGTGGGGGGATGTCTCCATGAACTGGGGCCCAACCGGAGGAGCAGCCAGAGTGAGGACATGCTCACTGTGCAGTCCTACAACACTGTCACCCGGCAGTGGCTCTACCTCAAGGAGAACACGTCCAAATCAGGTCTTAACTTGACTTGTGCACTCCATAACGATGGCATCTACATCATGAGCAGAGACGTCACCCTGTCAACCAGTTTGGAGCATCGGGTTTTCCTCAAGTACAACATCTTTTCAGATAGTTGGGAAGCGTTTAGGCGTTTCCCAGCCTTTGGACATAACTTGCTGGTTTCTTCTCTTTATCTGCCCAATAAAGCAGACACATGACTGAATTGACTTAATATTTAAAAGAAACCTGGTTTGAGACAAAAAAAAAAAAATTGTAGTGTCCCATTTCAAGGGAGACTGATTTTTAAAGGGAAAACTGTTAAAGTAGATCACATATACAACAGCTGTAAATAAGCTTACTTGAACTAATTACTTGAAAACTTGTGGAGAAAAGAGACCAATTTTATTATTTTTTTAATTATTGGTTTTTAAATTATGGGAGCAAATCCATGATAACATTTTCATCCAAATATGATACCCTTAGGCCTGTGACAAACTGATCAGCAAAAGGAAGAGCCATTATGTCTGCTTAATAATTGGCATGAATGGTAAAGATGATTTTAAAATCTGTTTTATTTAGGTCACTTGGAATATTATTAATACCTTAAGCGAGAGATTTTCTTGTTATTAATTTCCTCGACAAATGTTTATATTAACACTGTCATTCTCCTCTCCTCACCCCCAGTTATACCCACATAAACTTCCACTATGTTTAAAATAGGGTTCTATGTTTAGATATTTTATTTGCACAATGCCTTCCAGGAAACTTATAATGATGGAACCCTACAGTGAAGTCTTGCAAGCATTCAGTCCTCCCCAAAACTTGCATAAAAACATTCTCAACTATTTTTCCAATCTTTTTTTTTGCAGTTATTAATGCCGAGTAAATAGGTAGATATAACCTGGCTTCATTTATATGGCAGATTGCAGATTTGTGTGGTCAGATAAGTTACATTGCTAGGCATTCTGTATCGTTTAGAAGAGAGGATATATTGTTTAAAAGGATGGATATATTTTTTTAAAGTTGAGTCTTAAATTTAAATTCAAATGGGACAGGAAGGAAATACCAAATAAGAAAAACAATTGCCTTTAAAAGTTACTTTTATTGAATGTATTTGACTCAGTTCTTTTTTTAAGGTCGAAAAATAACCTTGTCATATTTAGAGCAGGCATCTTTCTGATTTAATTTTAGCCTTTTAATTCCTGCTTTGCTTTTGTGAGGTGAGGTGACGATAGCTGTGAAACATTTGTGCTGGAGAGAAGGGGAGATAGCTCCTATAGAAGTGGAATGGCATCCGGTGGTATTTCTGAAATTAGGTAAGCAGCTCTACTTGCCTTAGTTGTTAATCAGATGGAACCCAACTCAAGTAATTGTTTGTTTTCAGTTAGTCAGTTAACAAAAGATAAAAGCTTCTGCCAATCATAGACCAGCATTTCTTTAAAAATGTATACACGTACTTATTGAAATTTTGTTTTGAATGAAAAACACTTTCTGAAATTCTCTGATCTTTAGTAATGGAATCAGTTTCACCGTGAGCTGGATTCCATCTTTTTGTTCTAACCTTCCAGTTACAGCGTGCCTCACTTTAAGAAAGTCACGGAGAAAAACTGTCGCTGGCAAATTCATGCATCCAGCAGACAGTTACCGAGTGCCTCCAGTATGCATTCACTGTGCACGTGTAGTAGAGAGGAGTCGATTACTTCAACAGAGTGCTTCAGTTTATCAAAAGAGTCACTACAGGGTTTCTTTACAACCATGGCCTCCTAGTAGATTTAAAATAAGGGTCTGGTTGTAAAAATTCTATTTGCACAACTTTTCAGGAATGCTTCTACTAGGTAAAACGTGTTAAGCCTTTATAGTAGACATGGAGACAGATCTTTGTATCTTGTCGCCAAATAGTCTTATCAGTACTCTGCTTAGAACACTATTTGTAGTTTTCTAAGCCACATCCATTTACTCTCAAATACTTAGCCCGTTATTTTTTTTTTTAAACTCTGACCTGAAATTTTCCTGGGAATGGTACTTTAATAGGTTTATATTAATTTATATTCATTATAGAATTGAATTTCTAGTGGCCTATAATTTCATTACAGGTATTTAAAAATCTAATTTATTTTAGATAGTGTAACTTCTCTTGTCACCGAGCTTAACTTTTTTAAGGCTTAACTTTATATATTTTTAAGATTCTAGCTGGTTGCATTAGTTCTGGACAAAGAATTGGAGATAAGCTTGTAAATAACCACATTATATAAAATGTAATATTAGTCCTCCCAACCAGTTTACTTCCTGATTACATTCTTCGAGGTCTGTTTTCCTAATGCCAACAATTAGATTCTTGGACCAAGTGAAGGCGTACTCTGATCCACAAAACTCTTTTTATAAATCAGGTTTCATGTGTGTGTGTGTGCATTTATGTGCGTGTGCATGTGTGTGTATGTGTGTGTGCACTGGCATATAATAGCTCTCTCTAAGATACACAGACTTTTAACAAGGTTTTGGACTCTGGGCTGCCAGCAGTGCTTGGGCAGGGTAGAGTGTGTGTGCAATAGGAACAGATCTGTGGATTTGGGACATCATCCTTCCTGCCATGCACAGCAGCTGGGTTAACATTTTGAGGATAATTTTATTTCAGCTTTGTTCTCTTGTTGGTGCCAATGTTATGTCAAAGACTCTACCTGTGATGAGAGCAAAGTTTCTTTGAATCTCTCTCCTCATCCTTCAGGATTTTGCTCTTAGATAATATCCCTCTGTTTTCTTTCTTTCTCTAAATGCTTTATCTTTTTTTTTTTTCCCCCCGAAATGCTTCTGTGGTGCACTGACTTCCCACTATGGAGAGGGGAGTTACTGGCAGGACCCCCACTGGTAGTCATCCTGCCAGAAGCAACTATTTTACTAAAAAGGGTCTGAATGGCAGAGAAGGAGTCCTGAGTGTGGATTGGAAGAGGGAGGTTATTGGTTCTTTTTGTTATTCCTTCTAGCTTTCTTTTCAACAACCTTGTTTTCAGAGTTTTCTCCCCTTCAGGTTCTTTAAAAGTTTTTCTGATGAATGTGTAAGAGTTGATTATTTCAATAGTATTGATTAAGTCATAGCAATGAAGTACTGAGAAGGTTATGGATACTAGTAAGAAATAAGTAGATTGAGGTTAAGCACAAATACCAAAGAGAGTTTGACTCTGCCATTTTTTTGAACCAAAATCCCAAGTAATTCCAAATGCCTTAGATTTTAATTAAAGTCGTACTGAGATGGACAAAGCTTTTTGTCTACAAAGAGAGAAATCAAGTAAACACCTGTTCTCTCTCAGTAAACAGTTATTTATTGAGCATTGTGGATGCCATGTTTTCAAATTTGCAGGTAAAATCATAACTCTACCTGTTTGGCCACACAGGTAAGTTGAATGGAACGGCCTTGGCCTTCTGGTCAACCAGCATTTAATGAGTATCGCTTAATGCAGAGACAGCATAGCAACAGAAAGGTAGTATGGGTGAGTGTTGAGTGCCTTCCTCGTTGACCAGAGATGGGGAATATATAACATCTGTGCCACCATTCTTTCAAGGCGGCGTTAAGAATGAGTGGCACACCTTTCCTCTATGCCAGGAATTGGTCTCAGAATCCGGGTCATCAATGCTTCCAGGCATCTATTCCCAGTCCATCAGAGAGAGATGAGGTTTATTTGTCATCCCTGCCTTAGACAGAAGAGTGAATGAATTAGGTGAGTAGATACCACTCAACATGGCTTTGAAAGCAATGAACTAATTCAGCTCAGTTCCCTGGTTCCTGGAAATACTTACCGAATGTCTTATGTGCAAGACAATGCGAAGAACTGGGGATGCAGATGTAAATAAGCTACCATCTCTGACCTTGAAGAGCTTACTTCTTTACGAAAATGTTCACCTTCACCGTAATCATAACTACAGTATCCTTCTCAAAGATGCTCACTTTTGTCAGGCACCTTGGGGCTCTTTGGCCTGGCTGCCCTTTCAGTCCTGGTTTAATCTGCCCATTTATGTCTACTAACAATCATCATGAACCAGTTTTTCTCTAAATTTGAACATCATTTTTTTTTTTTTTTATGGTATGGTTTCTTTCTCACTACTTTTCATAGTCTTCTATGTACTTCATTTTTTTTGAAAAAAAAATTACGTGATCTGCTTTATTTAAAAATACATACTAGGCACCACAGCCTATCTAGCTGAAGGCTCAGCACCTTG
This sequence comes from Pteropus medius, assembly GCF_902729225.1. Lineage (NCBI taxonomy): Eukaryota > Metazoa > Chordata > Mammalia > Chiroptera > Pteropodidae > Pteropus > Pteropus medius. The sequence continues at coordinate 12,449,247 of NW_024349519.1, read as the reverse complement.
AGCCTGTGAAAAGAAGGAGCAAAGCCAGGGAAGTAAGTATTGGGAGAGAGGCAAGCTGTTTGCATGTGCATTTTAACCTATGCCTTTAAAACACTTTCACAAAAAGTATTAATAAAGAAATGGTCATTTAGACACTAGTCTAGACTAAAAGTCAGTTGATTTTGTCTTTGTGATAACTATCAAAGGTTAGTTTTCCATCCTTATGTTTCATTCACATAAGAGTATTTGTTTTTCATTTTCTTAACTTTGGAACATGATATAAAATACACACCAGTTTACACATGCTGACTTCTGCACTTGACATAACCATTTTTATCCATTCCTATAGGAGACAGACTAAATGTAAAAGTTGTCAATTCTGAGGAGCAAAAGTGTGTTGAAAATACTTTGGTAGGTTTGGCCGGTGCTTTCTCAAATGGATGTCATCGTTTGTTACTAGTAAAGAAAAGGAAAATATAATTTGCATTATTGTGTCATTTTTCTAAAAAAAAAAAAAAGTCTTCATAGGGGCTCTTTAGATGTCTCTACGATGTTTTCATACCTAGTAGTCATTTTAGGAAAAATGATAATCTGTAGAATGAATAGTTATGTTTTGTTATGACCAATAACTTTGTTTAAAAGGTTGTATTGAATCTTCAATTTCACGTGTGGCTTAAAATGTAAACAATATCATTTAAATACAATGATGCTTATGAAGCACTCACTGAAAAAGCATTCTTTTTGTGTTTAGAACTATAGAAGAAAATCTCTTCAAATAAAGTAGTTCTAAATCAGTTTTTGTTGTTCATTAGGTACTGTGTACCAGCTGCGTACTCAGGGCTGTGCCAGAGCTGGAGGAAATAGGTGAAGCCTGAGACTGGCCGCTGCTGGTGGAGAGCTCCTGATTTGCAGGGAAAGCCAGACTAACACTGACCAGTTAGCAAGGTTGTCATCCTATTGGAAGGAAGAGCCAATGTGGGCAGCACAGGTTATGAAGGCTGTTAGAGTTTTCAAAAGAGGGATCTGGGAGGAAGCTCTTGGAATCCTTATAATTCCGGATAAAAGAATGAAATTTAAATCCCATAGTTTAGCAATTACGGCCCACCACAATCTGTTCCTCCCTAGGTTTTCTAACTCTTCCTACTGTTTTCTTTTCAGCACCCTTCCCTCCAGGAAAACAAACATAACACCTTGATTTTCTATTGTGTTAGTTATCTCTGGCTGGGAAGGGATTGGGAAGCCAGTGTCATAAAATGGGGTTTAGTTACTAGATGACATTCTACAGATGTCTTTTCCCTTCTGTCCTGTGATGGATGTATGGATGCATACACATGCCTTTCTTATACAATTTTAAGAATGATCCAACTTAAAATCTACCACCCCCTAAAAAAAAAAAAAAACAGGCATACTCACCTTTTCCCCAAGGGAAACAGTCAAAAATGAGATTCAGTTACTGCATCCACAGGGGACATCACAGCTCACCGAGTCCTAAGTCTGGGATTGTTAGGGGATGTTCATCTCTGCTAAGTCCATGGGTGACCATTCCATTCTGACAATCTAAATTAACAAATAATTTATTTCCTGCACACCCAGGATACAACAAAACAACCACACCCAACACTAATTGAGCACTTAACTCTGTGCCAGGAACTCTAAGCATTTTTTATTTAACTTATTTAATTATCACAACAATACCATGTGGTAAATAGGAATACTGTCTCCCGTTAGAGTTGGGGAAACAGGCACTGCAGGTCACAAATTGCCATTTGGGAAAAGGGAGAAGGGAAAATTGCACATAGCAATTAAAAATCCAAATTGTATACTTTTTTCTATGGGTAGAGTATTTTGGGGCTCAGTGCTCTGGTGGTGGAGTGGGTTTCTGGTCAGCCAGTCAAGCCCTTGGTCCTGTTTTGCAGCAGGATGTCCCGTGATCATCCGATCTTTTTGGCACCAGGGACCAGTGCTCCTATGAGAATCTACTCTCATGCCTGAGTAGGTGTGCCCATGTGGCAGCCTTCTCCCTGTTGGCATAGTTATGGAAGATGTGTTGAGGGAGCCTGAGGATTTCTGTTAGGCTAAGGAATTCCAGGCCCCTGTATGCAGGCCATATACATTTTCCTTGGTAATAAAACCCCTTTAAAAACGTAGTTAGATGCTGGCTGATCTGATATCTGGCAACCCTGTGGGACATAGGCACAGATCCTTAAACTTGGAGCCTACCTTTGTGATTTCTGTCTCTTGGCCACAGACTTCCTGTACATACCCTTCATCCTTAGCTTTGTGGTTCCAATCTCTTCTTCAGCTTTTGGAAAACCTGACGCAGTAGGGGTCTGCCTTTGCCAGATTACATTCCAGAGAATGCTACCTTAGTAGAAACGATTGCCTCTATGTGGCAGGAGGTGTTTGGAGAAGAAATTCCCACCCTATTTCTTTGCTTTCTCCAAGGGCCCAGTCCTACTGTTTGTTCATGCACCTTGGATTGAAGCAAAGACTCTGGCTCTTGCAGTTCTGCAAGGCATATGTTATCTGACCTTTTGCAATCACCTGGCTGCCAGCAGAAGGATTAAAAGTATGACTTCCAGAGTAAGACTGGCTGAGTTTGCTTCCCAGTTCTGCCACTTTCTGGCTAAGTGTAGATGTGGTCAGGTTACTGCATCTTCCTGAGCCTCACTTTCTTTATCTGTAAAGTAGAGATAACAACAGTCTCCAACTCTGTGGGGTTATTGTGGAAATTGAATGAGAAAATCCATGTAGAGCATGCAGAATGGCATCTGGCACACAGTGTGAAATGAACACGATCTGTTCTCACCAAAGCTGTTGCCTGTTTCCTCTGTATCTTCAAACTGGCTAGTTTGCCTGACAGCTTATGCCTTTCTCAATATACCTTACTGCAGATGTCTCCAACCCACTGGTCTGCTACCCCATCTATGGCCTGTTAGGACCCACGCTGCAGAGCAGGAGGTGTGTGGCAAGTGAGCAAAGCTTCATCTGTATTTGCAGCTGCTCCCCAGTGCTAGCATCACTGCCTCAGCTCCACCTCAGATCATCAGGCATTAGATTCTCATAGGAGCACCGGTCCCTGGTGCCGAAAAGGTTGGGGACCGCTGCCTTACTGAATCTGTTAAGAGGTAAACAAATCCCACGACCCTAATGTATTTCTACCACTTCTCTCAAAGAACTTGCTTGAAGGGTCTGAATCCCAAGATACAGCAGTGTTATCAGTTGCCTTGCTTCCCACATGAGGATAGCGATGGGGGAATCCTACCTATGCCATCCCTTACCTTGATTTAGCTGGTTCCCTATTTCAGCTTTAAGTAATTTGCAACATCCCATCCTAAGTACCAGACTTTTCATTAAGACTTTGATTAGGCTAGCTTAAGTCAACTGTCTATGAGTACTGGGAAAATTTCCCAGGGTCGAGAGACAGAAGAAAGACACTGGCAACTTCAGAATTACATTGTTTATTAACGGAACTTATGGACAGAAGCAGTTTCTTGAGTGGCACCAAGATGGTAGATCTCTGCACCCAAAAGGAGTTGAGCCTTGTTACATATAGCCATGTAGCATGGTCTGACACAGTGGGCTTGCAGCCACGTGGCACGTGCTTGTTAAGAGCTGTATAATCCAAAGCAGTAAACAACTTAATGGGCCCACTTATCTATGCAAGATGATTATTTTCAAGTGATACAGACCCACTCCTGCCAGAGTGAACTGGCAGTCAGCTTGCTCTGTAAGATGACATTGGTTACATTAAGTATGAGGAATCATTTCACCTAACGATGACGTAATCACTGTGGACAGCGGGGTGGAGAGGAAGCTCCGGCTCAACCACATGGAACAGAATCATCTCAGATAATAGGGGTTCTCAGATTCAGTAAGGCAACCCTTTTGGCGCCAGGGACCAGTGCTCCTATTGAGAATCTAATGCCTGATGATCTAATTCCTGAAGAAAAAAGGTGTCAACTGTCGAACTCCCAAAAGACCATCTGAACAACCTGTTGATTGAGCAGAGCAAAGTTTGTTGTGTTTACTGCAGTATGGGAAGGCACTGCTTTCAAAGAGTCTTCTTCGTGTCTTGGAAGGGGGAAGTCAGGTTTTGAAGCCTGGGCTGAGAGATTTTAAAATAGGTCTCGAGACTGGGCTGAACTTATGATATAAGAGCTTTGGGCACAGTGCTTTGTGGGCACAGTGTGGTGAGAGTCTTGAATGAGTGAGCTGTTAGTCTTGGTAAGTAAGCTGATTAGTTGGTCCATAGTGTAATAGAAGACAAGCCTTATGAAAATACTTGTTCCTAGATACAGTTTCAGCTGTATCTCTCTCAGGCACATATATTTGTCTGACACAATAGTTCTTATGTACATTTCTTATTCCTGTTCTGGATTGAAGTTTCCTTGATGATAAAATGTTTTACCTTTTTATCACCCTAAGTCAGGGTATACAGCAAAGCCTTGAACATGGCAGATTCTTAACATATTTGTTGAATTTGGAAGGTTTTGAAGACTCTGTGGGTTTTCTAAAAAAGAAATATAGGTTTTTTGGTTTATGCAGCCATACAATTTCCTTATAGGAAATAATATAGTATTTTCTCGATGAACAAGTTTTAGTAAGGAAACCATGCAATGTACTTTTCTATCAATGTACATCACTCGTCAAGCAGGTGGGAGAGGTTTCAGCTTCTGGTTGGGGCTGGACGGGAAATTAGCCTGCAAACAGGAGTGACGCCAGTGCCTTGGACCTCAGAAGCATTGCAGGTAAATGGGGATTGAGCTCTATCATTTCATATTAGGGCCTGAGTGGTGTTATTATTGTCAGTTATAGAACCATTCTTTTTATAAAATGCGTTGAATGTCTAGTAACATACGGTTACCAGAATTTGAATACCAAATGGAAAGAGAAGTAGAAAAATTAGAAGGATCTTCTTTCTAGAAACTGGGTTGGGTCAGTGACAGGGGGCCAGTTTCTAGACTGTGATCTGACCCTCTGTGGGCCTGTGAAGGGCTCCCCGAAGGGAAAGGAAGGCTACAGAGCAGAGAGAGCACCCTAACGTCATTTCCAGCCGGTGGATTTTGAGGTGGTGCTGGGTGGAAGGACAAGAAGTCAGAGGCAAAAGATCTAGAAAGAGACACACTAATGTGAGTGGTTTGTGATTGGAGGTGATTTTTCTCATAAAATCTGGTGTAGATGTATATGTTTGCCTGCTGGTCTTATTTTACCAAATTTTCTGCAGGTGAAGCAATGTCCTTTTGAAAGTCCAGAGGGAGACTATTTTAGTTTTCCAAGGCTGCTGTAACAAAGTATCACGAAGGGGATGACTTAAAACAGAAACTTACTGTCTAATAGTTCTGGAGGGTGGAAGTCAAAAATTACCATTTCAGGGCCATGCTGTTTCTGAAACCTGTAGGGCAGTCCTTCTTTGCCTCTTCCTAGCTTGTGGTTTGGGAGCAATTGCCAAGTGTTCCTTGGCATATAAGCCGCATCATTTCAATCTCTGTCTTAGTCATTGCGTGATGTTCTTGAGTGCATCTGTCTGCACATGGCTGCCTTTTTAGAAGGACACCACTCTTACTAGATTAGGAGCCCATCCTACTTGAATATGGCATCATCTTAACTTGTCACATCTGCAACAACCTTGCTTCCAAATAAGGTCACATTCGTTGGTACCAGGGGTTAGGACTTCAACATATCTTTTTCCGGGGATTGGGAGGGGAGGGTGAGGGACACAATTCAACCTATAATAAGTGCTAGATTTTATTTTAAAGACTTAAAAAAATTTGAAAATTTGATATTTACTACATAATACCATTCATTGAGAAGGGGTTCATTGCGTGACCTGAGGACTGCTGTGAGTTGCCTGCTCCTCTCAAATCCTCACCTCAGCATAATGCAGGATCTTTTAATAATTACGACTCTAAAAGCATGGGATACATTAGTCCTATACTGTTAAACATGCTTTGATTTCTATTTTTAATGGAAAACAAGATATCTTTTTCAGTTGAGTACATGAGTTAGCAGGTTCATGTGTCAGTAAATGATGTTTATGAATTTAGTGCCATCAGTGTACAGTGTCCCACAAAGGTTAATTTCTGCCACCCTTAGATACCTGGAAGGTATCCATCAGTCAGAATTTTTTTAAAGCACCACACACGGGCTCTAACTAGTTGGAAAAAAAAAGAAGGAAAAATTACTCAAAAGATATGGGTTAAGTCAATATTTAAAAGGAAACCAAAAGCAGGAACTGTGGCAGCCCTGTCAGTTGTGAACTCAAGGACAATCTCTTCAGGGCACCACCAATTAGATAAATGAACTCTAGTCGACTTTAGGCCTTGTGTTATCAGCTCAGAATGGAAATTCAAGGAGAAAGCATCCAGCTGGAGTCCTGTGCCCACCCCTAGGACAGAGCAGAGAACCTTGATGGAAGGTCCCAGCAAGACTTGTACCCAATGTGGGAGGTGACTCTTGGAGCAAAGCCAAAGATGAAGCAGTGCAGTAAAGGCAGTGCTGTTCCCATCCTAGGAACCATCTGACGCATTCATCTTATTTCCGAATACCAGAGTCATGGTAAAACTCCTGTAATGGCACTTGTCGGCAAGGGAAGTCGCCAGAGGTCTGCACCATAACTGTTTTAAGAAAATATCAAAAACAGATCCAATATCAGGGCTTTAGCATATAGATATCATACAAGGTGGCTGATTTGCTCAGTTCTCTCATCTGAATAGCCACTAAGGGGAGACAGAACAGCTGGGGAGGATTCATCATCACTGGATATTGTACAGCCCAGACTCTTGACTACTCCATAATCCTTCACAGACATTGACTTGGAACACACTTTAACCAAAAGTGCCTAATTGTGATAGAACATTCTGACCGTTTTTCCATCTGGTTGGTGCGCACAGGAATGACATCTATTCCTACCACCTTAGTCTGGGCCACATGATAACTTTCATAGGTCCTTGGCACTTTTGCCTTCATGAGCCCCTTTTATTCATAATGAATATTAAAAGTTACATTTTATGAGATTATGTTGCCATAAAGACATAATCCATGATGGATTCATTGTATATTCCTGTTTTCCTTCTGATTTTAAAAGAATGAAACCATTTTTTTCTGGGCCTCTAAAAGCACTGGGCCTACAGTGCCTTGCAGATAATTCAGCCCTGTGCTTGATCAGTCTGAGACATGCTCACCTTGTCGCCCTACCTCAGTACTGCTCCCTGAGGGATCCAGAATGCCATACCCAGAGGTCTTGTGCCCAAAGGCTGAAGTCAGACAGTCTGGCCACTTTCACTAGCTGGCGACCTGGATTTTACTCCACAGTCCTTGGTTTCTGCATTTGTGGCATGCTAGTAATAATACCGACTATTTCATTGGTTTCTTATGATTGTTACCTAAGAAAATGTCTGTAAACACTTCTCACAGAATCTCACATATAGTAGATAATTCCTTACACAACAGCTGTGCTTATTTCTTATGACCGCCATTGCTAGGTTATGAATAGAATAACCCAGGAGAAGGTGCACCTGGAGACAATTCAGTTGATTATTTAATGACTTGACCTTTCCATGACCTGATGTACCTGCAGAAGGGGATTTGATGAGGGAGTCTGGGTGGATCCCACGTACTCAAAGCCATCAGCTCACACTGGAGAAGTAGAGGAGGCTGTCTCATGTACATTTTGTTGGAAGAGATGCTGGAATGAAGGGAGCTGAAGCAGCAAATGAGACTCCCATGTTTCCTAGGATTGTCGGTGTCATTGTTGTGTTCCGGTGCAGGTAGGCACATCGAGCTGTTTTGTAAAAGAGGAGCTAGTGCTCCTGGTACAAATTCCTGTTGTGGAGAAGGGGTGCTATTTTCTGGCTAGCTGTGGCCTTCAGGCTAAATGGCCGGGTAAAGGGCAGATTTGCTGTGGCAGATTCATGCAGTGAGTCTGTGTCCCTGAAACCTAAAGAAAAAGGCATGGTCTGTGTGTTTTCTCAGCTCTGTTCTCAGAGAGGTGAAATGGTGTTTTCTAGTAGTGCTGATGTTTATTTGTTCTGACGAATCTTCTGGTCTGTTATGGGTCTTGAAATTTAGCCATCTTCAGAGGCAACTTTGTAAAGTGGGGTTTTAATGTCACATACTCTGGGAGTTGTTGCATTGCTCCCCAATATTTCTCATCATGGTGCCTGCCCAGGAGTCTCTGTAAAGTGTGGTGATTATTGTTTGTTTGGCATAATCGCCCTCTATTTCCTTCTGAGTTTTGTAGAGTTGTTCAAGCTCTGCTGCTTAAGGAGTGGGGCAAATCTTTCTGAGAGGAGGCTGAAATGTAACAGCAGCTGCTGTGAATTCTGTGTAAAGCAAAACCTGGTATCATACACTCATTATCCTTCTTAGATCTGGACCCATCTAATGCATAGAAAAGTCCAAATAAAGAAAATTTTAATGTTGGTAGAAAAACCTGGAAAAAAGTTACCATGAGATTAGGTTTGACTGCATGCAACAGAAATTCTAAAATGATAGAACCTTAAATAAGATAAGATAGATTTTAATTTTCCTCTGTTGAAACAAGCCTGGAGGCAGGCAGTCCAGGGCTGATATAGCCAGGGGGATGCTGCGCTAGCCTGTTCCAGCTTGTGAGACTTGATTATTACCATCTATGCCAAACTCGATGTTCAGAGATGTCACATTGGTAACTCAAAGTTGACCTGGGTGGAGTATTTACATCACAGAAATTGGCAAATGCTACACAGAGTTTTTCCCTCCAGAGAGCCTGTTGTTTAACAGCACACCACTGGTGTGGCTCTCTACAGCATTAGGGATCCAAGCTCTTTCTGTCCTACTGTTCTTCCATCCTTGTACGTGGCTTCTATTCTTATGGTCATTCATGTCCAAAATTGCTGCAGACGTTCCAGCCATTAACCCATTTTCCGTTTAGAAAAAAAGAAGTTCAGCTTGCTGCCCGTGTTGATTTAATTTTACATAAACACAGTCTTTGAAGCCGAAGCAAATCCAACTGGTTTTCAATGTGAAAATAAAATATAAAAACTGTCCTTGGAGTTTTTTCTAAGCAGAACTTGTCTCCAATTCTAATGCAACAGAAATATATACATAAATTGGACTCATCAAATGAATCTTCAGCTAACAACTGTTCAAGAACGATGTTAACATCATGCACAGGAATGCTACGTTTTCTAGGATTTGACATTTTCAGCAATTGAGAATTACTATATTTTGTAAATGGAAATACCACTACTCAAAACAGAATGCTATAAATAGAATGATGTCATTTGTTTCCAAAGACTATCGATATACTAGAGCAATGCAAACATAATAAAAGCAAGATATTTTGTGACAAACTTTGGCGGTAAGGTTAGGACTGTAATCTGCAAGTTATCTTGGGGTTAATGCTGCAGCTGCAAATGCCGCCAGCAAGTATCCTTGGGCAAACAGGAAATGGGTTAAATTATACATTCCAAGTTGCAAGAAGGAATCAAAAAACAAAGGGACAGACATTGGGCACCAGTATTTTAAGGAAGTTTCTGGAAAGCTGCTATACGTTTCTTTGGCCACTACTTAGATACATGGCTGTACCTAGCTGTAAGGGAGACTGCGGGATGTTATCGTTTTTTGGGGATCAATCTGTCAAGCTAAAAAGTAGGGGTCTGCGGTAGACCTCTAAGATATCCTCAGTGTAATCTCCTCCCCTTGTGTGTGGGCAGAACTTGCAAATATGATGAGATATCATTCTCATGTTATGCTATGTCCCAAATTAATTGACTCTAAGATAGGGAGGCCTGACCTAATCACAAAAGCCCTTTAAACTCCGGTCTAGAGGTCAGAGATAGAAGAAATTAGAGATTAGCAGCACAGGATTCAATGTTCCACTGTAGGCTTGAAGATGAAGGCAGCCCTGTGGCAATGAATACAGGCAGCCTCTAGGAGCTGAGAGTTATCCTCCACTGATAGCCGGGCAGGAGGTGAGGACCTCAGTCTTACAACTTCAAGGAACTGAATTCTGCCAAGAACAAAAATGCAAATCTTGGAAGTAGATTTGTCTCCAGAGTCTGCAGACAAGTCTTGGCGGACACCTTGATTTTAGCCTTGTGATACCCTGAGCAGTGGACCCAACCATACTGTGCCAGACATCTGACCTAGAGAATTGCGAGTTAGTCAATGGGTGCTGTTTTAAGCTAAGTTTGTAGTAAATTGTTTTACAGGAAATGAAAATATATACAGGACGTATTACTAAGGAATAAAGGAAAACAGATTTTGGAGTATACAACTTGCAGCCTTTGAGTCATCAATGTAGTAAAACACCACAACGTGTTAAATTCTATCAAAACAAGTTGAGGAGACCTAAACCCATGTGGGCCTCTGCGGCAGTACCTCAGTTCTGGTGAACTTTAACATAGAGAAAACTAGTCTCTCTCACAGTAGGTGTCCTTGCCAGATCATCTACCCTGAGTCCCTACTTCCTTTCTTACTCTGAAAACTCCCTTATTCCATACGCTGGAGGTCTGTAGCCAAGTAGCTCTCTAAGCTACCTCTAAGCTATCTAGTTGTTTTATTAAGAGAGCCACTCAAGGGGAAGACACCCTGCCCCACCCAGTTGTGCAGGAGAGGAAGAGAGAGAGTGTATCCAGAGAAGGGGAGGGAACTTTGTCCACTGAGCATCCCCAACTGAGAGCCTGCCCTCAGTGTGTCTTTGCTATGTGTCCCTCTTTGTATTGGAGTGAAGAGAGCAAGGGGGTGGCCAAAGGAGGACTCTATTTCTATTTCTTAAAGCTCATGTTTTGGGATTTCGTTTAGTCACAGGGCCCCTCTCCTCTTTGTATGATGAAAATCTCCTTTAACTAGAACTATTACTTTAAAAAAAAAATTTTATTATGGTGACATTGGTCAACAAAATCTAGTATGCTTCAGGTGTACAATTGAACAGTAAGGCATATATATACTACATCAGAACTATTGCTTTTTATGCTTTTCCCTCACCCTCTAAATTCCACTGTGATTTTGAGGACTTCTGGCTCTGAAAATTCGAAGAAAATTGTAGAGGTGATGCTGAAACCATTCAAGTCACCTTATTAATCATAGGAAGCTTCAAAAGAATTAGTTGGAAAAAAAAAAAAAAGAATTAGCTGCCACACACTGAGCTATAATTATATGCCATGCATGGTGTTAAACAGTCTGTATGTAAAATCTTATCACAACGTACCCTGAAGGGTACATATTAGTAAATGACTTGCCCCATGTTACCCACTAATTGACAGAGTTGGGACTTCGGTTCCCCTGTCTGGTTCCAAAGCCCAGTCTGTACCGCTATGTGATTCCCAGAGGAATGGCTCAGTCTGAGACAAACAACTCAGAGCTCATGGATGCATTTTCCTGATAATGGCAAAGGACTGATGTTCAGGCAGCAGAGAGGTAATGAGCAGATGGATAGTTAATTGGAATAGGAGTGGTTCTTAGAACAACTGGATTGATCTGGGATTTCTTGTGTATGCATTAGCTTTTCCAAAAGAATCGCAATTCTGACACTGAGATCCTTGATGAATAAGAATGATAATAAAACTCTTTAGGTATTGTTGGAAGTGGGGTGAGAAAGGAAGGAGTATACCATATAATATACAGTTAAACTTCTCTCAAGTCTTCTTAATCACCTCCCTGGCCAGAGTACTACAAGGCAGTCCTGTGTCCTGACCTCACTTCTAAAAATTTGCCCCCTTCTAATTTCCTCCCTGCTAATTTCCTCCCTGCTTCCCAGCCTCTCTTTCCATTTTCCATGTTCTTATCTTTTCTTCAACAGGTAGCTCCATACCCTTACTTACATTAAATTAATTAGCTTCTCTCTCAGATGCTTCATATTGGATTCAGGTACTCTAGTATGACCTAATTGTATCTAATTACATCTGCAATCATCCCATTTCCAAATAAGGTCGTATTCTGAGGTACTGGTATTAGTTATTCAACATATCTATTTTTTTCAATTTAATTAACAGTTTATTCAACTTACCAACGCAGTAAGGTATGATACTATTACCACTGAATTTGCAGGTGGTACCTTTTCTTCCTTCCTTCCCTCCTTCCTTCCTTCCTTCCTTCCTTCCTTCCTTCCTTCCTTCTTCCTTCCTTCCTTCCTTCCTTCCTTCCTTTCTTTCTTTTTTATTAGTTTTAAGTATACAGGACATTGGTTAGACATTTATAGTTTATAAAACAGTCCCCCTAATTGCTTCTTCGCTTCTCTGGTTCTCCACCTAGCCAATGTATTAATGCTAGCTGCATTCCCTATGCCGTGCTCCCCATCCCCACGACTATCTACCAACTACTAATTTGCATTTCTTTCAACCTTCACTGCTTTCTCTCATCCCCCTATCCCCTATCCATCACCAAATTGCCCTCTATATTTGTTAGTCTGTTTTTGATTAGTTTGTTCTTTTTGTTCCTTAGATTCCGCTTACAAGTGAAATCATATGGTATTTATCTTTCTCTGACTTATTTCACTCAGCGTAATAACCTCTAGGTCTATCCATGTCATTGCAAATGTTAGGATTTTATTTCTTTTTAATGGCTGAGTAATATTCCATTGTATATATGAACCATAACTTCTTTATCCAATTGTCTGATGATGGGCATTTAGGTTGCTTCCCTATCTTGGCTATTGTAAATTGTGCTGCCATGAATATTGGGGGGCATAGATCTTTACAAATTATTGTTTTGGTTTTCTTTGGATGAATACCCAAAAGTGCAATTGCTAGGTCAAAAGGTATATCCATTTTCAATTTTTTGAGAAACCTCCAGACTGTTTTCCATAGCGGCTGTACCAATTTGCAATCCCACCAACAATGTATGAGAGTTCCCTTTTCTCCGCATCCTCACCAACACTTGTTCTTTGATTTATTGTTGATAGCCATTCTGACAGATATGAGGTGATATCTCATTGTGGTTTTTATTTGCATTTCTCTGATGATTAATGACTGAGCATTAATATCTTTCCATAGGTCTATTGGCCATCTGTATTTCCTTTTTGGAGAAGTATCTGTTCAGGTCTTCTGCTCATTTTTTAATTGGATTGTTTTTTGTTGTTGAGTTGTATGAGTTCTTTACATATTTTGGATATTAACCTCTTATCAGATGTATCATTAGCGAATAGCTTTTCCCAATCAGTTGGTTGTCTTTTTGTTTTGTTGATTGTTTCCTTTGTTATATAAAAACTTTTTAGTTTGATGTAGTCTCATTTGTTTATTTTTTCTATTGTTTCCCTTGCCCAGGGAGATATGTCTGAAAAGAAATTACTGTTAGTATCAGAGAGTTTACTGCCTATGTTTTCTTCTAGAATTTTTATGAGTTCGGGTCTTACATTTAAATTTTTAATCCATTTTGAGTCTATTCTTGTATACGATGTAAGAAGGTGGTCCAGTTTCTTTTATTTGCATGTATCTTTCCAATTTTCTCAACACCATTTATTAAAGAGACTGTCTTTACCCCATTGTATATTATTACCTCCTTTGTCACATATTATGTGAGTGTATAGGCGTGGATTTATTTCTGAGCTCTCTATTCTGTTTCATTGATCAACATATCTGTTTTTATGCCAGTACCATACTGGTTTGATTACCGTAGCCTTGTAGCATAGTTTGATATCAGATAGTGTGGTACCTCCAACTTTGTTCTTCTTTCTCAAAATTGCCGAGGGTATTTGCAATCTTTAGTGGTTCCATATAAATATAAATTTTAGGATTGTTTGTTCCAGCTCTCTGAAAAATGCCCTTGGTATTTTGATAGGGATTGCATTGAATCTACAGATTGCTTTGAGTAGTATGGCCGTTTTAATGATGTTGATTCTTCCTACCCATGAGTATGGTATATGCTTCCTTTTATTTGTATCTTCTTTGATTTCTTTTTTCAATGACATAATTTTCTGAGAACAGGTCTTTTACCTCCTTGGCTAATTTGATTCCCAGGTATTTTATAGTTTTCGATGCACTTGAAAATGGGATTGTTTTCTTGTTTTCGCTTTCCGAAAGTTCATCATTGGCGAATAAAAATGCCACTGACTTCTGAATATTAATTTGTGTATCCTGCTACTTTACTGAATTCATTGATCAGTTCGAACAGTTATTTGGTGGAATCTTTAGAGTTCTTTATATATAGTATCACGTCATTGGCAAATAACGAGAGTGTTACTTCTTCCTTTCCAATTCAAATGCCTTTTATTTCTCTTTCTTGTCTGATTGCTGTGGCTAAGACTTTCATTACGATGGTGAAGAGGAGTGGAGAAAGCAGGCATCCTTGTCTGTTTCTGATCTTAAGAGAAACGCTTTTAGCCTTTCCCCATTGAGTATGGTGTTAGCTGTAGGTTTGTCATACGTGGCCTTTATTATGTTGGTGTACGTTCCCTCTATTTCCACTTTGTCGAGAGTTTTTATCATAAAAGAATGCTGGATTTTGTCGAATGCTTTTTCTGCATCTACTGATATGATCATATGGTTTTTATCTTTCGATTTGTTAATGTGGTGTATCACATTAACTGATTTGCAGATATTGTACCAACTTTGCATCCCAGGAATAAATCCAACTTGATCATGGTGTATGATATTTTTAATGTATTACTGAATTTGGTTTGCTAATATTTTATTCAGGATTTTTGCATCAATGTTCATAAGAGATATCGGCCTATAGTTTTCTTTTCTGTAATGTCTTTGGTTTTGGAATCAAGATAATGGTGGCCTCATAAAAGGAGTTAGGGAGCCTTCCCTCTTCTTGAATTTTTTTGGAATAGTTTAAGAAGAAGAGATGTTTATTCTTTGAATGTTTGGTGAAATTTGCCTGTAAAGCCATCTGGTCAAGGACTTTGTTAGTGGGGAGGTTTTTGATTACTGATTCTATTTCATTGATAATCGATTGGTTCAGATTTTGTTTCTTCTTGACTCAGTCTTGGGAGATTATATGTTTCCAAGAATGTGTCCATTTCTTCCAGATTGTCCAATCTGTTGGCGTATAATTGCTCTTAGTATTTTCTTATGATCCATTGTATTTCTGTGGAGTCCGTGGTTATTTCTCCTCTTTCATTTCTGATTTTATTTATTTGAGTCCTCTCTCTTTTTTCCTTGATGAGTCTGGCTAAGAGTCTGTCAGGGTCTGTCAGTTTATCCTTTCAAAGAACCAGCTCTTGTTTTTATTAATCTTTTGTACTGGTTTTCTACATTCTATTTTGTTTATTTCTACTCCAATCTTTATTATTTCCTTCCTTCTATTCACTTCGGGCTTTTTTTGCTGTTCTTTTTCTAGTTCTTTTAAATGTAAGGTTAGATTGTTTATTTGAGCTTTTTCTTGTTTCTTGAGGTAGGCCTGTATTGCTATGAATTTCCCTTTTAGGACTGCTTTCACGGTGTCCCATAGATTTTGAGTTGTGTTTTCATTCATTTGTCTTTAGGTATCTTTTGATTTCTTCCTGATCTCATTGATAACCCATTCATTGTTTAGTAGCATGTTATTTAGCCTCCATGTGCTGTGTATTTTCCAGTTTTTCTTTTTATAGTTGATTTCTAGTTTTATACCATTATGATCAGAGAAGACGGTTGATATGATTTCAATCTTCTTAAATTTATTGAGACTTGTTTTGTGTCTTAACATGTGGTTTATACTGGAAAATGTTCCATGTGCACTTGAGAAGAATGTACATTTTGCTGTGTTGGGGTAAAATGCTCTGAAAATATCTATTAAATCCATCTGGTCTAGTGTGTCTTTTAGGCCCATTATTTCCTTGTTGATTCTTTGCCTGCAAGATCTGCACATTGGTGTCAGTGGAGTGTTAAAGTCTCCTGTTATGAGTGTATTACTATTGATCTCTCCTTTTATGTCAATCAGTAATTGCTTTATGTATGTAGGTGCTCCTTTGTTGGGTGTGTATATGTTTACTAGGGTTATGTCCTCTTGATTTATCGATCCTTTTATCATTATGTAATGCCCTCCTTTGTCTCTTATTATAGCCTTTATTTTAAGTATATTTTCTCTGATATAAGTATCACTACCCCGGCTTTTTTTCATTTCCATTTGCGTGAAATATCTTTTTCCATCCCTTTACTTTCAGTCTGCGATTGTCATTTGGTCTGAAGTGGGTCTCTTGCAGACAGCATATGCATGGGTCTTGTTTTCCAGTTCATTTAGCTACCCTATGTCTTTTGAATGGAGAATTTAATCCATTTACATTGAAAATGATTACTGATAGGTAAATAGTTACTGCCATTTTAGTATTCGTATTTGTTATTTCTATTTTCTTTTTTACTCCTTTTTACAGAAGTCCCTTTAACATGTCTTATAATACCGGCTTGTTGGTGATGAATTCCTTAAGCTTTTTTTTTCTGTCTGGGAAGCTCTTTATCTCACCTTCCATTTTAATCAAAAGCTCTGCTGGGTAGAGTATTTGTGGTTGTAGAGTCTTGTTTTTCATAACTTTGGATATGTCTTGCCAGTCCCTTCTGGCCTGCCAACTTTCCATTGAAAAGTACCCCCTTACAAGGGGGTACTCCCTGGTGAGTAACAAGCTGCTTTTCTCTTGCTGCTTTTAAGATTCTCTCTTTGTCTTTGACCTTTTGGCATTTTAATTATCATGTGTGTTGGTGTGGGTGTGTTTGAATTCCTCTTGTTTGGGACTCTTTGTGCTTCCTGAATTTGTATACCTAATTCCTTTGCCAGGTTAGGGAAGTTTTCTGTACTTATTTCTTCAAATAGAGTCTCCATCCCTTGTTCTCTGTCTTCCTCTTCGAGTACTCCTATGATCCAGATATTGTTACACTTCATGTTGTCCCAGAGGTCTCTTAAACTATTCTCATTTTTTAAAATTCTTTTTTCCTTTTGTTGTTCTGATTGGGTGTATTCAGCTACCTTGTCTTCCAGTTTGCTAATTCGATCTTCTGCTTCGTCCAGTCTACTGTTGAATCCTTCTAGTGTAGTCTTCATTTCAGTTATTGTACTTTTCATTTCCGTCTGGTTCTTTTTATGGTTTCTATGTCCTTTTTTTATGCTTACTATCTATCTGTTGAGGTTCTCATTGTGCTCATCCATTCTTCCCCTAAGTTCATTGAGCATCCTTATAATCATTATTTTGAACTCTGTCTCTTGGTAGGTTGCTTTCCTCCATTTCATTTAGCTTATTTTCTGACGTTTTCTCCTGTTATTTTATTTGTGGCATATTTTTTTGTTTTCTCATTTTTTTAGCCTCTCTGTGTTCATTTGTATGTGTCAGGAATATTTGTTTTGTCTCTCAGCTTTGGCCAGATGGCCTAATGTGGAGGATGTCCTTTGTGGCCCAGTGGTGCACTCTCCTTGATTCCCTATGCTGGGGGCTCTGGACGCAATCTTTGTGTGGGTTGTGTGTTGTCTTCTGTTATGGTCTGGTACCAGCCTCCAGATGCACTGGTTTTGTGGGTCTTTGGGAGAGGATCCCCAGCAGGCCAAGGTCAGCTTTCGATTGCTCAGGGCTACCCGGTGGGAACTACAAAGCAATCCACAGATGGTTGTTGCCTATGCTGGATCTATAGGTAAGTGGAAGAGACAGCAGTCTTGTTATTCCCTATCTCTGACGTAGGGCAGTTTAGCAGAGGGACCAGTGCTCCTCCAAGTCTAACACTGCCTGTCAGTTGCCTATAAGCCTCTGGGTGATATGCGTGTTGGGTGATGCAGGGACCCCAGGAGTCTCCTGGGTCTATTGAGTAAATTTTCCCCTGCCATTGCAGTGGCAGTTTATGTGCCAGCGCTGTCTCTATGATTCCCTGTACAAATTTCCAATCGTAGCAAGGTGAGCTGCTGCCCATCTTGGGTCTGAATGCGCCACCCCAGGGCAGGGGCAGCTTCCTATCAATGTATGGTGGGCACTTTGTGTATTGGATGGGGCAGGATCTCAGGGAGTCAAGGGCTGCCAGGCCAGTAGCCTCAGCTTTCTGCAATTTCAGTGTCTGCATGTTCCCACAGTAGTAACAAATTACATGGAGACAAACTTCTGTCTGGGGCAGTCCCACAGACTCCTGCGATCCCCTCAAGAGATATTGCAGCTGGTACAGGCAGCAGTGGTCTGCCCATAACTGTTTTCCCTGAAATGCGCTCACCGTGCTAGCCAAGGTCTGTTGCCTGCACAGTATGTGCAACCTCAGAGCTAAGCAGGGCAGGGCAGGCTGCCTGTCAATGAGCTGAAGGTTCTTTGTGGCTTGGGTGAAGCGGGATCTCAGGGAGACAAGGGCCCTCAGAGCAATACAGCCTCAGTTTTGCTGCAACTTCATTGCCTGGGTGTTCCTGCTGTAGTCACAGATCACAGTGAGACCAGCTGCCGTCTGCAGCAGTCCCACAGACCTCTGCGCTCCCCAGATGCAATATTGCAACTCTTGCAGGCAGCAGAGGTCTCCCTGCAGTGCCCCAGGTTTGTTGCCTATGTGGATTGGGAAGGGAATGGGCAAGGCAGTGGTGGATCACTGTCAATGGGCCGCCTGGGGCATTTTGTGGGTAGAATGGGGTGGGGTCTCAGAGAGACAATGGCAATCAGATCAATGCATCCTCAGTCTTGCTGCAACTTCAGTGACTGTTTGTGTGGTCCAGCAGAAGTCCCAGATCATAGCAAGACCAGCTGCTGTCAGACTGGCCCACAGATCCCCGAGATCTGCCCAGGTTCGTGTTGGCAGCAGTGATCTGCCTGAAACTATCTCGGAAATGCGCACCCACAGTGCTGGTCACCAGCTGGAAATGCTTGGTCCTGAATTGGTGCAGGGCGTGGCAGGCAGCCAGCAATAAAAGCCCCGGGCAATCTGCAGATTGGTTGGGTCTCAAGCCAGTGCTTTCTAATGCCTAATGACCCCAAGGGAGGGGTCTGCACAGTCAAGCTGGTGTGCTCTGTAGATTGCCTGATAGAGGGGCCTGACTAAGACACAATAGTGGCTGCCCTTCCAGCCCTTGTTCTGGCACCAGGTAATGTGGACTTTATCCCTATGAATCCCAGGTGAGCCTCTGACCCACTGCCAGTGTTCTGGGTGAGTGTCCGCAGGTGAAAGAGCCAGTGCGCGAGTCCTTCAAAGGGGCGTCTAGGGTTTTAGTTTCCTTCCGTCTCTCCCAGACGGCCAGAATCCTCTCTGGTTTTTACAGTCAGAGTTATTGGAATCTCCTCTTCCCTGGGCTGGTACCCTGGGGTGGGGAGCCCCCAAATGAGGCCAGGACCCCCTCTCCTACACGGGAGCCTCTGCAGCCTCGCTTTTCAGTGGTCCTCCACCAACCATGGGTGCAGGTCCAGCCCAGTTTGCGACTTTGCCCCTCCTACCGGCTTCTATGTGGCTCCTTCTTTATACTATCAGGCATAAGTGTTAAGATCAGCTGGACTTCAGATGATTCTCCCTGTTGATTATTTCATAATTGGGTTGTAATTTCAATGTGGACCTGGGAGGAGGTGAACTTTGCTTTTACCTAGTCTGCCAACTTCCGCCAGAGCCCTCATCATATCTTTTGTGAGGACAAAACTCAACCCATAACAATTGGTGAGGAAATAGTATATTTTACCATTGGTGAAGAAATTGCTTTCTTCCCTCGGACACCTAATTATTCTAAAGCTGTCAGTGTCCCAAATTCGAGCATATTTTGTGCTAACTTGAATATGGTAAATTCTTAATCAACAGATATTTATTAAGCAACCGTACTGTCATGGCTATCATTGGAATACAAAATAAATAGAAACTTTATGTCCTAACAGGAGCTTGATACCTAGTTCAAGGACAGACATGAACATAAATGCAATTAGAGAAAAGAGCGTGTCTATGTATTTGTATTATATACTGACCCAGAAATTAGTGCAGTAGACCCTAGAATGGTATGTTAATTGTGGGATGCTGACTGTATTTACCAGGATGTTTTGGGTTGTAAGAAAAACTCAAAATGAACTCGTCTAAATAATAAAGGGAATAATTAGATAGAAGGTCAATGAGAAGTCTAAGAACAGACTTTAGTTAAGAATTTATCCAGCGGCTTAACAATATCAACAAGTATCAAGTATCCTCAGTGTCATTGTGAGGTTATCAACTTTTATGGTTTTAAGATGGCACATCCAGTAGGAAAAAGATCATCTTTGTCACAGCATTTCCTGTATCAGTTCTGGGATTCACTCTGTTTGGACTGGCTTCAGTAACACTGGACTGACATTGTGTTGGGGGACAGAGGAGTGTGGAATGGGCTGATGGCTTTAGCAAAGGTCACTTCACTACTTCTGGCACCAGAGCCGAAATCAGCTTTCTGAATCTCTATGAGAGGGAAAAGGATATATGTATCTCTGTGTTGTGGGGTATGTGTGAGAGTGTGTGTATGTAGCAGGGATACTGTGGCAAGAAGGAGGAAAAGAGAACTAAACAGTGGTTGGTAACTACAATTGTCCATCACCCTAGACTGGCAATAAATGTGAAGTAGTTAAGAAAGGGAGATGGCATTTGGCGATGATACAGTTGGTTTTGATTTTGCAAAGCTGAAAGGACCTCGGCCAGGAAAGTATAGGATATGAATAAATCTGTGTGGGATGTGAGTGGGAAGACTTATTAAAGCTTCCAGGCCAAGAGAATTATAGGACCAAAAAAGTAGAACGGATGGAGGCAGGATTTTAGAAAAATTTGAAACAAAGCAGTGCCACTTACATTTGATACTGTGGGCAGCTGAGGACCATTGTAAGGTCTGAACGTGTGAGAGTATGTGCAACTGGTTGAAGTGTAGAGAAGTGGAGGCAGGAAAATCAACTAGCAGGTAAATGAGGTAAAATACACAGGAGGTTCTAAAGTCCTGAAACAGAGTGGTAGCAGTGAAAATATGGAGACATTATGAGGGAAGATCTCCAGAATTTGATGAGGGGCAAAAGTACAGGAAATCAATGACTATTTCAGGATTTCGATTCTGAAAGACTAAAAGTACTGTAGTACTACTGACAGAGAAGGAGGGCTTAGAGAAAAGCTGGTTCGTGGGACAGGGGAGTTGGAATTATGAATTTTAGTTATTTTGAGTTTAAAGTAACAATGAGATATCAAAAGGGAACTGAACAAGTGTAGCTAAAGAGAAGAGCATCAGGTCAAGGAGTGAACCTCAGGGATACCCACAGTTAGAGAAGTTGAAAGAAACAAGGGCAGTGCAGTATCTAGTAAGTCAGGAAAGGAATTTCTGAGGGGAGTGCTGCGGAAGAAGATGAAATTCATGATCTCTGTGGATTTAAGTTGCAGGCCTAGAGATTAGAGTTAAGGAATAATAAAATGTGGAAGAAGATAAAAAATGGTTTTATACGAAAGAAATGAAACCAAACATAATTTGATTGATACGGCAGAAACTGTTGGTTACCTCACCATATATATATTTCCTAATTCTCCCTTGATATATTAGTTATCTGTTGGTGTGTAACAAATTGCCACAGACTTTGTGACTTAAAACAGCACAATTTATTATCTCACAGTTTCTGTAGATCAGGAGTCTGGGCATGGCTTAGTTAGGTTCTTCATTTAGGGCCTCACAAAGCTAGAGGAAAGATGTTGCCTGGGCTGCATTTTTACCTGAGGACTTGGCTGAGGAAGGATCTGCTTCTAAGGTCAGTCAAGTTGTTAGTAGAATTCATTTTTTTACGGTTATAGGACTGAAAATCCTGGCTTATTGTTGGCTCAGCTTTAAGAGGCCATCCTCAGCTCCTTCCCATGTGTGCTTCCCAATACGGTCACTTATTTCTTTAAAGCCAGCCAGGAGGAGAGAGAATCTCTAGAATGAGTCTTAGCAAGACAGAAGTGTACATAGCGTAACATAATCACAGAAGTGACATTTCATCATTTTTGTCATATTCTATGGTCTAGAAGCAAGTCACAGGTCCTGCTCACACTTAAGGAGAAGGAATTACACATGAGTGGCAATCAGAAGGTCGGGATCATTAGGGGTCACCTTAGAGTCTCTCTGCTATTCGGCGTCTCTGTGTGCTTAGTTCTAGATCATGGCTGATCTAAGCTAGCTGTGGTAGCTGTTTTCTGCTTTCTCAATCTCCCTTCCTGTGAGGAGGGGTCATATGAATCAGGTGTGACAATGGCGACTAAGTAGAGTCTCCTGGGAGGTTCTGGGAAATCTTTTGACCTCTTTTGACAAATGGGAAGGGACACAGATGACACTGCTCTTTCTCCTTTTTAAGCCTTGAGTTTGTATGTGATAACTGAATTACAACAGCACAGGACCATGAGTGAGAGGCTAAGAGAATGGTAGTGATATCAGCCTTAGCGCTAATGAGCAAGCTGCTGAACTAATACTAGTAATACCTATAAACTTCTTTGTCTGTCTGAATAATTTTAATTTGTTTTAGCCACCATAGTATGTTTTGTGTTACTTGATGCCAAAAGCATTCCTAACTAATATAAATAGCCATGATTTTTCCACTGTCAGCCCTGAGTAATTATGTTTCTAACTAAAGCAGATAATTTGAGGATATCCGCCAATCCTGGAATCTCTGTTCTATGACTGAACATTTTGGCATGTGGAAAGGACTAGTTTGGCCCTGGTTGTAGATGGTTGGACCAGGAATGCACTCTTGACCAAAGTTGGACCAATCAGATTCTCTTTTGCATTTAAATTGAGAGATGTAAAAATAGGCTACTGAGAGCTGAGTTACATTAATTTCAGAGATTTGAAGTAAGAGTTTGTGAACGTCTGTGGCTGAGGTCCTGGAACTTAGGTTGAATATGAGGATACTGATGTCTTTCAGGGAATCCAATCAAAAATCCTGAGGGCTAGTTGTTCTATTTTTGATTGGATTCCCTGAAAGACATCTGTATCTTCATATTCAATTTTTCTTTGCTTGAGCAAGGTAGATTCTGATATTTATAAGGAGTATCATACTGAGCCTTTAGCAATATGAGTTTAATCTCTTTCTTGAGCCATATTCTCTGCACTCATCCTCAGTTATACCATTATCTTCTCAGAAAAGTCTTTCTTGAACCCAACAGGGCAAGACAGTTGGTGTCTCTCTATTACACCTGTACATCACCTACTATTATCTGACTTAGAAAGTAAACACTGTCTTTTTGTTTTTATATTTCCAGAATATAGCATAGTCGGCACATAGTAGGTACTCAGTAAATGCTTTTTTAAGGCAGGTAGACGTAGGTGTGAGTTTCTGTTAAAATAACAGTATGAACAGCCATGGGAGAATTGAAGTACATGGGATTCTATGCTTCTGGAGGGCAGAGAACATGTCTTATTTAGCCTAGCACAGTATTTGACACATAGTAGGTATTTATTAAAAGTTTGATAAATTGCACTGTGTTGTTTTTCAGCGAATGCTGAGTATCCCTATGGGGTGGAGCATAAGAGCTGTGTGTGTATGTATGTGAGTGTGTAGGAGGCAATGGTGGGTGGGGGGCATAGTGGAGAGGAGATAAAGATAGAGGATATAAAAAAGGCCGTAATATAAAAGGCTTTGCACACAGGCTAGGGTTTTTGACTTTAATATACAACAAAGAAATATCAAAGTATTTTATGCACAGATGTAATTGGAGCAAGGGTAGGTTGACTAATTTATGAGCATCTAAATAATTCAGAAAATAAATAACACTGCTGAACTAGAGTGATAGTAGTGGAAATAGAAATGCCAGCTCTCAAGAGCATATTGTTAAATTTTAAGGAATTTTATGATCTAGATGTTGAATGTTTGGTAGTTTTAAATTGGCCATAGTGGAATATTTACACCACAGAAATTGGCATGCACTACAAATTAGGGCTTTAAAAAAAATCTCATTTTTTTTGGAAGCTATTTTACTAGCACACCACTGAGAAAGATTTCAGAGAGACATTTGAGTAGAACTGACAGAACTTGATGATTGTTTGGGGTGGGAGTGGGGCTGGAAAGATGTTAAAGATGATTCTGAAGTTTCTTATCTGAGGTTGACAACATTCTCTGGATGAGAATGTCGTTAGCGAAAAGTGGGAACACCAGTGGGAGACTCAGTTTTGGAGAAAAAATGATGAATGTGATTTGAGGTACAACGCATCAATGTGGCTCATCCAAAAAAGAAATTGAGGCCTGCGTTAGATGCTCATATCTGTTTGACCTAGTCTGTAAATTTGGAATCAGTTATGTAGATATTGTCGAAGCTTTATGAATGGATACATTTCCAAAGTTGAGAATCAGAGGGAGAGACTAAGGCAACAGAGAGAACATTGCGAACACCTTAACTCAAGGGGCAGGCAGGGGCAGCGGGCAGTTGAAGAAGGCCCTGAGAAGTCAAGTGATATCTCTATAGAACAGAAGCACATCTTCATTTTCAAGTCCTCATTTTTGTTTCTGCTGGACATTTGCTTGATCTTTGGCTCTCTTTTTGGATCTCAGTTTCCAGAGATATTGCCTATACTGATAGTCTCAAGCCTATTAGACTCAATACTCACTTTTTATTGGATTTTGTAATGTTCCTTCCCTTTGCTACTTTGTGATGTAATTTATAAATAATATGGCCCTCCTATACACTCGTTAAAAATCAATACGATGCCCTGGTGGTAAGAGAAATAAAAGGAAAATAATTTATGATGAAATGATATGTTCATCATTATGTAAATGTTACTATAAGAAAAGCGACAATGATATAATCAGATGTTTGTACCTACATGGAATCATTGTGCATGAAACAGCTACAAACAGAGACTGATGAAAATATGTTATACCAGTGACTCAGATACCTGTGGTGGCCTTGCCATGGGGGTGTGGATTTCCAGGATAGTAAACAGGTTTGGTAAGACTCTGAGTGAAAAAAAGAACAAGTTTCTTTTGATTTACACAATAGTTACATTCCTGAGAAATTCAGTGTACTACTGAATTACTATGCAAAAAATACTTAATGCCTACATGTAAAATGAACTTAGATTCTAGGCAAGAAAACTATAAATAGAATTTTTTACCTATGGATGTCTTTGGAGCACAGATTTTATGGGATGCTGATAATTTATTGTATAAGACTGGTAGGGTTATTGCAGAATATCTTACATCAGAACTACCACACACTAAATGTGGGAAATGGAACCAGAGCACCCCTCCAGTTTCCCAAATGCCCTCTAGGGGGCAGTACTATCTTCGTTGAGAATCTCTGGTCCTACTCAGTGCTCAGTGGTTTTGGTGGTAAAAAGGCGTAGAAGAGATGACACTAGACACCTTCCATTTCTGGGGACCTTGGGGCAGATGGATCTGCGAATCGTCCTGGCTAAGAAGACTAGACAAAGGATTGTAACTTGGAAGGCGATTTGTTCCTTCGAAAGTTAAGAGCCTTTGGTAGAGACAGTGTGAATTTGAGTTTAAAGACACTCTTTTAAAAAATTATAAAAATAACAATGCCCGATTGTTATTTAAGTCCATTCACCCCCTCCTCCGCCCATACACAGAGCTCAGAGGGAAGCAAAGGCACTTACTGAAGATGTCTCTCCTTTTTCTCCTTCATTTAGCAAAACTTGAGAACACTGAAAAACATATTCACTCTAATTCCTGTCATTCGTTTTCTTATATATGTTTTAATATTTTAAGACAGAGTTTCAAATAGGCATTCCAGAGTTATCTGGACGAGGTAGCCGAGCCCCGCAGCTTGCTGTCCATAGTGTAGAAGAGGGCTGGAAATGTCTGCACAATTCCCTTTCACCCCTTCTCTCTCACCCTCCTTACCAGTGAATTCCTTCCTATCTCTTAAAGTTCAAACCTGTCAGCCCCAACTTAGCGGCAGCTCTGGAGAGAGGGCGGCAGGAGCTAGGGCGGCAGCAGCTGTAGCCTTTTGTAAATCACCTCCTTCTCCGAGTCTTAATTTCAAAAACACATACTTCCGTGGCTGCCAAAAAAACGCGTTGCTTCTTGGCATCTAAAGAATGCATTTTAGTGCTCCTCAGTATTAATTAAGTATCTCAGATATTAAAGTAGCTTGCTGAGGTTGCTGATGACTCAGCGCTGAGACGCTCCGGTAACTCTGGGGTTCCCACTCTCACCTTCTACATTTTCAAATTAAAGCACGGGGTATATACAGGAGTTGTCCACAGAAACAAATGCCATTCATGACACATGACCGCTTATGAATGGTTCCTGCTTCATTTAATTATGAATTAATCTGAAAAGGGGACATAATTGACTAACTTTGAATAGGTATCTTTGAAAAGAGGTGCATTGCTGATGGGTAATATTTTGTCCATAGGGTTAAATATTTGAGGAAAATACTTCTTGTTTTCTGATATTAATGTCATGCATTCCTTTACTTTGAGACAAAGAGAATTATTTTACCCCCAAGACCAAAACCTGTGGTCCTGCCTTCACTACTTATCACTGTGCAGTGTGGTTCCTTTTAGTATGCTAGCAACATTTCACAAGTGCCCCCTTTTAGACTGCTAAATTGGCACACCTGTGTCACTTATTAACTGCTTTTGGCCTTGCCACCAGTTACCTAACAGCTAACTCCTTAATCATGTGATTGTCTTCCTAACCAGATGTATTGTAAAGGGCAGCGCTTCTCAAACGATAATGTACAGTTCACCTGGGCATCCTTGTTAAAATGCAGATTCTGATTCAGTTGGTTGAGATGGAGCCTGAGATTCTGCTTTTCTAATAAGCTCTTATTAATGCTGATGATGCGGGTCAGAGAACCATGCTTTTGAGTAGAAAGATGGAATGGAGGATTGTTAGGTGAGGCTAAAATGGAAGATTACCTTTCAGAGAACCACAAGCCACCCTGGCGAATAAGAGATGAGGAAGAGGTGAGAAGAGATGTGTATTATGTATTTATGTGATTGAATGTATATGTATGAATACATAAAATATTACTGTTTAAAAATGGCATTAATAGATATTTTGCAAAAATATTCAAAAAGAGTATGGGGCCATTTAGGGATATTTTATTGTTAATCTTTAATATTTGATGCATCATAGCTTAAAATGAGATAAAATATATAATATACTTAGTAGAGCGACTGGCATATTTTAAGCACAGTGTAAGCATTATGATGATTATTATTTTCTGCCGGTTTTAAGATTTAAAGGTCTAGGAATTATAATGGAAAGGAGTTTCTTAGAGAAGAAATTGTTGTGATTGGTCAAGGACAGTCATGGGGACAGTCACCAGGGGATGGAACAACCAAAGAGCCACCTATGTCTTTCTTAAAGAAGTCTTCTGCCTCTGGATAAACCATATAAAATTGAGGAGGGACTGGCAAGTAAGATCTTTCTGAGAATTTGCAGGATGTGGCTTAGCTACAGCAGGAGAGGCTATAGTAGCCTCTAACGTCAGTCACATTTGCAGTCTGAGACTCTCCTGACAACTGAAACTCCAATTATGAAAAAAAAAGAAGAGGTAAAATTTGCCTCTTAAAAATAGAAAAAGCAAAACCAAGTTAGATTCAGCAATAATCAGCAGTAATTGAATTTTAGTGAGAAAGGCACTAAATTATAGCATGTGAAAGGATTTCTCTTTGTTGTAAATCAGATTAGTTCTTATGCTTATTTAAGAAGTTATTTTTTACAAAATAGCGTAATTAAGTGGGATTTGGTATTGTAAATGAGATTTTTTTTATACCACCTGGTTTTATTATTCTCTCGCCTCTTTTAAATTATAAAGTCTTGTGTTTCAGTGGAACTCATAGTCTTTAATTAAAGCTGGTATTACTGACTTTATAAACTTAAATGTTTATCAGTTCCTGGGGAAAGCTTAATAGTTATTCAGCGAAACCATTACTATACAAAGCACTACCATCCACCTAGTGGTAAAGATCTAAATTGCAAGCATTGTGCTTAAGTCAAGAGACTTCAAACCGCTTTTGAGGGGTTAGCTGGATAAATCCCAGCCTGTGTAACCACAGGGTCATGTATGGTCATTTATGGCTCTAATATTATTATGGGGTTCACCAGATCTAAAGAAACATGGGCTACTCACACATTGCCTTTGAGGTTGAAGTTAATACAACTCTTGGAACAGTTTGCTGCTTGCTTATTCTCTTCTTAAGAATTCACTAATATGTTAGACATCTCTGTATATGGGAGAAAATAGATAATACTCTAATTATCATAACTGTACTCAAAATTATGTAGTACTTTCCCAAGTTTGTGAATAGAATGGAAGAAATGAAATAAGTATTTAAAAGCTAAATTACTACCAATAAAGCTTTTTAAAATTTAAGTGAAAAAAATCATAGTAAAAGTTATACATACGAGGCTCACAGAATGTTTTACACCATTTTAATTCTTGCTAATTGCTTCTTATTGTGCGACAGTGTAATATAATAGAAAAGGCACAAACTTGGGGGCTTTGGCAAGCTTTCTGAGCCTCAGTTTCTTCATCTTTAAAGTGGGGCAATATAGAACATATACTGTTATGAGATTGAATAATAAATGTAAAGCAATGACTACAGTGTGATCATAGTCTGGTTTAGGGAGCAGTAGTGAAAGTCATAAGTTTTTCCTTAGTTTTTGTATGTTTGCGAGGAGTCGGGCACCTCCAGGAACACGGTATCCCCCAACAACACCTGGGCTCATGAGCTCAGCATTGAGTCAGAGGAAAGGAGGTTGCTTTCTGATTCATGGTTCCACTTCCTGAGGTTCCTTAGTCATCTGAACTGGTCCAGACAAGGCTTCCCCTACTGAGAAATGTTCATACTCTCTTTTGAGTCAAAGTACATTATTTACTGATACTCCTGCATAGATGTAAATGGTGTTTGTGTATTGGTGCATCATGTGGCCAAGGTAACACATATGTTCTCCCAGAGCTAGCTTTTATTTTTTTTGGAGAGAGTTACGAATAGCCGCAGAGAACTGGAAACCATCTTTCAGCTGGAGGAACAGCGGAAGTTGGTGATAGGTGGAGCAGAAGCTGACTAACTTGCAGGGGAACTTCTGGAGAGGCACTCCATCACCTCTGGGTTTGCCACCTGGACAGTGAAAGCCACGCTTCCAGGGTTGCTGCCCTGTTGTTGGTGACGGGTGGCTTACAGAGTGATTGCCAAACGTTAGCATTTCAATAATAATAATCACCACAATTATTACTGTCAGCATGATATGATTGGAGTGGTGAATAATTTGATTTTTGCAAATTTCAATTTATGATTTGAATGAAAAGATTGTATATATACAAGAGTTATAACTAAACGTATCTTTGTTTTAAAAAATGATGCACAAACCTTCCCTTCTTCTTACTGAAATGATCCATGCTCCAGGTAGAATATTTGGTATATGTACAGCCTAATGAAAGTCAGCCACAGTAAGGCCATAGGCCATAAGATGCCGTGGACAGTCCCAGTTCAATGGCACCTCATTTCACTCTCAAAAGTGCTCCTTTTGGATGATAGCTTATGTGGTCACTCTCTCCTATAACTCCCTCCCAGATCACTGCCATGCACTTGTTGGTCAGTGTTTATAGATTCATTTTCCTGACAAGTGGTTCATAGCAGAGTGATGAAGAGTCCGATAAACTAGCTCTGGAGTCTGCTTAGGTCACTTACTACCTCTGTGAGTTTAAGCTAACTTTTTTTTTAATGCAATTTTTTTCTCGTCACGAAAAATGCATCAAATAATAAAATGTGGGAAGTAATTTCTAACAGTATAAAAGATTGCAAAATGCCTTCCGCCCCACCTCTACCTTAGTCCCCAGAGACAGTCATCTTCAATGAAACAGTTATCTTTTTGCGCCTGTCTCTCATCTGTAAAATGGGCATTACAAGCTCATCTCATCTCACATGTACTCATCAATACTGACCTTACGTGCCCAGCACAGGTCCTGATGTATATAGTAAGTACTAACAAATGGTTATTCATATTATGATTCCTGGCTTGCTCTTTTGTAGCCTGCTTATTTTCACTTAGCAAGTATACAGAATGGTTTCTTAACCTCATTTGTAATAAACAAAAATCCCCCAGTAAATATGGAAATGTGAGGTTTTTGAGGGGCCTCTATTCAAATGTTGTTCTTAAGCAAATATTACCAGGTTCAATAAGCATAGAAATGGAACCATCATCCCCCTGCTAGAAACTGGTCCTTCCAGGTGGGGTCTGGGGCAGTCTGGGTGTGTGGGAGGCAGTGGGGTGGAACATTTACACTGCTGTTTGTGGTGTACCTGTTCAGTCATAAACAGAGAGCTTTAGTTTCCATCTGGCTCCTCTCACTGGCACTAGACACATTAAAAAGAGAGTAATGAAAAAGAAAGACATCTAACTGCTCCAGGGATGGGATCAAAAACAAATTTGGTCCCAAGATCCCAGTTCTAATGTGGTCAGAATGAGGCAGGAGACAGAGTTTTCTAAAATAAAAGAACCCAAGGAGGTGTATTTTGACTGTGAAGAAGATTAGTTCTTGTCAGCAATCAGTGACGAGTGCTACTCACTCTGTAGTCAAAACATCTCGCTGAAACTGGGGATTGCTGACAAGAATGTCCTCCCTTTCCTGTCGCTCTATTTAGTTACAGTCAGTTACAGCTTGTTTTGTCACAGTCAGGCACTAGGGAGATTTTTCAGTTATCCTTAGTAGAATGGAAACTTTGGTTCACAGAATTTACTCTTTTTAGGCTCTTCCAGCCCCCTGTCTCTCCTCTCCCAGGCTCCACCCTGACTGGCTGTCTCACTGGGTTTGAAAACCCTTTGCTGAGGTTGGGGATTCAGAGTTGGAGCCTTGATAATTAGAATACGGATGCCTTGCTTTCACTCATTTCTGTGTCTTCTTGG
The DNA here is from genome assembly GCF_902729225.1 of Pteropus medius. NCBI lineage: Eukaryota > Metazoa > Chordata > Mammalia > Chiroptera > Pteropodidae > Pteropus > Pteropus medius. The sequence continues at coordinate 12,418,598 of NW_024349519.1, read as the reverse complement.
ACTCTTTTAAAGTGGATTAAAATTCAGTCTTCCCCTTACCCTCAGGTGGGGAGTATGCAAAATAATAAACACTAACATTTTCTCCCTCAATTTATAGAGCAGTTCTGGTACCAAATGTATATCAATAGGAATTTATTCAGAAGCCATTCTTGGCACATTGTTAAAAGTAAAACATTTTTGCCTACCTGAAGACTAATAGGATATAGGTCTGTGCTTTCTCTAGAGACGACACATTGACTCTAGAAAGCATATTGGTATGTTTGTCTTTTACATATATACATAGAGTGATGTGCAGCAAATGGGTCTTAATTATTATAGTTTGTCTTTTAGTAAAATTTACCTTTGGATAATAAACCCTTTTAACCTATATTTGTTGTTTTTAACTATATTAATGTAACACTTAAAATTTTTTTTTTTGTATTAGCTATCAGAATTTGTTATCTATTGCTTCATAACAAATTACTTTGAAACTTGGCTTAAAGCAACAATTATTATTCACATACTTTCTGAGATTCAAGGATTCGGGAGTAACTTAGCTGGGTAATTTTGTCTCAGAATCTCTCATGAGGTTTCAGTCATGATGATGTCAGCTTGGGCTACAGTTGTCTAAAAAGGACTAGGTTGAAGACTTCACTTCCAAGCTCATTCACGTGACCGTTGGCTAGAGGTTTCAGTTTTTCACCATTTGGGCCTCTCCCTTAGGGTTATTCGTGACTTGGAAGTTGAATTTCCCCAGAGTGAATGATCTGAGAGAGAGAGAGAGCGCAAGACAGAGGCCACAGCATCCTTTATAAGCTAATCTCAGAAGTGATATAACACCACTTCTACCATATTCTATTGGTCATACAGAGCAGTTCTGGTAAAGTGTAGAAGAGACTGACTATGCGTAGGTGTGAATCATGGGGTGCCATCTTGGAGGTTGGCTGCTACAGTTCTTCCTCTGGGTTATAATGATTCACACCCTTTCCACATGCAAAATACACACCCCTTCTCAAGGTCCTCCAAAGTCTCATCCCATTATAGCATCAGCTCAAAGTCTAGAATATTGTCATCTAAATCAGGTCTGGGTTCAGATGAGGCTTGTCAGGTGTAGTTTCCTATGTGGAGATCGTTGAGTAGTCTCTCTCTCTCTCTGCAGACCTGTGGACTAAAAGACCTGCCGACTAAAAGTTATCCGCCCCACACATGCCATGTTTCGATAGGCATAGGATAGCCACCATAGATATTTCTGCTCAAAAAATGGGGTAAGTGGGAGGCACGTAGGAGTCCCAGCAGTCCTGATCTAGCTGGGCGAACTAATCAAGTTCCTTGATTAGGACTCAGTCACACTCCTGATGACGAGTTCTACATCGTTCTTGGCTGTGCCTCTTGGATTGTTGGTTCTGCCCTCAGAGTCATCCTCCTTCTTTCATGAAAATTTGCATGAAATTTGCATGAAATATTTGCAGCTGAGTATTTTTCTCAAGCTGCTTGTCAGTAGAATTTTTGGGGTTCACTGCCCTATTTTCATTTTGTCCTCTGTTACTTTTCAGTCAAAACTGAAATAGTTTTTAAAAAAATTTTATCGGCCTTTGTGAATCCTTTTGGGATTTACTCCATTAGATAAAAACTCATAAATCTCTTTGAGAGGAGCTCTTCTTTAAGCTTCTACTGAGGGACAGTGTCCCTACACATCTTGAAAGTTCTGTTTGAACAAATCTGAGTCAAATTCTTAAAATCTTTACAGGGCTTTTAGTCTAAATGGATAGCACTCTGAGGCACACTGTTTTCTTAGAAGTGAGTGTACTGTATTTGGTCTTGGTTTGAAAGCCCTTTCTAAAATTTATCATTGTTTGCCATCTGGAAGGGCTGAGAATGTTCAAAACCATTGTTTTTAATGGTTTCTTTGTGTGTTCAATTGAACAGTCTTTCATATAACAGTTTTATCTCCTATAAGCAGCAAGCAGAAACCATTACCACTTTAACACTCTGGCTGGTAATATCATCAGCTAGATCACCCAGTTCACTGGGCACATTTTCTACTCCCCTGTAACTGCAGGTGAAAGTGTTGCTAAGCTTTCTGCCACTACATAATGACACTCTCATTTTGTTCCCAGTAAGATTTTCCTCAATTTCCTTTAAGCCCTCACTGAGAGTTCCGCAAAGTCTAAAATTATATGAATGGTGTATTCAAGATGTTTTCACTAACACTCTTCAAAGTCCTTACTGCATTTCAAGTTCCACCCACTGCTCAATTCCAAAGCTGTTCCCACATTTTAGGTTTTTGTTATGGTACTCCACTTCTAAGTAACAAAGCCTTTACAATAGTTATTCCAGATGAACATGTTTATTCCCAATTCCAGACTGGGAAATGAAGACTCAGGGATTGTGTTTTGCTGAAGGTCACACAGTCAATATGTTGAAGAGGCATGACTTAAACCTAAGAATAATCAACCCAAAGTATATCTTTTTTTCCATTCACTATTATGCTCTCTTTGAAGGAAAAAAGGCAAACAGAATTTATAAACAATTTGGAATTTTGAAGTCTTGACAGAAATATCTAATTGCACAATTCTAGGCACCATTTAAGTTGTATTTTATTATTTCCTATTGTCTAGTGCAGAGACTCTGAGTCTAGAGATGCCCTCATTTTATAAATGAATAAATTGAGAATTCTCAGCATAAGTACCAGCTAAGAAGTAGTAGAGTCAGGATTTAAACAAGGTTCCACTGATTTCAAAATACTTTATCTTTCAGTTATCCACCCATGCACATCCTGCTTTATTCATTCACATTCGAACAGAGTCAAAGGTATTACATTTACTAAGGAGGGACAAACTGGGACTAACTATGTGACCTTAAATTCTCTGTACTTGGGTTTTCTCACCCTTAAAAAGGGAAGTGGTAGTTCTCCCCCAGGGCTATTGTAATGATCGAGTGAGGCAATGCATGTAAAGCTTAGCAGTGCTCGTCTTTCTATAAGCTTTCTGTAAATGTCCTTACATTTACTCAGTACTCAGGAGATTTTCATTTGAGCCCCAGTACTGACTGGTTACCTCAATCATTCGAGGCCCTGCTTCAGATCTTCAAAACAAAGATAGAAGTGATCTATTCTGGATATCACTAAGATCTGACAAGAAAAAATGAGTGAGTTGCATGACAAGTATTGAGTTCCTTAGCAGTAAGTTATTCCAGAGGCCTGGCCTTCTATATCACCATCGCTGAGGGTATGAAAGAAACTCATTCTGAGTCTGTAATGCCCCTTTGGCTCCAGCCAGGAGCCCGCGCTTCATTAAAAACTGTGAGCTGTGCCAATTTGTCTGGGGCTTTATGAGGTAGATGAAAGGGGGCCACGGAAGAGACTATCGGTTCCACCTGGCTTGGGTTGCGTGTTTGCCCCCAGACTCGTGTGGTGAAATGAGGGCACCAGCTCACCCACTTCGCTTCAGACTGGGCTGCCCTCAAGGGCCAGGGCATTGATCTTGCCCCCAAGGCTTGGAATGCGCCTCCAGCCGTATCCCCAGGCCTCGTGAGGCTCTGCAGTTGGCCTCACACTCTCACAGGTTTATTCCTGGTGGCAACTGGTCTCACAAGGTAGGAAAGTATGAATTTGGAGCTTTGCGGTCATTTTTATGTAACAATGTTTTAATACATAAGATGTTGGAGTCAAGCTTTCTATGCTTTCCAAACGGTGTCTGTATTTTGATTTTTAATGTGCTCCTGAACAAGGCTGTCTGCCAGCACAGGCCAAATCTGGTTAAGAAGGGCTCCTGTACCTGGAAGGGGTCCCTTGAGAAAGCACTTCAAGTCATTTATCCAGTGCTGGCTGGTTTTGCTCTTGGCTTGGAGACTGTCAACTTTCCACCAGACCTGCCGCATAGTAGAGCACATCCTCTCTGAGAGGGTGAGAGAGCCAAGGAGAGAGCAGGTTGTAGGAATGACGGCTATAAAGCAGATGTTATTAGTGGGCATTGGGTGAGGTTGGGAGGCTGAGTACAGTAGCTTTATTTCAGCCTCCAAGGTGGGCCACAGGACTGTGGTCTAGAAGGAAAGCTGCTCCCATTTGGCTGAGCCTGGCATCCTGAGAATCCCCAGGCGAAGAAACACTTCTGCCTGGTATATAAATTCAGAGCTCAGGTCTGGAAGGAGTGATGTTGATGAAATGCAACATTTGGGGCACAGCCTTGAAAGCTGTCAAAAAGATACCAGTGGAGCTAAGAGCAAGGAGTTTAAATGTCTCATGACCACCCAGGAAAAACTTTTGCTCTGATTATTCTTAAAGTGATAAGCCCGATTACAACAACAACAACAAAAAATGAGAAAATCAATTGGTGGAAACTGGTTTTCTATCATTAGATCATTAGGTGGCACTCAGCTGTGTGAATTATACATGTTGCTGGGTCTGGTGACAAGAAGCTCATTTGTAATTCAGGTTAGGATATATGCCCCACATTTGATATATGGAACTCTAGGTCTTCTGTCACTCTCATGTCTTCATTCTGAAAGGGAATCTAGTCCCCGCCGACCCACTTAGCGTCCAGAGAGACTCTCTCAGCGTATGGTGATAGAATTGAATGCCCACTGGAAGACTGAACACTTACCCGGTAGTTTGTATTTAGATTTCTTTTTTTTTTCCCCTCTCAGAGGGAAAGATGTTTCTCATGGATTTGTCTGTTGTGGAAATTGAAATAAAGATAATTATTTGACTTTGAATTTGACTAGCTGTAGATAACTTTGCTCCGTATCACCAGGGGATCTGCACTTATTCTGAGTACTTTCTGACCAACCTCTTGGATTAAAGCCCTTTCCTGAGACCTCACCTTGCTGTGGTCTCCCTCCCATCCCGTTTATGCACACACTCCCTTAGGAAGGTTCTAGTAAAATTCTCTGATGGTTACTTCTAGAATTGAAAATAATGAAATGGGATAAAATGTGCAGAGACCAAACTTGTCTCAGAGTTGTGTTTGAGCATTTCAAACTCAAATTATATGACAGTGTATGTATAATGAACAACAACACAGATAATCCCCGGAGATATTTATGCACAGTGCTGCATAGAATATACCACAGATGAAGATATTCCTTATGGATTTGTCTGTTGTGCAAAATTGCCTTTCCAAAAAATTAATCATATTTGTAATTCTTCGCCATGTTTTTGACCTCATGAAAATCAGGACCAGTTTATGAGGCTCCATTTTGTCTTTAAGGCCAGTCCATGGAAGTGAACTCAGTGAAATGGTATAACTAATTAGGCTAGATGGGGTGTTTGATTTGGAGAGGGTTAAAAGGAAATAGTTCCCAGTTTCTATACCTTCTCAAGAAGAAGCTTGGCTGTTGTGTGCCAAAGCCTAAATTTGTAAAACAGGAAACACTGAGGCAGACTGGAAGCTTGGGCATATCCATGGGAAGTATCTTTAATCTCCCGGACTTGAAGTGTGTGGTGTCAAATCACGAATGCATTGCTCTCTGCAGTCATTCAGTAGTCCTTTATTTTCCTGTTTAGTGTTGTCAGTATTCAAAATGGTTTCTCTTTCTCGTGATTTGTTAAGAAACCTTATTAATTTCAGGTTTTCGTTGGTTCAAACTTAGGAGTAGACAATTGACCCTTCCAAATATAAATAGTGGAGATTAGCCTAGTACAATTAAGGCTGGAAATTAATGTAGAGTGCAGCATTGAACCGAGAACATTAGACATAAAGTTCGGCCTAGGGAAAAAACCTGTGAGCCCAGGATAGATGGTCTTCGGCTTCTTTATCCCTCCTTTCTGCATTGTTTCTCTCTCATTGAGTACAGTCTGTGCTCTGTCTCTGTCCTGCCATCATCTGAAACACAAGCCCACACAGAATAGTGATTAAATGCGCTTTCTCTCCTAGGGGCTTCAGAGGTAGAGTTTTGAGTACAGAGAACAGGGCTTAACTCCAGAAGTGAATGTCTAACTAATGACTTTGATTCTTGTGGTATTTGAATAACGTAGGTCATTTGAAGTACAGACGTTTACAGTAACCCCTAAAATCCACTACAAAATTTTCCACTCAGATCATTTATATACCACCTGACTCAAAGAGCTTTGTCAGTTTCTCAGTGTGACATAAAAGTAGAGAATAGATCGACAGGTTCCCCCACTACTGAGCATGGAGGAAATTGAGGAACAGAGAGTTTAAAGAGACTTCAAGAAGAGAGACTAGAAACCACTAGTTTTTAAGCCTTTTTTCTACAGTGCGACCTCGACATAAGCGTGGTGATTTCTAGGAAGTAGATTTCAGACTGTATTGGATGAGAATTTTAGTGATATGTTGGCAAATTAATATTGAAGGATCACTGGCCACCTCTCTATACTCTCATTATGGTTACAAGAATTTTGAATTACTGCTTTCCCTAAGTAATTATAATCAGATTATCATATATTTTTTCTTTAAAATGTATATTCTGAGAATTCCTGATTATATTAGATATTTATATCTGATACAAACTGATTTTTGTAAATTAGCTGTTGAAAAATTATTGTATTATGGATAAATGTGAACATTTCAAAATTTTTTTTTTTTTTACTAAACTGAAAACCAGTATATAGAACACTTTGAATTTTTTTCTACTAGGATTAGCATTATCTATTTTTAATATTCTAGTAGTCTGGTATACTGTACTATTTTTAAGTACCAAGTCATCACATTTTACTTGGTGTAGTACTGTTATTATTTACAATATCTGAAATATGAATGAGTTATGTTTCAAGATCAAGAGCAATGACTCAGTTTTTCAATTGAAATGAAGACAATGTGATGCACAATCTACAAATCTAGACAGATCTGTTCTGTGTAAGATGCTGTAAGCAAGTGTATCATGGTATTGCAAGATTCTATTGCGAGAATATATATTTTTGTTCAAAGCTTTTTTAAACCAGTGGGATATGAACACAATAGTACTGAACTCTGAACAGTATAAAATGAAGAAGATGAAACAAGCCATAAATGCATTCTTTGAAATAAAAACTATAGGTTCCTATCAATAAAAAGTAGCTTGTGCAAAATAAAACTTCAAAAAGATCTCCTCAAAATTCTTAAACAAGAGATGGCATTATCTGAAAATATAAGAACTAAAGGAAAATATTAGGAATCGGCTCATAATTATTTTCTTACTAGTCATCAGATTATTAGAGGCTGAAAAAGCTTTTTTCAGCATCTGGAAAATTTTATGTTAAAATTTATGTGTTCTTTAAAGATAGCACTCTGCTTTTTTGAATCTAGCATTTAAAAATATTAAATAATATTTCTTAACTTTTTCTTATTCCTTACATATTTTCATTATGTTAGTGACTAGGTTTTTGAACATTATTTTTATGAATATCATTTGTGAGCTTTTTATTTTAGAATGACAGCGTATATTTAATGTTCACATTTATATAAATAATTCTTTACTGGAGATAATTTTAGCTGTACATGTTTTATTTGAATGTATTATATAGTTTCACTGACATTTTATATGAAATAGTTTAAATTAAAAACACTTGGTATTAAGTGAAATGAGTATAATATGGCATTGTCATTTTGTCCCATATTGCAATCCATATCAATTTCTATTCAGAAATATGCCAATTTTAATTTTTAAAAAGATGTTCAATTCTAGAATTATTTCATGCCTAATCTACTACTCAAATAATTTATATTCTAAGTTTAAAAAGATAGCTCTCAGTACAATATATTCAAAGCATTTGTATCATCATCATATTATAGATATGAAAACTGAGAGCTGTGGGATAAGTGTGATGTCATCGGTCACATTTATGCAATTATTGGTATAATTTAACAGTTTACAGCTGCTGTTTCATAAAAATTCATTAGTGCTCATGACATTCTTCCAACTAATTCTAGTGGATTGAAAAAGTTAATTTAAATTTTTATTAATCTACAAGTGATTTAAAAACCAAATAATGTTTAATGGCTTGTTTTTCTTCTCTGTCCTTGTCTTCCTAGAAGCAATAATTTTGAACTCTTTTTTGTGTGTTTTTTAGCATTTACCTTATATTTCGGTCTTTTAATTTATCAGTTTTATATATTACATTTACTGGCTTCCTCCAGTGCAGTCCTCAATTTCTGCTCAAATACAATATTCAGTCTTTCCATTGTTATGACTATGTTAATATTGGTTCACTAAGCCAAGTCGTATGCTATGGTTATTTTTTCCTTTTGTACAACTTTTTGTTCTACCTGGAGGTAATATTACTATAGTGGCTTAATTTTTTCATCTGTTTAGTTTTCTAGGAACATCTGATGGTCTTCCCATAACGTCCAACAGTTTCATAAAAAGCATAATATATTTTTCTGCACAGTTAAAGCTGTCGGATACTTTCTTACTTCCATTCCTCTCATACTCACCTTCAGGGGAGGGAAGGATCTGAAGCATTGTCTGTTTACTTGGCAGAATATCACTCCTACCTTTCTCTGTGCTTCATGTCTGATCTTTCTGATTTCGTTTCTCTAGGGGAAACATTGCCCAAGAGAAAGCTCTCTGTCTCTATGGGGTTGGTGAGTTACCGCAACATGTAGGGTGGGAGTGGGCCCGAAGGCCCAAGTCTTCCTCATACAGACTTTCAGACAGGTCTCTTCAATGCCTTGGCTTTGTCTCTACCGGGTGCCTTGAATTCTGGAGTTTTCCTGGATTTGCTTCTCAAAACCATATATCCCCTGCACTCCCCCCACTTCAGGTACTGAGTTTGACCTTCCTCCTCTTAATTTACAGTTCTGTCATTTGTTACTGATTTGATTCAGGGCTGCAAATGATTTTAATTTCGTCAAAAATACATAGTATTTTTTGTTTTGCGATGATTTTTGAGAGGGGATTGGAGCTATCTTGACTCTTCTAATTTGGAACTGGGTGCCTCTTACAGATTTTTTAGAAGGCTTTGTTTTTATTTTCTGGCTAGCAGTCTATGGTATAATGGTCCAAATGGTCTTTCACCCACAGGGATAGAATGCCTTTATTTTCAGGAGATGTTTTGATTAGGGCTCTTTGGTAGCAAACAACAGAGACCAAGTTTGGTTAACTTAAGCTCAGAAAATCCAAGGACAAGCCGAGAGGCCAAGTCTCAAACAAGGTAGAGACCAGGGAAGCGCTAAGCATCTAAGTAGCAGGACATAGTGGGCAATTTCTCCACTGGGCTGTTTTGAGAGGATCACACCCCACCATTCCTCTTCTTTTGGTACTTCAGAGCCAAATTCCAAAGAGAGAGAATTTGATTGTTTAAATTGAAATCACATGCCCCTTTTTTGAGCATTCTTAGCCAAAAGAAAGGGTAAGGGATATTGGCAGGCAAAACAAAGCAAATAAATAAATAGATGTTTACCCAGGCGATAATTTTATAGGATTGGAAAGGTTAATGGAAGCTGGCTTTGCTTTTTTGAAATCTTTCAGGCAAAATTCTCCTTGCGATGTGCCAATGCTACTGGCAGGTCACTTTTTATTACAATGTGCCTGGCTGGTACAGGCTGTACACTTAGAGACAGAGTGCACTTGCCACCAAAAACTCATCTGAATTCTCTTAAATAGGACTCTTGAGACGGTTTCCATAGGATGTTTTGGGTTAGAATTCCTTGGAGCGGAATTAAGAAATCTTTCTAGGAAGAAAGTGATTTATTTATTTATTTTTCACTCAAGTTTGAACAGTTTTTTTCCCCCCCTAAGCAGAGGCCCTGATGTAATCATGTAGTTTTCAGTGGGGAGAAAGTTTAGTTCTTTACTCTAGTTTCCTGTGAGGACTCAGGGTCAAACCTCTCAGATTTGCAGGGCAGTCAACAGGGCAATTTATGACCCATAGCTTCAGGAGTCAGCTTGACTCAAGCATTTGAGACAGGGAAGAACAATCAAATGTGTTTTCCTAAGTCTTTCTCTTTACAGATCAAATAGTAATCTTCATAGCCAAGCACCCATCTAAAATAACATCAATATTTTAGTCTCGAGGGGCAAACCAGTCTCAAAGTTTGTGAATTGTCAGCATAATTAAACCAAGACTCTGGCATAGCATAAAGACATTTCCCAGAAACTTTAGGCCCCAGAGAAGAGTTATGTCAAACAGATAGAGTAGTTTCAGATTTCTTGAGAAAAGGAAAATTACAGTAATATTTATAAGGGGAATCTTTACAAATCCAATGTTTTCCTAAAGTCATCAGTTCTCTGACTTCAGCATAAGAGTTCTTTTGAATAAATAATCTGGAGTTAGTGTGAATTTTTGGTGTTTGGAAAATTTATTAGCAAAGCAAACCTCAGGAACATTGCCCTCTTCTGGAATTACTGTTAAATATCTTTTCTGCAGGGTGTAATAATACTATATAAATATAATGAGGAACATACAGGTAATAAGTCCTTTTTCTAAATCTTGCCATTCAAATGAACATGTTTCAGCCAACTAGAGGTTGCCATGCAAATAGAAATATCACATTGGAAATGCTGCGAAAGTTAGGGCCTGAGAATCGTAATACATGCTGACAAATTTAGTTGTTTTCAAAAGACTTGGCTGTTCGCAAATTGCTGTAAAACATCACTTAGCTCAAGCAATCCATGGTACCATCCTCATTTTCTAGAGGAGGACGTAAAACAAGAAAGGGAATATGAGAAACGAGTATTGACTCTAAAGAGGGACCGTGGCAGGCACTAAAATGACTTCAGTTTGTTGTTCTCACTGGATGTGAAAGTGGTACCTTAACCTCTACTTCTAAGAAGACAGAAATTGCTTAAGATAATGTGGCCTGAAAGTAGTAGACGAAATTGAGCAAGGAACAAAAATTGATGATTGGGGAGGTTACCCAGTTAGCAAATCGTCTTACACACTTATAAGGATGATGTGAAGTGATTTTTTTTTTTCTTCCTGGAGTTTTAAAAGACAATGGCATTGAAATGGGATTTGGTCAATCTTGTCAGCTAAGTGACTAAAAGAAGGAGGATAATTATCTTGCATCACAACCAGCTGGAACAAAGCACCTTGCCTGATGAGCTATAAAAAGTCCTTCGCAGGGAATTTGTCCTTTTCTGATGGTAGCCTCAACAATTTCATGATGACAGGATGAAGTCTGACAACTTCTAGATTTAAACAAATTCAAGTGAATTTTCACTCCAACATTATCATGCTGTTATGTTTGCTGTCCTCTATTTAGTTCAATGAATATCTTTTGAGCACCTCCAACATTTTTGTTTTACTAACCCTAGTGTTAATATCAATGCTTCTAGAATATTTATAATAATGAATTTCTTGTGAAACATAGCAGGCAGGTCATTAATCCCTTTAAAGTACAATTTAATGCAATGCTTCATGACAGGAAGTGAGCAGGATAATAAAAACCTTTACTGCTTAAAACCACACTTAATATTTTTATGGCCTAGTTGGCCTGACAAAATATTCTCTGTGAGTCATCACTTCAAAGTGAGGTCCTGGAGACTTATTAAAGGCATAACAGCAGGTCTCATGTCCATTGTATAAAGCCCCCACAAACTTGAACTGCTCAGGCAAGACTTTTTAAATAAGAAAAAATGCAGCAGAGGGACACTGTGAAATGTCCTTGTGTGTCCCACAGTATAGAAAACCATGTGACCGGGTGCCTGTATTTTAAATCTTTCAATTATATTTCTGACAGCTTAGCCTTGTATGGTTTTACATTTACTTATAACTGACCACATTCTACTGACTACAGAGGTCATAAAGCCATACATGGTTCTATCTAGCTTGTTTAGAGTTGCAATAATCTGTCAAGTTCATTAAGATAAAGATTTAACTTGGACCCATGTGCAAAGAGTGGATTGAGAGGAGAACCAGTTTGCAATGAACTAGCCATTGCTCCAGTCTCTGTAGACAGCTCTACTACCACTTTTAAACCAAAATAAAAGCAAGGAGGGGAATGTAGAAGTCTCTTTGGCTTGTATATAGGACTTTCTAATTTTACTGCCACTATTATTAACAATAATATTTTAGACAGTCTCTTACAAAGTTCTCAAGGTTAGAAATCCCAGAGTTTACACTGATACCCTTGATAATGTTTTAAAGTGTCCACAATCAGAAATATTTTTTGTCTACCCTATGTAAATCTTACAATGTGCAAGCCATTTCCCCCTGTCTTTAGATTTCAAAAGAAATGGATTCATTTATAATTTAAATATTATTTATTGAGCACGCTCCATGCACCAGACACTATCCAAGCTCAGGAAAGTCAGCAGGAGACAAATAGTGTCCTTAATCTCATGGAGCTTCCATCCTCGTGAATGTTGTCTTACCGCTGAATATGACCAGCCAGCAGCCTCTGGTGCCCACTTGCAACCTTTCAAATTTCTCAAAGGAAGCTACTTATTAAAACTAAATGATTATCATCTAGCTTATATATCCTCTCTCCACAACTTTTCAATCTCTTTTCTCCACCCTCTGCTATCCCAAATGTGTACATGGCCTCTTGTTTTTCATTCTCCACCCTAAAGAAGAAAAGAAAGTAGAAGGCAAACAAACACACAGAACTCACGGAAAGAGGTGCTTGGGGATGTTATTCATCCTATCTCTTTAAGAATAGAAGCATTTTGAAAACTGGAGCTAGGCCTATTTTTAAGACCTACTAGGTTCATTCTTTCGTTCATTCGTTCGTTCATTCATCTATTCATCCAGCAATTAAAACTATTTATTTGTAGAAATGTCTAAACTGTAGAAAAGAGAAAATAACACTCACTTATACTCTTCCCCACCCCTGATTAACCACAGTTAACATCTTGTCATAATTACTTCCAGTCTTGTAAGCATTTAACGTGGAGTGTAAGAACAACCCTAAATCTAATAATAAGTGCTAACCCTGTTTAACAGCACTTAACTCAGTAACAGTACCAATTAGGTGCTTAATTGTATTCATTTACTAAGAAGCAGAATGAATGTTTTTCATGGAAGTATCTAAAAACGTTTCTCTGAGATGCGGCTGAATGACTTGCTGTAGCTCTTATTGCAAAGTCCTCACATCCCAAGGCCCACTTCAGGGTCCTCACCACACTGTCACAAAGCTTGTCTGTGCACATACAAGCATAACCCAGCAATGGCTCTTCTGTTATCTACAAAATATTTGGGTGTGGGTTTGGCGGTTGGACTCAACTCAAAAGCTCTTGTGAACGCAGACTTAACCGCAAATGATTAAACACACACACACACACACACACACACACACACACACACACACACGCACACACACGCACACACTCTTCTCTAACACACACACACACACACACACATTCCATTGGCTAAAATAATTACAAAATGTTTAAAATAAATTATTTTTGACAGTGACTGCCCCTGGGGGAGGGGTAGCAAGTTACTTTGGGAACTGCCCCAATTTCTTTTCAAGTTATGTATCCACTGGCTGGGAGGAATTCCCAGCAAGCCTCTCGCATTTATTTGATCCCTTGGCAGCTTTATTTTAGAGATTGAGTGTGTCTGAGTTCAGTCCTGATAAGTGACACAGAGAGAGAGAATTTTGGGGCTGCTTACGTCTCTTGCAGGGAAAGGGCTATTTTTCTGCCTGGGTTGGGGTTGTGGTAGGGTACTAAGAAGGTCGGATTAGCTCCAGGTGCAGCTTGTTTTATTCCTTGCCTTTCCATCTTAGCTCTAAACCAAGCATAGGACCAGACATGTTTGGTTTGCCCTCCCTGATGCTCAAGTGGGAGATCGTGCTAGTGGAGCCGATGGGGCTACAGGCAGTGAGAATCCTGATCTGAAGCCCTTGTTTGACTCTAGGCCAAGCGTTTCAAACAGCAGACCATTCATAGCTGGGAAAACCCTTGCTAGACCTGCTGGACACACCACACAACCACATATGGCTCAGCTCATGTCAACAGAACTGATAACCAAATTGGGCTTCTCGGCTTCCTGTTCCTGGTAGCCTTGCCAACCCACTATCCTCCAAGTCCCAATTAACACGCGGCTATGCTAGAGCCATGAGGTGGGAGCTGAGGGTTTGTTTACCACATAGTTAACAGGCAAATACAACTTAATCACAAGGAAAACAGCTTTTATGAGAATCATCTTGAAGTCCTTCTATGGCCGTAGTAAACTATCCAGAAAGCCAAAACCTAGAGTTCCCTCTGATTTCATTGCTTTTTTTCGGGTGGGGGGGTGGGGTGGGGCAGGGCAGTAGGAACAGGTGGAGAGGCTTAGGGTCTTGCTTTTTGACAGATTGCAGTCACCAGGCTAAGTGAATGTGTCTTCATATTCTTAAGGCCTCTCCAAGTGATCACCCTATGTGATCCTTCTGTGAGTTGCAGATTGCTTTGGAAAGAAACACAAGGTTGGGGAAAAGAATCTATTAATCAGAGACCACTGAGCACTAGGCAATTTTCATACACTTTCTCTGTCCTTATTCCATCACCGTGTGGAGGAGCCCTGTGTTATTCCCTTTTACAAAGGAGAAAAGCAAGACTGGGCGGGGTGAAGCTCTTCTGATGATTACATAGTTTAAGTGCAAAAATGGGATTTGAACCCAGGTCAAGTGGGCTCCAAATTCCATTTCTTTGTACTCTACCTCTTCTTCGATCTGGATTCTAGCTTTGGGCCTAGTAGTCATTAGTCACAGAATACTAGGCAAATCATTCAATAGCTTAGCATCAATTTCTTTATCAGTAAAATGTGGGAGAATCGAATTTGATAATGTGAAGTTGTAAAGCATTTATAGTAAGCCCAGGAGTATTACTCGCATTAAAGAAAGGAGCTCTCTCGGGCTGGCTTCTCGGAGACGCAACTTATTACTGCGAGACTGGTTGGTTGAAAATGAAGAGTGTGGATATTTTATATGAAATTCTGACTTTTTAAATTAGTAAACATTTTACTAAACATCAAGAATATGTTTTAAGACATAGAGTACTTATGAATAGAAATAATGTCTGTCTTTAGAGTTTATAATATAATTTGTGGGAACTCAAATTTAAGTGTTCAAAAGAATCAATCATATGGGGGGTGGTTTGCAGACATTCTTAGTTACTCATTCCGCATCCATTCTCTTCTTTCTCTTTCTTAATAAGACCTCAGATTTGTTCCTTTATTCTCTCACCTGCACGCTGACACCATTCCTGGGTCCAGATACAAAGGTAATGTGAGGAGAGGTTTGCTGGGGTTTCTGGGGAAGTTCTGGGAGAGTTGAAATTTCAGCCCAGGTTGGAAGAAATCAATTCTCAAACCATGTGATCCACACCTACTGAAGTTTTATACACAGGTTTAACTCTTCTTCTCATGTGAACAATTATTTCTGTCTCCTTTTCATCTGTATGAATAGAATTGTATTAATATTGTCACTTAAGCTAATTTTTTAGCCTTATTAAAACATGAGAATACAAAGAAGGTCATGGTCTTGTAATTAGATTTTTTTAGTTTTAATGAAGTAACATGCATAACCCCAAAAGAGGAATACCTTTACAGAGATGAGAGTCTATATGATTAAAGGCAAAATGGGTGGGACTAGAGATTATTACAATAGAAGTTCTAAGATGAGAGCATTGAAAGAGTTGGGAGGGAGAAAGAAAGTCTTAATTGGGGCTTGAAGAATGATTAGGATTTGTATAGTTGAAGAGACAAGGAAGATCTTTTTAGAATAGGGAAAGGAAAATGCCTCAAGAAAAATTACAAAGGTAGGAATGAGGAGAGTATTTCTGGAGAACTGACTGCATTTTGGAAGATTGATTAGGGCCTTGAATAATGCTATAAGGAATATAGATTTTAACTCTGGCATTGGGAATTCATTGGAAATTTCTGAGTGGGGACATACATGATAAAACCATTGTCTTAGGTAAAATAATCTGAGGATATTGGGTGTTAATAGTTCCCCAAAGAATATCAGTGCTATGCGCTGTTAATTACCTACATCACAATTTCTTTTAGATTTAGGGTAATTGTTTTTCCAGGTCACTTGGGCTTTTAGAGCTGAGCATTCTGGCTGAGTCTAGTGATCATTTGCTCTTTTCTGTTTCTCACTTTCTCTTTATTTGTCTCTGCCTCTGCCCACCTCTGTAATGCACCCACCTGATAGCCACACACACACACACACACACACACACACACACACACACACACAGATCCTATGCTCCCTCTTGTCTTCTCTCTGTCAAACAGACTTGCTTCTCCTTACTGCTATTCACACCCTCATTTCCTTTGTTCTTTATTTTTCAAAAGGATGCTAGGAAAGCTCTGGAATTAATTTATCATTCTAATATTCTGTTTATTGAGAGCCTACATTGTGCCAGCTACTGTGGTAGCTTCTGGGACACCAAGGTAAAACGTGGTACCTGTCTTTTAGTGTCAGTATAGTGGGGAAGATGAACATATACATGGTTATAGTGCAATGCGAAAAGAACTCCATTGAGAAGTATGGACTAGAAGTAAAGCAGCAGTAACATCAAGCAGAGTTATTTTGATAGAAGGGCCATATAGAGCCTCCTTTCCTCTGGCTGCTTCAAGGTTTCAACAACTCTGGCTCTGTATAGTACAATTTATTCCTCAGGGGTCTTCATCATCTTACCACCCTTCAGCATCTACTGGTCTGCTGTATTGATTATATCATCTGACCATCCTGAAGGGAAGGAGATAGCAAGATACATTTCTGTTGCAGGGCGAGAGTCAACTCCCGTGAAAATACAGGGACTGCCACTCAGTGCCATTTCTGGAGTCCAGCGGTCTGAGGGCATGCTAGAATAGCTCCTCTGAAGTGGAGCCCGAGTAGATGTACTTTAAGCCAGAGGCACAATCCTTGGTGAAGCTCTTTAGATTTGAGAGAGAGCATGTGCCACGTTTGGATGTGTGGCTTACGACTATTTACCAAGGGTTCCCAAAAGTTAGCAACTTTGAATGAAACCCAGAACAGCAAAGTTCTTTAGCTAGGCCATGGTGCAGTACAAGCAGCTCTGCCACTTGGCCCTTTTCCCCACAATGGATATCTGAATATCAAGATGATGGAACGGTCAACCCTGTAGGAGGGTGACAGCAGGGACCCAAGTGATTTGTAATGAGCCATGCTTTCTTCAGTAAGTAACTTTTTCCTCTCGAGAAATAGCTTTAGGCCAGCTATGGAGTCCCAAAAGAGACTGAATACCTGACCTGGAGATAGTAGGTCACCTTGCAGTTTGAGATGCCCTTTATGAGATGATCTTACTATCAGTTAGATGTACTGGAAATATTCCATCAAATGGAGGTTCTATATGCAGGAGTAGGCTTGAGAAAGCTCTGAAGACAAAAGTAAGTAGCATCTGCAGGTTCTCACACTCATCGCGTCCCTGCTGCTGTCACATGGCAACCACTCCCCTAATCCAACCTGTAGTTTTATGGAGTCTCTTAGGACCAGTTGATTGAAGAGAAAATAATGTATATTTGTCTTTTTAGGTGTCTTTATGCTGGCTGCAGGCAGAAGTAGACTGTTGAGGTATTGCAGTACCACTGAGGCATGTCTCTTAAGGAAAGTAGGGAAGGAAGATGCTGAAATTCTCCTGGGGAGGGGGAATATTGCATAGTGTATCCCGAATTTGTCTGGAAGGATAAATGGCTTGAAGGAACTATCTATGATGGTTATGGAGGAAGGAAGGGCCGATGAACAGAGGTTGTTGATATTTGACCAGATGGCAAGAGATGTAGAATGTTCAAGACTAGGGATTTATAGGCAGAAGCGATAGGAAAAATATTTAACAACCAGTATTGTATATGGTAGAGACTTCAGCATCCATGATCAGCCATACAAAGAAAATTCTAGAGAAAATCATCAGTGGTGAGCTGCCATGGTCTCAGGGGCCCCAGATGTGCGCCAGGCATTTACCTGCTAAGGTGCCCGTTCCCCACCAACAACACCCCCTCCTGGCACCTGGCCCTGCTCTGTCTAGGGATGTATGCAGGGCTGAGGGCCACTCTGAGGAGCTGTGATGGCCTGGCTATAGGGCCAGTGGCCTGGCAGGGGCCAGGGTAAGGCATTCCACTTGGTGCTGACCTAGGGCCTCTGGGATGGGGGAAATTAGGGCAAGGTATAGGGAGTGAGTGTGCTGGTGGCTCACAGTGGGTGCTATTTACCAACCAGTATGGAAGTATTTTAATATTTTAATAATTCATCTAGATCTACTGGTATGTATTAGCTGAGTAGCAGCCCTAGGAAGAAGGATGTGAATGGATCTCTTGGAATAGGACCAGAGAGTGAGATCCATGTAAATGTTCTAAAACAAAAACAAAAACAAAATCAAAACAAAACAAAACAAAAAATACCCTCAACTATTGAGGCTGCTCTTAATAACCTGGTGAATCAAATGATCAATGCTGTGGTTATCAGTCAGCCTCTCTTACCATCTCTAGTGCCAGTCCAATGGGCTCGTGAACAAAGTAGCCATAGACATAGTGATGGAGGGTTATGGATTCAACAAAACGATCTTTCCATTTGAAGGCAGACCTGCTTATGTTGCCTTTGAACACTGAAGTTGCCAGCATCAGAAACCAACCCTAAGCCTCTTAACTGAGGGAACCATCTGACTGGGAATGATACCAGACTCTGCAGTTGACCAAGTCCATGTCTGTTGCACTAAAACCTAAAGTAGGCCCAATGGTGCAGCAAGGAACAAAAACGCAGAAGCCTGTCACTGTGATATAAGAAGAAAATTCCTTTATGAAGATAGGATAGGCTCTTGAGTGCTGAATGAGAACTGCCCCCAATATGTACTGAATTTTGGGTAGGCACCTTTAAGAAGAATAAGTATCCTCCAGTATCTTGCCTGTGTCCATGGCACAGAGTGTGCTAATTTAGTAGAAAAGTACATCAGGTAAGAACAAGTTACTTGCTAATGTCAAACCTAGACCATCTCTACTGATTGATTCTAACATAGAAAGGGCAATAATTTGTCCTCACTGAAATAGCCACTTATTCTGGATTTAGATTAGCTTCCATGGCTCATTATGTTTCTGGTACCATCCTTTAATTTACTCAATGCCTTATACACTGTCATGGTATCCCACATGACATCGCTTTTGACCAAGAAACTCACTCTACAGTGAAAGAAAGAAGACAGTGATTACTTGTCTTTTAATGGTCCCCTTTACCAACACAGCAGCTTGGACACAATTCCTTATGGGGTTGGGGGATATTTCACAGGTTGTAGGATATATCCTGAGCCTGCTGGGCCAGTCTTGGGGTTCAAAGTTTGACAAGAGTGACAACTGGGACTCATGCTTAGGGTACATTCACTTTGGCTCATCACTGCACTATCCACCAAGCACTGGTCTCAAAGGGTATGGATAAAATCAAGTACAGTGTGAATGAAGCAGCTCCTTGAAAAAGGGGCCATACCAGCATGCAAGAGTAAGCATGTTATTGTGTAAGAATTTCTTGGTGCTTTACAGTTACCATGGTCTATATTCTGTTTCTTATAACCTCAGCAGGTCTTTTGCAGGCCTAGCCATGGCATACAAAAATCTATCTATTGAGCTGTTTATCCCATAGGCTGAAACCATAGGTCAGGAAAACTAAGAGAAGGAATTGGGAGTGGTGCTTTTCACTCTCATACCTAATGATCAACTTGAAAAATTTATTCATCTTTCCTTGAAACTTTCCATTTTGCTCATTTAGAAGTTTTGTCACACATGGAAGGGATACTTTCATCAGGTGGTGCAGGTTGAACACTGCACACTCCATGGACCATGAGCTTTGATATACTAATATTAGATTCAGTACTAATGTGACTTCGGGTTGTCTTCCTTTGCCGAGAGTCTGAATATAATTGTATGTAGATGTAGGAACAGTTGAATTATGTTAAGTAAAAGCACTGTTTTTGTTTTCTGTAGTTTAAAAATATAAAGTTCTATTTTCATTGACAGTTGTCATTTTTTTAGCAGCTACCCAGCATATAAACCCATGTTTTGTTTTCTTCACAAAGCTTGACGGGAAGCTGAGTCCCATTACAAGGTTGAGAGAGGTACCTGCTTGTTGCTCTGGCTCCTCTGGCAGTTAGAGGCTAGTAATGTGACCTCACAGGGCAGCCAGTCAGACACATTCACTCACAAGGTATTTAATCTGGACCAAGTGATACAAATAAAAAAGATAGTAGGAAATTTATTCTGGAGGTAGCAGCAATGCCGGTAATATCCAGCTTGTATGAGAGACAGTGATAGAGGAACCAGCAGCAGTGCCTGGTGCTCAAAGTTGTCTTGGATGCCAGCTACAGTGTCTAGTAATTTGCTGGAAGAGGTAGCTGTTCTCCATAGACTGGCTTGGTAGAATGGTTTTGGTTGTGGTTTTGGCTGCCTGGCCTCTCTTCATATCCTGCCTGTTTTCTGAGTCTGATTCTCCAGCCTTCCTTGAGATTCAGGAGCTCCCCAGAATTCTCTCAGTAAATTATTTTGCTTCTTAAATTATCTAGAGTTGGTTTATGTTATTTGCGAGAAAGAACCTTCACTTGGAGGAGGGTAGAAGAAAAAGATGAGGGTGGAGAGGTGGATTAGAATCAAGTTGCCAGGAGTTTTGCATAATTATTAAGAGGTTTGGGCTTTGTCCTGAAGGCAAAAGAAACTCACTCAAAAAAATGTAAGGGAAGAAAATGTTATCAGATGAGGGTTTTAAATGATCTTTTTGGTAGCAGTGTGTAGGATAGACTAGAGAGAGGGAGAAAATGAAAGCGTGAGGAACAATTAGGATATTGCAATAATTCTGGTAACAGATGACGACATAGAAAAATCACAGTAGTAGAGGAGCTGTAGAGGGTAGGATGGATTAAAAGATATTTGGGAAATAGACTATCCAGGAACTGATGACTGGATTTGTAGAAAATAGAGAGTGAAGATTCAAGACGACTCCAAAGTTTCTAGTAACTGAATAGATGGATAGTAGTGCCTTTGACTAAGGAAGGGTGGGGAAAAAAATGGGTTTGGAGGAGAAGAGAATTTAAGGCATGTTGAGTTTGAGGAGCTCTTCTCCAGGTGGAGATGCCCATGAAGCAGCTAGAGGCATGGAAACAAGAATTCATCAGAAAATTACAGACTGCAGAAGCAGATTTAAGAGTCATTGTTGTATTGTTAGTTGATGCCAAGAAAGCAGAGGAGATTCTCAAGGAGAGAAAAAAAATACCAACCTAAAAAAATTTGAAGATCCGAAATCGATATGACTCACTCATTGATTATGACTTTGTATA
>NW_024349519.1:11797005-11797313 GCF_902729225.1 Pteropus medius | reverse complement strand
AAAAAAAGGAGAATATGAGAACTTTTTGGCCACCTCTTTCTTCCTGCTCCCTGAAATGTGAATGTAAAGATTGGAAGGTGACAGCCATGAGGAGATGCACTCATGGACCTTAGATATGCTAAGGATGGTGGAGCCGCATGTAAAAAGTAGCTGGCACTAATGAAACTGCCACTAAAATGAGAGAGAAAACTTCTATCTTGTTTAAACCCCTGTTATTTAGGTTTTCCTGATTTTTTTTTTTTTATGTTTATGAAGTCAAACATAATTCTAACTGACACAGAAGGAAGCCCAAAGACAGCTAGTTTGTC